>NC_143583.1:211926879-212244809 GCF_048544385.1 Mastigoproctus giganteus
TTGCTAGCCGTCTTAATCTTTATGAGTTTTAATTTTATCGCGTCTGGACTATGGCTCCCCACTCTGTGACTCAGCCAGGAAGAGTGCACTAACATGGCTTGAACCTATCCAGCACAACTCTCTCAGCATTGCGATACGAGCCTTTAGAACTTCTCCAGCTCAAAGCTCACGAACCACCATTACATCTCAGAAGGAATATTTCATTAGTAAACTATGCATCCAAAGTTCCGTGCCTGCCTATTTATCCTATTTGGTCTTACCTCTTCCAGCCTCAATGGACTGCTCAATATAATAATAAGCCGCATTTCAATAAAAAAATCTAACAAGATGTGCCCCTTCCTAACCCTCCATTGGGCTACAAATTATGGTTAGATGTCATACTTAATTACCATCAGGGGTAAAGGAAAGAGTTTTTGCTTCCGTAAAGGTGAGTACAGTGGTCTCCGACAGTTTTTAAATTCTGTACAGTGGGATCAACTGACGATGTTACCAACAGTAAATTCTAAGTGGGAAGCATTCAAGGAATTAATCGTGGATGCTACTAAAAGTTTCATACCTATTAAGAAATATTGTTCAAGGTTTAGGCCTAAATTGTTATCTAATGAACTAATGAGACTCGTAACAGAGAAGAAAAATGCATGGGGTGCATATAAATTTTCAAGCGACTCAGAAGCCTATGGCAGATATAAGCTAGTCTGTAATCAGGTTTCAAAGGAGGTTAGGCAGGCGAAGGCAGATTACGAGAAATCCTTTGCAAAAGAGGCTAAGAAAAACAGAAAGGATTTCTTTACTTATATAAACTCTAAAAGGAAGGGGATGAATCTGATTGGTCCACTTGACATCGATGGTTCGAGTGTTGATGATCCTGCTCAGATAGCAAACAAACTGAATGAGAATTTTGCATCTACATTCACACATGAGGAATTAAGGTTTGAAAATGGCAGAAGGTTTTGAAATTATAGCAAGGTGCTTAATGATTTTGTAATAACTGAGAGCAAAGTGGAGGAGAAATTGTTGAAGTTAAACATAAGAAAGGCACCTGGGGTGGATGGGATCTATCCAGTTATATTAATCATCATCATCATCAGCCATTTTCAATCCACTGCAGGATGAAGGCCTCTCCAGCAACTTTCCAGTTCCTTCTGTTTTGAGCACTGGCCATCCATTTACTACCCAAAAACTCATGAATTTCATCTATCCATCTCCGGCTTTGTCTTCCAGGTTTTCTTCTAGCTCCTCTAGGGTACCATTCTGTTATTTTCTTAGTCCATCTGTCATCATGTCTTCGAGCTATGTGTCCTGCCCAAGACCATTTTAGTTCTTTAGTTTTGATAAGAATGTCCTTTACTTGAGTTTGCTGCCTAATCTATGTGTTTCTCTTCTTATCTAACAGTATGATTCCCAATATAATTCGTTCCGTTCTTCGCTGTGTAGTTCTCAGCTTCTCTTCCATTCTTTTGGTGAGTGCCCAAGTTTCACTTCCATAAGTCATGGTGGGGAGTATACAGTGATTCATTATTTTACGTTTCAGACAAACTGGGATATTGCTCTTCAGTATGTGACTATATTTCCTGAATGCTATCCATCCAAAATTTATTCTTCTCTTGACTTCCAGCCATTTATCATTATTACAGCTAAGTCTATGATAAGTACTTGTCCCAGATAAGTATATGACTCCACCTTTTCAATTACTGCTCCTTCAATCATTATTTCCCTTTCCGTGGCATACTTGTTCATCATTACTTTTGTTTTAGCCATATTCAACTTTAGTCCAAAATCCTTACTAACTGTGCATAACTGATTAAGATTTTCTTCTAATTCTTTGGGATCGTCGCTTATGACCACAATGTCATCTGCAAATCGTAAATGGTTTAGGTACTCTCCGTTCACATTGACCCCTTTCTGCGACCAGTCTAATCTTCTGAAAGCTTCCTCAAGGGCAGCAGTAAACAGCTTCGGAGATATTGTGTCTTCTTGTCGAACTCCTTTCTCAATTTTGAATTTCCTGCTGTCTTTGTCTAGTCTAATAAAGGAGGTAGCGTTCTCATATATTTTCTTCAAAATCATAATATATAGGGTATCTATGCCTTGTCTTTGCAGTGCCCGAAACATTGCCTTATGCTGTAGGGAGTCAAATGCCTTTTCATAATCCACAAATGCTAGGCATAATGGTGTTTTATATTCATTTGCTTTCTCCATTAGCTGTGATATTACGTGAAGGTGATCCATAGTTGAGAATACTGTCCTAAAGCCAGCTTGCTCTTTCGGTTGATTCTCATCAAGTATTCTTTCTAATCTGTTAGTAATGACCCTTGTGAACAACTTGTAGACAGAGGCGGATTTAACGGCGGGCGCACCGGGCGCGCGCCCTGGGCCCCGACTTCTGAAGGGCCCACGCACCACCCCAACAAATTAGTTGAACATATTAGTTCAAAACTTTGTGATTATTATTATGCTATTATTAATTATATTATACATATATTATATTAAAATTTTATTGGAAATAAAACATTAATAGTACATAATATTTTTTATTTATTTGAAAAAATGGTTAACATGTATTTATTTTTATTTTCCCTGTCTCTCTCTTTTTTTTTAAGGGGCCCAATATTTTCTTCAGCGCCCGGGGCCTCAACCGACCTTAATCCGCCCCTGCTTGTAGATGTGGGATAACAAGCTAATTGGTCTATAATTTCCCATTTCTGATTTATCTCCTTTCTTATGCAGCAAAACTATGATTGCATTATTCCACTGCTTAGGCGTCACACCTTTTCTAATGCACTTTGTGAAGAGCCTTGCCAGTTTTTGGGTTATGTCTCTTCCTCCCAATTTTAACAACTCTACAGTAACTTCGTCTTCCCCCGGGGCTTTCCGATTCTTCATTTTCTTCAATGCATGTTCTACCTCATCAGGAAGAATATCGGGTATGTCGTATGTCGTATGTGTTGCTACTTTGCAATCCATCTTCCCCACTGCTGGTATCATTCCCTCACTCCTTGTATAATTCTCTATAGTAGTCTTCTGCTATTTGAATTATGCCTTCTCTGCTGTTTATAAGTACACCATCGCTATTCTTCAGTTTCAGTATCATTTGTCTTTCTGTATTACTGCTCATGGCTGCTGATTAAATCCTTTGTTTTCCCTTAATGCTTGTTCTACTTTTCTTGTGTTAAATCTTCTTATGTCCTCTCTGAATCTCTTTCTAATGGCTTTGCATAACTCAGTATAATCAATTTTCTCCCTGTCAGTGTTTTTCTTGCTCTTCATTTGTCGTCTTTGGCTCATCATGACAAGTGTTTCTTTGTTTCTTGACTAATTTTTTCTTCTTTGGATTTCTGTTTCCCTATAGGTTTCTTGGGCTTTATCACTTTCAGAAAGTTGTAATATTCCTCGTCGATATCTTGGTCCTGAGCAGTCTGCAGAAGCTCAAACTTGTTCTTAAGTTCCAGTACATACTGCTTTTTTTCCTCCTCTGTTATCTCAAAGACCTTTGTATTATTTACTCGAGTCAGTTTTTTCCTTTCCTTTCCTACATCTATATCAAGTGTACATCTTACCATTCTGTGATCACTTCCAACATTTACCTTATTCAGGACGGTAACATCATTCACAATATATCTTCTGTTAGTGAGGATGAAGTCGATTTCATTAGTTGTTAATCCATTTGGACTCTTCCATGTCCACTTTCTGTTCACTCTTTTCTTGAAAAAAGTGTTCATTACTGACAGTCATTGAGATTCTGCAAATTCCACAAGTCTTTCACCTCTTTTATTTCTTTCACCAATTCCAAAATTTCCTATAGTTCCTCTTTCTGCGCTGTTTTGCCTTTTCCAACCTTAGCATTGAAGTCCCCCATAACAATAGTGTAGTGGGTTTTCTGCTCATCTAGAAGACTCTCAATTTCAGTGTACATTTCTTCAACCTCTTCATCATCATGGCTCGATGGTGGTGCATAAATCATTATAATCTTTAGCTTGTACCTCTTAGAAATCTTGAGTATTAGTCTTGACACCCTTGGTGATGTACATTTGTACTTTTGAATTCCAAAATATTGTTTTTAAAATCTTTATGGACCAGCAAGCCAACTCTAACTTCACTCCTTTCACTGTTTCCATTGGTGTACAGCAGATTTCCACTTGATAAACGTATAAGTGATTCATTTCTTCTTCTTGTTTCAGCCAAACTGATGATATTCCAATTCACATTTTCTAATTCCTCTTCCAGCTCTAATATCCTGTCTTCACCGATGAGTGATCGTACGTTATAACAGGCCAAGTTATATTAAAGGAGGCGGCAAAGCAACTAAGCAAACCCTTAGCCATAATTATGAGAGCATCCTTGGACTCACGGGAGGTCCCCACGGACTGGAGATGTGTAAATGTATCCCCAATTCACAAAGGGGGATCGAAGAGTGACACGAGTAATTACAGACCAGTTAGTTTAACTTCTGTTTCGGGTAAAATAATGGAGTCACTGGTTAAAAATGCATTGCAGGATCATCTAGACAAGACTGCAGCAATAATTCAGAAACAGCATGGGTTTGTTAAGGGAAAGTCTTGTCTGGCAAATTTGATAGGATATTATGATGTGGTTACAAAGGAACTGGATGCAAAAATAATTTTGATATCATATACTTGGATTTCAGGAAATCTTTTGACACTGTTGCGCATGGAAGACTACTGTACAAATTGGAGCAGAATAGTATTAAGGGTAAACTGCTACAATGGATAAAAGGATGGTTGAGTGGGAGAATACAGAGGGTGGTAATCAATGGGTGCTGCTCTTCGTGGCCTAATGTTATTAGTGGAGTTCCACAGGGTTCGGTGTTGGGTTCACTGTTGTTTTGTATATTTATCAATGATATTTATTTATTTATTTCGTATGATGTTCGAACGAACAGAGGGGTGAAGTGGAAGTGGTAATTTTTTTATTTATTTATTTTTTTTTTTTTTGGCTGATGCTGCATAAGCTTGCTTTCTTGCATCAAATGCCTCTACTAATGCTAATGCTAATGTGATCAATACACGAAGGAACCAGTTTTTTCTTGCTTCCTTTGTGTATCGTGGCCGGAATATCCAACCAACCGAGTGGTTCGGCACCATCGTGATATCCAGCCCGAGGTGGGAATCGAACCCGCGACCTTTGGGTTGCCAGGTAAGCACTTTACCTACCCGGCTAGACCGGTCGGCAATGATATTGAAGAAGGTTTATCAGGCTTAGTGTCGAAGTTTGCATATGATACAAAAGTTGGCAGGGTTGTTAATGATAATTAGCATACTTTGCTAATGAGAATACTTCGCATATGGGTAGAAGTAACCCCAGAGAAACGTACCAACTGTGTGGTACTACACTTAAGGTGGTAGAAAATGAAAAAGTCCTGGGAGTAATTGTGCAGTCAGATGTGATGTTTTCTGAGCAATGCAGACAGACTGCCAGGGTAGGTCATGGGGTTTTGTCATGGATAAATAGGAATTTTGCTAGCAGGAAAAAGGAGGTGATTGTCCCTCTGTATAAGGCAATGGTCAGGCTACGCCTTGAGTACTGCGTACAAGAAAGCAAATGTCTTATATACATTTGCTTTCTTGTATCACATGCCACTACTACTACTACTACTACTACAGGTCTGGAGGCCTCATTTTAGGAAGGATGTAGATTTGCTTGAGCTTGTACAGAGAAGGGCAATAAGATTGGTGAGGGGAATGAAGGGATCCTCTTACTAAGAGAGGCTTAAGTTCTGGAAATTGCAATGGCTGGAGACTAGGCACCTGTGCGGTGATCTGATTGAGGTGTATAAGGCCTTGAATGGGTTGAGAACGCTGAATTCTGAAGGGATTCTTCCACTTGTTCAGATTACGAACCTAAGGGGGCATAAATTCAAATTAAGGAAAGACAGATGTAGAACAGATTTGCGGAAATTTGCCTTTAACCAGCGGGTGGTTAATTGCTGGAACAAACTTTCACCTATCGTTGTGGAAGTTGATAGGTTAAATAAATTTAAAGAGGAACTGGACAAACATTTAGAGGGAAGGGTTGTGTGAATTTTTTTTTTTTTTTTTTTTTTTGGCTGATGCTGCGCAAGCTTGCTTTCTTTCATCACGTGCCACTACTACTAAAAGTAAAGTGCAGCCATTATCAACCCACTTCAGGATGGAAGCCTCCTCAACAATTCATGCTGAGGGAAATGGACCATAATCTGCCACGCTGGTCCAGTGCGGGTTGGTAGATCGACTATATTCAGCAGTCAGGGGCTTGAACCCTGGTCTACTCAAAGAGCGTGTGCTACTGCACTCCCGCTCCTGCCCACTCGGAGGCCACTACTACTTTAGTTCTTAATTCGTGTATTATACAGCAGCAGCTCTATTGCTTAAAGGTCAGAGGAGTGGACAATGCGTACCCAGATCTCAAGAGATCCGTTCATTTTATGGAAACTATATTAATTGAACCACCCATAGATTTCAGAATCTATATAAGCTGAGATCCGAAAAATGTGAAATGTAGTTTAATTTTGCAGTTAAAGAGGCAACGAGAAAAAGAACATCAAATCCAAAAAAACCAGATCGGGAAAAAGAATCGTTTTCGTTTTTTTTTTTTTTTTCTGATTATATTTATATATCATCACAGGGAGTAACATCTGGTGAGTATGGGCTTGGCACACCCAGGGTCCTGAGCTGGATATCATCATTTTTCTCTTTCTTGGTGATTCCCTTCTACTTTTCACTCCCTCTTTCTCTCAGGGTAATTCAGACATTTTTTTTTTCTTTTTTTTTGGCTGGTGCAGCATAAGCCTCAGGCGTCATTGCACCATATGGCTGCTTATAATAATAATAATAATAATAATAATAATATGTAAGTTGTTTTTTTGTTTTTTTTTTGTGTTGTGGACTGTGATATCTTTAAAGGGGCTCCGCAAGGGTTTAGCGCCTCGGGCTCCGAGAAGTGTAAGTGCGGTAAGTGTAAGTAATGAGAATTGGGAAAAAGTCGCATGACTGATTACATCATCCTGGTAGCAAAGGAGCCAAAAACAACTGAACAAACATAGCCCTACACTTATTTCTGGTTACCACCCTGCCACCCTGCATAAAGACAGCAGACAAAAAATATTGGTCACATTTGCCTTATATTTAATATTTTCAAAAATTTTTAGATAAATAATCTTTCCACCCTCCTCCCTTTTCTACTTCTGTCCTAGTTTATTTATTCGTTTCTTCTCTCTCTTTTTCGGCACTTTTTCCATATTACTTGTACATTCCTTATTATATACACTGGTGCTGGTGTTCAAAGAAAGTGCATCACCTAGGAATTTCACATTTCTAACCATTTTTTGTGATAGTATGTTATATTAATGACTAGCATCACAAATAGAATTATAAACAAAAGATAGTTATTAATAGTTAAGGCAAAGCTAAGTAATATTTGACAGGTGTTCTCAAAATATTCCAAAATGAGCATCTGCAACCTTTATACAACGGTTTTGGTAAACACGACAATTATGGCTGAAATGTTATCAGAAGCCCTCAATTTGCTTCACTCTATCATTTTAAATGGAAAACAAAATGAAAAGTTCACCAGGTGCAAACTAATATTTAGTTGAACCACTTCTGGCTCCGGTGACACTGTCGAGGCATTGACAAGATCAATTTCTGAAGATAATCAAGTGATATTTCGTGGTTCCAAACACGAATTATGAAGTTCACGATGGGTCTTTGGTTTCTTTCTGGCAACTGTACATTCCACACGATGCCAACAGCTCTCTATAGGATTCAGGTCCGGGCTGTTTCCTGGCCAGCTAAGAGTTGTAATGGGCTGTTCTTCCAACCATTTTTTCACCTGTAACAAATGTAAACACATTACTGTCGAACCTCTAATGCAGAAATGAAGCTAAAGTAACTACAGAAGTGCCTACTTGCACTTTTCGCCCGATCAAAAGGAGCAGAGTCGTCCTGAAAGATGCAGTTCCTTGGCATGTTGAAATGGTCTCTAATAGTTGGCAGCAATTTGCCTTCCAATATAGCCAGGTATCCATTGGCATTTACGGAACCTTTTATTAACTGCAGGTGACCTACTCCGCGATACGAAATGCACCCCCCATATCATTTGGCTGGTAGGGAATTTCACTGTAGACATTATAGAGTCTAGATCAGGGATGGCCAGCCTATGGCGCATGCGCCAAATGTGGCGCTTTGGAAGATTACAAGTGGCGCATTTCATCATAAAATTTCTCAAGTATCCAAAGCCCATATTGCCGATTCTTTGGTTCTATATCCTTTCATTTCAGGTCCTTCCGCATATGGCTTAAGACACTCACCACCTTCTTTCCACTTACAAGCACATAAACGTGTAAATTCCCTCAATTTAGCAAAAGAAATAAATTAAATAGTCTCCAAAAAAATGCATTTCTGAATTTTGACCGTAAGTGATCTATGGCTATAAAAATATATCGAGCACCTAGTCGTCCATTCTTTTGTATTGCCGTTGCCTCCGGCGCCCGACTCTATGCATAAGCGGGAAAATAAATGCAATACGTGACTTTTTCAGGGGACTGAGAATATACAAATAGATCTTTTGTCGGAAGTCTTTCAAGTTAAAAGGAAACAATGAAATGATAAATTTGAGGTATTTTCATCTAGGAGAAATTTTCATCAATCGCATTTTACCAACTCAAGAAATAGTAGGGGAAGCTCACCCCCCCCGGTCGCGCCTGCTCATCAGTTCGTCGAAATATTTCGACAGTTTACAACTGATATTCTGTGTGATACGACGTACATACTTGTGATCTGTTTGTTCTTTTTCAACATTTAGACATCTAGAGTTTTGTACTTTTCTGGTTTTTTTTTTTTTTATTCCTTCTATCCACCACAGTGCAAAAGAAAATGAGCAAAAGAAAAGCAGAAAGTGATATTAAACGTGAATTTAATGAATAGTGGGAAAATGAGTTGTTATTTATTGCAAGTTCATCAGGAAAACCGTTTTGCATTGTTTGTGAAAGTACTCTTTCACACAATAAAAGATATGATCTTAATAGACACTATAAATACAGGGCACTTACAAGCACCAGCCAGCAGCAACAGTGACCTGTACTTGCACCAGCAAGTACAGGTCACTGTTGAAAAAAAGCCGTGAATTAGGGTTGAACTTGAAAGTGTCTGCAATTCTGCCCAGACACGATAGGAGGGAGTATATGATGAGAGCCTTGTCGATCAATTCGGCCCTGGAGGGATTGTGCAAGGCTCAAGGGGTAGAATTTTTTTCAGCCTGGACTGTACTTGTTAACAGGAGAGATTGCTTCTACAGGGATGGGATACACTTAAATAGAAAGGGTGCAAGAATTTTTGCTGATGCTGTCGAGGCAGTGTTAGGTGGGTCGGAAAACTGCTAGTTGGGGGGGATACAAGGACTAATAGATTAACAGTAGCCACTGGCAGAGGTGGAAGTGATTCTTGCACTGCTTCTATTCAAATGAGCAGAAGTCTGAAAAACAAGATGCAGGATATTTCAGAGACTGCTGGTAGTCATTGCGTTACAAGTAAACACATGGGTTGTGTTAGGGTAGCTAAGAATAGAAACAGGTGCATGTATACCTGCGTGTACACCAATGCTAGGAGTTTGGTAAATAAATTTGATGAATTTGAGGTATTGCTCAAAACATCAAAGGCAGATATTGTTGGGATATCAGAGACGTGGTGTCACACAGATATAAGTAATGCGGAACTGGAATTTGGGGAATACAATGTATATAGAAAGGATAGACAGGACAGGAGGGGAGGAGGGGTTATGCTATTAATTAAGAAACACATAAAGTCAAAGGAAGTGAAGCCAGTTGACATCGATGGACAGGGCAGTGTCGAGTCAGTTTGGTGTGACATAAGCATAGGGAAATCAAAATTGAGAGTAGGAGTGTGCTATAGGCCTAATGACTCTGATGAGTATAATAAGATATTGTACAGGGAAATAGAGTGGGCCAGTAAATCAGAGAGTCTTATAATGGGGGATTTTAATTTCCCAGATATTGACTGGAATTTGTGGGTTGGTCACTCGCACACTAGCAAGGCTTTTGTGGATTTATTGGATGATTGTTTTCTACATCAGCATGTTCGTGAGGCAACAAGAGGGAGCAATACTCTTGATCTGATTATCAGTAGTGATTCTTCATGCATTAAGAACCTGCAGATAAATGAACCACTAGGTGGCAGTGATCACAGTGTGTTGAAGTGGGATTTACTCAAGGAGGTAACTACCATCAGAGGTAAAGGGAAGGGTTTTTGTTTTCGTAAAGGCGACTATGATGGTCTGAGACAGTATTTAAATTCTATACAGTGGGACGAACTGATGATGTTACCAACAGCAAACTCAAAATGGGAAGCATTCAAGGAACTAATCTTGGTGGCTACCAGGCTTAACATACCAACTAAGAAATATTGTTCAAGGTTTAGGCCTAAATGGTTGTCAGATGGACTAATGAGACATGTGGCAGAGAAGAAAAATGCATGGGATACATACAAATTAATGGGTGACATGGAAGCCTATGATAGATATAAGTTGGTCTGTAACCAAGTCACAAAGGAGATTAGGCAGGCAAAGGCAGACTACGAAAAATCCTTGGCAATGGATGCAAAGAAAAACAGAAAGGAGTTCTTTACATACTTGAACTCGAGAAGGAAAGGGATGAATCAGATTGGTCCACTGGATATTGATGGTTCAACAGTTGAGGATCCTGCTCAGGTGGCTAACAATCTAAACGAGTATTTTGCATCTACATTCACGCATGAGGAGTTATTCAGGAAGGAGAATGATGTAGGTAAAGTAAACATTGGCAGTGAGCTGGATGATTTTGTAATAACTGAGAGGAAAGTGGAGGAGAGATTGTTGAGGATAAACATAAAAAAGGCACCTGGGGTGGATGGGATCTATCCAGTTATATTAAAGGAGGCAGCAAAGGAAGTATGCAAACCCCTAGCCATAATTATGAGAGCTTCTTTGGACTCAGGGGAGGTACCCATAGACTGGAGATGTGCAAATGTAACCCCAATTCACAAAGGAGGATCAAAGGCTGACACAAGTAATTATAGACCTGTTAGTTTAACTTCTGTTCCAGGTAAATTAATGGAGGCACTGGTTAAAGAAGCACTGCAGGATCATCTAGACAAGAATTCAGTTATAGCTCAGACGCAGCATGGTTTTGTTAAGGGCAGGTCTTGCCTGACCAATTTGATTGGATACTATGATGTAGTCACAAAAGAACTGGATGCAGGGAATAACTTTGATATTATATATTTGGATCTTAGAAAGGCTTTTGATACTGTTGCACATGGAAGACTGCTGCACAAATTGGAGCTGTGTGGCATTGGAGGCAAATTGCTGCTATGGATAAGGGGATGGTTGAGTGGCAGAAGACAGAGAGTGGTAATCAATGGACACTGCTCAATCAACGTGGACTAATGTTATTAGTGGAGTTCCTCAAGGTTCAGTGTTGAGTCCATTGTTGTTTTCGGTGTTTATGAATGATATTGATGATGGGATATCAAGTTTAATGTCTAAGTTTGCAGATGATACAAAGGTTGGCAGGGTCGTTAAGGACACTACTGACGCTATGCTGCTGCAACAGGATCTGGAAAGGTTGAACAGATGGGCTGAGAGGTGGCAAATGAAGTTTAACATTGACAAATGTAAAGTACTACATATGGGTAACAGTAACCCCAGAGCAATGTATCAACTCTGCGGTACTACACTGACAGTGATAGAGAACAAAAAGGACCTGGGGGTAATTGTGCAAGCAGATATGTTGTTTTCTGAGCAGTGCAGATGGTCTGCAAGAGTAGCTCATAGTGTCTTGTCAATGATATAGAGGAATTTTTCTAGCAGGGATAAGGAGGTAATTATTCCCTTGTATAAGGCAATGGTCAGGCCACACCTTGAGTACTGTATACAGGTCTGAAGGCCTCATTTTAAGAAGGATGTAGAGCTGTTGGAACAAGTACAGAGAAGGGCAACAAGATTAGTGAATGGAACAAAGGATTGCTCTTAGAAAGAAAGGCTTAAATTTTGCAAATTACAATGTTTGGAGACTAGGCACCTGCGAGGTGATCTGATTGAGGTGTATAAAGCCCAGAATGGTTTGAGCATACTCAATGCTGATGGGATTCTTCCTCTTGCTCAGAATAATGACCTGAGAGGGCATAAATTCAAATTGAGGAAGGACGGATGTCGGATAGATGTGCGGAAATTTGCCTTTGGCCAGCGGGTGGTTGGTTGGTGGAACCGACTTCCATCACTTGTTGTTGAAGTTGATAGCCTAAACAAATTTAAAGCTCAACTGGACAGGTATTTCGAACGAACGGAGGGGTGAAATGGGAGAGTTTTTTTTTTTTTTTTTTTTGGCTGATGCTGAATAAGCTTGCTTTCTTGCATCATATGCCTCTACTAATGCTAATGCTAATGCTAAATCACAGCATCAGACTAACATAGAAGGAAAAATGAAGCTCGTTCTTGGGTCTGAGCTACGAAAAGAATATGTGACTAAGAAAAAGGAAGAAATCAGAAGAAGACAAAATATATTTGCTAAAGTAAGTTGTGAAGACTTGGCGATGATGGAAGCGTCCTATGAAATTTCTTTAGTATTGGCGAAAAAAAATAAACCTTTTTCTGACGGAGAAGAAATTGTTAAGCCTTGTCTCCAAATATTTGCACGCCATCTTGGTAATAAAGGTATTGAAAGGAAAGCAGCCGAAATTGCTATATCAAGGCAGACAGTTACGAGACGTATCGAGGAACTCTCTCAGGATGTATCTCAGCAACTGGAAGATCTTGTCCATTTTTGTATTTTCTTTTCTCTAGCTTCGGATGAATCAACGGACATATGTGGTGTAGCCCAGTTAAGCATTTTTATAAGAGGAATTGATGATAATTTTAATGTCTTTGAAGAATGGCAGTCTGGAGTCATTGCATGGTAAAAATCATGCCTAGAAAATCTAAAATTAGATTATAATAAACTCATCAGTGTGTGTACTGACGGAGCGCCGTCAATGATAGTTAAAGCTAATGGCACTACAACTTTGCTTGAAAATTTTTTAAATCGTCCTGTACTAAAATATCACAGCATTATACGCCAAGAGGCACTGTGTGGAAAAACTTTATACAGTGAAACTACTCCTAACGGACACCTCTCGTTAACGGACATCTGTCTACAACGGACATTTTCAAATTCCGCAACTCACCTCCATTGGTTTTAACGTGTTTGCAGCTTCTGTCTAGCGGACATTCTCTGTAACGGACGCGGACAGGCAATCTGCACTGTTTCGTTTAGATTAGCACTTAATTTGATCTCCCCATAACGGACTGCGGGAGAGCTCACGGCCCTTTTTCTAGGAACGTTTCTTCCACGTATTGCCTCAATCGTGTGTTTATTTTCTATTTCCAATTCTCTGAATTTTATCAAGGTTTACGTCGCGGTTCTAAACCCTTTTTCAAGAATTTTAAGGCACGTGTAAAACTTCTGATGAATTCGGTGTGTGCGGGGGGGGATATGGTCGGCCTTTCGTCTTTTCAGTTTCAGTTTTCAGTTTTGTTCAGTGTCGTGTGAAGTACACAATGTCTTCTCGTAAACATTTAACTTTAAAAGATAAAGTCGAACTCATTAATGCGTATGATCGGCAAAAAAATAGTGTTCGCAATCTCGCTGCAAAATTCAAAATCGGGAAGACGCAGGTAAGCGACATCCTAAAGAAAAAAAATGAACTGCTCAAACAATTTTGGCAACACGGAAATGATCAGGTTCAAAAATCATTCCCGAAAATTGTTGGACTTCAAATTTGTCGCGCACGTGCTAAAAAAATTCCCATTAATGGGCCTATTATTAGGGAAAAGGCTTTGGAGATTGCGAAATCTATGGGAGTAAATAAGTTCAAAGCTTCTGTGGGATGGCTAGACAAGTTCAAAACTCGGCATAACATTTCTTGGAAAACCGTAAGTGGTGAAGGTGGATCTGTTGATACTGGGATTGTGAGTGGACCGTCAAATTGGAAGATTTATGTCGTGATTTTGAAGCTAAGGATATTTACAACTGTGACGAAACAGGGTTGTTTTTTTAAAGCTTTTCCTGAAAAAACAATGAGTCTTAAAAACGAAAAGTGCCAGGGCGGAAAAATTTCTAAGGAACGCTTGACTGTACTATTGTGTACAAATGTGCTGGGAGTCTTTGAACCTCTTGTTATAGGAAAACCACAAAATCCTAGTTGTTTCAAGGGCATAAAGTTGAATCTTTTGAATGTTGACTGGAAGTCTAATAAAAAAGCGTGGATGACACGAGATATCATGAGCGAATGGATAAGTCACTTTAACCAAAACATGATTCGTCAAAACAGAAAAATTATTCTTTTCATGGATAATGCTGCATCTTACCCGCACATTGAATTGTCCAACATTCAAATCGTTTTTCTGCCACCAAACACATCTGCAGAGTGTCAGCCCTTGGATCAAGGGATAATAAAAAATTTTAAACTTCACTACAGAAAACGTGTTTTAAGACATCTCACTGCAAACATGAATGATGTAACATGTGCGAGTGACCTTGCAAAGAAACTCAGCATCCTAGATCCGATTCAATGGATTTCCTCTTCAGTAAACGCAATTAGAAAACAAACTGTCGTGAACTGTTTTGTAAAGTCTGGCTTCTCAAACGCAAAAATTGAAATTGTGAACAGCAATGTGGAGCACCAAGAAGAACAAGAACTTCAACATCTATTGATAATGTACGATACTTCCGCTACAAATGACCCTGGCTACAAAGATATAGACTCGAACCTCACTAAAGAAGATGGTGCTCTAGATATCAACGACATTATCATCGATATTTTTCAAGAAGTTCCTCATGAGGATGAAGAAATGGAAGGAGGTCATTCTGTCGAAGAACATATTAACGACGAACCACCGATGAAAATAGAAGAAGCGCTTATACAAATCAATCGTTTAAAAATGTTTTTCGCCGCTGAAGAAGATACTGAAAGACTTCGATGGTTTCTTCACTCCAAACAAATGTTGAAAACAAAATTATCAGCCGGAAGATGGTGCAGAAGAAAATAAGTGATTACTGTATGTATTTTTCTTAAGATAAAGTCATAATATGCATAGCACAATTGTATGTATATTATTTACAAAAATATTGTGCAAAATCTGTATATAATTTAATTTAATTTTACATTAAACGCTTAACGATTTTTCTTTCTTTTTTTTTTTTTTTTTTTTCTCCCTCAGACTTCTTGTTAGCGGACACTTCTCTCTAAGGGTGCTTACACGTAGAACACAGGTGACCGCTTACTTGGAACCAGCAGCGACACGCAGCTGAAGCTTCTCACTGGGTATGAACACATAGAAAGCAGTGACCGGTGCAACTTCTCACTGGAGTAGGTTTTACGGGCGCTACTGTATTGCGGAACGTTAATCCCTTTAGCCCTCGGGTAAAACCGCTACCGTAAAATTTTCGATTATCTCTTCCTGCAATTCAGTGGGTGTCCCGTAATTTTCAGGTGAAAACTTATCAAAAGATAAATAATTAGGGAAAAAGAGAGAGAGAGAGAGAGAGAGAGAGAGAGAGAGAGAGAGAGAGAGAGTTGAAAGAGGAAGGGAATAATGTTGCTGCAGGGGAAGAATTGAAAATTTATCGAAGGGGAAAAAAAAACGCTAAAGTTGCGAAGTGTTCAGAAGTTACTACACATAAATACGCGTTATGTATCAATAACAGTTGAGGAGAATGAAAAAAAAAAAAAAAATTGGAAAGATGAGAGGAGGTAGCATAGCTACAAATCGAAAAATGAATAATTTTATTCTCTTCCCTCCCTGTTGGTTTGATCATTATGTCTTGCTATGCCATTTTTTATCATTATTCTCATTTAAGTTTATATCTCAAGCGTCATGTAGAGGAAAATGCTTTTTGCTGCCTCTGATGTATGTTTTACCCTTTTTTATGTAAGATTCAGTTTCTAATTATTTCAAACATTATTCAATTATAAGTGTATATATATTGAAATGAACAATCCTAAGGCATTAAATCGCCAGAAAGGCATGCGTCTACATCCCATCCTGGAAACAACCGTTTTATTGCTGGATGATCAGCGGCGTAGAAAGCAACGCACGTCCGTGCAACAACAATGACGCATGATTAACGTGCCACACTTTGCTCGTTTTATTGTATTCAAAATTTGTATTAACTTGTCAGTTGACAAAGGGACACGCGTTCCGAAAGCTACTGGTTTTATTTTATACTTTGTTTTTGTTAATATATAAACTGGGTAATAACTATATATGTATTTGTGAACTATGGACCCCGGTACTCCAGGCCCATTCGTTGCTGTTCAATCTATAACGGATCCAATGTTTTATGTCCACGGATACGTTGTGGTCAGTGCCAAGGGTTGTTCATGTTCCGTTAGGCTCAATATTTTAATCTATGCTCAAATTTTGGAGAAAAGTAAACAATAGATGTGACTTACAATGAGAATCTGTTGCCTTTGAACAATAATAAGTGATTTGGTTGAATTGTTCAGTTAACAATGGAATGTATACTGACATAATACGCACGTCACTGCTCTAATGTATATATACTGTGGGTGTAGGGTGTATCCTTGCCTTCCCACTCGATATTCTGATTAGAATATCGAGGCTGCAAGCGATATCCAGCGGAGTGAAAGAGGTGACGCGAGGAACTTTAAAATGGGCTTTTTTCACTCCGTGGCTCAGTTAGTCGGTCTCAGGCGTAGATAGCAAGTTCTTTTTCTCCAGAAACTGGGGTGTTTCGTCCAGCAAAACAGACCAATCGACCATAGAACACACTCAATTCACAGACATAAGACACACAGCACAGCGGATGAATTTAATTATTTCGGTTGGCCTAAAAATAATAGTTTTTTTTTTTGGAGTTAGACAGGTAATGAAATTTGGTCGAATATGTAAATCTGCTGGTTTTTCATACTACACTGGTGTGCAAAACTTAAGGACCAACACTATTTCTAAAGGTTACGACCACAAAATCTTTTCTTAAGGTACTCACTGATGAGGGTAGATTCAGTCTGAGCAGCGATTCTGGACGTCAGCTAATCTGGAGAGAGAGAGGTTGGCACACGGTATCACCCCGCAAACATCACTGAAAGGGATCGATATGGCGGTTCTCGTCTGGGGAGGCTTTATCTTGGAGGGACGTACACAAGTCCAGATCCTGGAAGGCGGTACTGTAACCGATGCACGCTACTGTACTGAGGTAAGTGTCTTCGTGGGTAGCACAGTGGTACCGTCACCGTCCTCCCCACACCGGGTGGAAAAGGCCCGGGTTCGAATCCCGTCGATGACGGGAGGAACTTTAGTGGGCTTTTTTCACTCCGTGGCTGAGTTAGTCGGTCTCAGGCGTAGATAGCAAGGTTTTTTCCCTCAGAAACTGGGGTTTTTTCGTCCAGCAAAACAGGCAAATCGACCAGAGAACACACGAAATTTACAGACACGAATACGGGTTAATGTAATCATTTACGGGTAGCCCTAATATAATAATAATAATAATAATAATGTACTGAGGTAAGCCTTCCCACGTGCGTGCGTCTGTTCCGAGGTGCCACGGTAATCTGACCGGTCCTTAAGATTTGCACATCACTGTATTTGTAAGCCTCCATTCAAAATTAGAAGTTTAATGAGTGGTATCACCTTCTAATCTTAGTAGGTTTCAGGTGATTTATTATAGCAATATCATGTGGGGAGGGTGGAGCAGACTCCGTTGAGGATGGCAACGCTGAAGTCTGGTATCGATCCAGTTTGACTTCAGTAGTGCCTTAGTGGCGCGGTGAGGATGTCGGAGAAGGTGAGGCGAGGAGAGGGTTTTTCTGCAGTGGAAATTTGTGGCGAGGAAGTGGTGGGTTGTTATTGCGTACATTTTGAATTTGATTGCAACATTTTGAATTTTACAACTCTTTCTTTGTTTGTCTTTAATCTGCAGGATATTTGTGTAGGGCGAAGATGTATTTGGATGTGTACTTGCGAATAAGCGTTTCTTCGAAATCAGTGGGCTCCCCAAAAGGGGGAGCCCACTGATTTCGAAGAAAGCAGAGGAAAAGGTAGGGTGGGCTCCCCAAAGGGGGAGCCCACCCTACCTTTCCCTCTTTCTTCTGCTTATCTGCTTTCTTCTCAATCTCTCATCCCCGCTCCTATTTCAAAAAAAAAGGAAGGAAAAAAAAAAGAAAAAAATTATTATTATTATTTTTTCTTTTTTTTCTTTTATATATATATATTTTTTTTTTTATTATTATTATTATTATTATTATTTTATTTTTTTATTTATTTATTTTTTTTATTATTATTATTTTTTTATTTTATTTTATTTATTTTTTTTTTTTTTGCCCTCCCTGGGAAGCTCAGGCTAACCCCGGGGTCGACCAGCCAGAGTTCGCTTCCCACTTACCTGGTCCGGCTCCCAGTGCCAGTGACGGTAACTAGCAGTCTGTGGTGTTCCACAGACCCTAGGCTAAGCGGCCAGATGAACAACATAACTCGCACTAAGCAAACATGAACATACACTAACATATGCTATCTGGCCTTGACAGTACTGTACTGTCTTACTTCACAAGAGATTCAAATGCGGAGTTGTGCGAAAGCACCCGTGCCGCCTGTCAAAAAACACTATGTCACTATGTAGTATCGATCGAACGAAGTTCCTTTGGGTTTGACTTCTTATTGAAAAAAATAATATTGGTATAAGATATTTTATAAGTCAGTTTATGCCTTTTCTAATTTTTACAATTTTTAATTTAATATAATTTATAGCCCATAAAATGGGCCAATTAAAAAAAAGAAAAATTGATGCCGAATGCCGCATTTTCAATGATAATTGGACATTCAAATATTTAATTGCAAATATAGACGATAAAGCTGTTTGTTTGGTTTGTAACGAAACTATTTCCGTTTTTAAAGAATATAATCTAAAAAGGCATTTTTCACCCGGAACAAATGAAAATTGAAGCAGAAAATTTAAAATGTGGTTTGCGTAAGCAACAAAATACTTTGAAAATTTTGTCAAATACAGATTGAGCTCTGACAAAAGCTAGTTACATTGTTGCACATAAGGTTGCAAAACAATGTTCTCACATTTTCTGACGGGGAATTTGTGAAGGAATGTTTGATATTACTGAATTATTATGCCCTGATAAAAAACTGACGTTTGAAAAAATTTCTTTGTCACGAAGAACTCTTGTGAGACGAATTGATAATATTTCGAGTAATTTATGCGATCAATTAAAATTAAAATTGGAAGATTGTACTTACCATGCACTGGCTTTAGATGAGTCGTGTGACATTACCGATACGAGTCAACTTTTAATCTTCATTCGACGTATAAATCATACATTTGAAATTACGGAGGAATTACTTTCTGCATATCCTATGAAAGACAACGATTGGCGAAGATTTTTTATAGCTCTTCAAGAAGCTTTGCAAAAACATAATATAAAGTGGGACAAAATTGTCAACATCACAACCGATGGGTGTCCTAGTTTGACAGGAAAAAACATTGGATTATTAAATAGAATAAGCGACGAAATAAAGCGTATTCCAGGAAAAGAAATAATTTTCTTACATTGTATAATTCATCAAGAAACCCTTTGCAAAAGAGTTCTAAAACTGAAGCATGTTATATCGGTTGTAACGAAAGTAGTTAATTTTATTCGTGGAAGAGCTTTAAACCACCGGCAATTCATAACATTTTTGAAAGAAATTGAATGTGATTTTACTGATATTCCTTATCATACGGACATCAGATGGCTTAATCTTGCAGAAGTGTTAAAACGATTTCATGATTTCTTGGATGAAATTGTAAACTTCTTAAATGCTAAGGACAAGCTGAATGAATTTTGTGAATTAAAAGATGAATGATGGCTGAACGACTTTTTCTTCTCCGTTGATAAAAGTTTTCGCATCAAAATGAATTAAATTTATTATTACGAGGAAAAAGACTATTTATTTTTGATATGTATATAGTATGAATCACAGCTGTACTGCTGTTTTGATATGTATACAAATGTCACATCGTTTACGAGAAATCTCAAGTTATTTTCGCAACAATTCCAAAATAAACAGTTAACTCACTTTCCAATCTTACATAAAAGAGAAAAAAACTTCAAATGTGCTGATTTTAAGAAATATGAGGCTATAATAAGTGACTCATTTAATGATTTTACAAGAAGATTTGATGATATTCAGAAAATTTCTAAAGATAAGCCTACCATTTAATTTTAATGTCAATGATGCACCACCTTGTATCCAGTTGGAACTGATACATTTACAATCAAATTTAATATTAAAGAATCAATTTGCTGAAAAAACAATACCGGACTTTTATGCCTCGTTAAATTCAGAAATGTTTAAAAATATTCTGGATAATATGCGCAGAAATATTTGGCATTCTTTGGATCGACATACCTATGCGAAACTACATTTTCTTTAATGAAAAATACAAAGAGCAAAATTAGATCAAGAATAACGGATGAAAATTTAGGAGCAGTTCTACGAATAGCCACTAGTGAATTGAATCCCAATTTTGATGAAATCATAAATCAGGAACATTCCAAATGTAATCGCTCACATTAAAGTTTTTGTTTTCTGCATTTACTTTGTTATCATAACAATAAAAATGTTTATTCCAAATTGTAGTTCTTATCTGTACCTATCTATAATCGACTTCTATTTAAATATTTACTTTTTTTTAAAAATGCATTAATAATTTGGTAATTCAAGTAATATAAAAATTTTTAGGTTCTGATTTTTTTTTTTTTTTTTTTTGTTAAATCATTCAATCTATTCAGGCCCGCGTCATGATACGAAAATTTCATTCGGCCCGCTGCCGAAACAAGTTGCCCACCCCTGTTATAGAGTGTGTTAAAACCTGCAGTAATACGAGGTAGATTTGAAGTAACGTTCTAGGAGCCTCCCTAACAATAACACATGTCTCAGGGTGGCTGAAACAATGCGAGATAGACGTAGATGGCCACGTTCATCCACCAGCATTCCCGATACACTCTTGATCCTGTCGAACGGGGATAGTGCAATTTCTGTACCAACCCTGCGACAGACCCATGCATCGGCACCCACTATCATCCCTCTTTTAAAGTCAGTTAACTCGCGAGCGACGTTTATCCATACTAACATTGAATACCGTCTACGTGAATACAGTGTAGTTATATACCTGCCAAGCGGTGGGTTCTTCCACTAGCGAGAGGGGGTGACAACGTCGCGATGCCCAGGAACCAGATGTATCACGATCTGTCCTTTCAGTGTAAACTCAATAAAAATTTCGTCGCTGGGCGTCTCTTACATTCAAGACAATCCCACAGACATTTGTCAATGATATTGACTTAATGTTCGTTTTCTTGAACAGGTTGTATATGGGCATTAAAAAATAAAATAAAATAAAATAATAATAATAAATAACGACTGGACGCGACCTCAGATCTTTTCATAGCCCTTGTGGGGATGAGGGCGAACTTACCAATCGTGCTTCGCACGAGGACACCGACTTTGTGACGTGTTATCTCCACCAGACATTGACTTTTGGATTTGCACTACAAAAGTCGTAGTTGACATGCAACTTTCATCATCTTGTATCAGAACATTTATTTATAAATTCAAATCAGTTTACATCAGGAAATGTGTCACTGCTAAATTTCCATCAGATAAAGGGTGTGTGTAAGAGAAGGTACTGCAATGCTTTGAAAGAGGTAAAAACCATCTCTTCATAAATTGGTTGTAACTGGTAGTCAAAACTTGCTTCGTGGAAGCACTGCGATGGAGAACGTAGAGTTGGAGCAGAAAGTGCAGAACCCATCTAATTTCTAGAAGGATAACCTTGGGACAATTTTCCCACCAAAGTCCCATGATTTTGGTACGATAATGACTAATGTAGGAAGGTAATATCCCTCATCGAAGACCGCAAAGGTAATTGTGCGCTTTCATAAGCTCCACGTATGTGCGAGGTGACGTCATTTTCTGGTTTGGAGAGGGGATTTTTACGTGAAATTTCTACTAATGATCTGAGCGAGAATCCGAAAGTTTCTTAGCATTCGCTGTTCCAGAGGGAAAGATTATATTGGCTCGCAATATGACATTTCACATGGGGAAAGACTTTTGTGCAACGCTGTTCAATCTCACAAATACATATATAGTTATTACCCAGTTTATATATTAACAAAAACAAAGTATAAAATAGCACCGACACAATTAGGCGTAACGAGATCTCCCGTGTGAAGGCGGACCTAACCAAATGCGGTTATTCATCCCATGTACTAAGCAGATGCCTGTTACAGGCAGAAGAACTCACATCCAACCGAAGACCTCCGAAGCAAGTCGGTATATCGTCCGCCTACATTCCGTATTATCCAGAAGTGTCAGGACGCATCTCGAAGGTCCTTAGAAGTTACAACATCAAATGTGTGCAATTACCCTGCAGGAACCTACGTTCACTTGTCTCCAACGTGAAGACCCCTGTCACACCTGTCTTACGCAGCAATGTGGTGTATCGCATCACCTGTAGAGACTGTAACAGTTGCTACGTAGGGGAGACATCAAGACGTTATTATTATTATTATCTTTATTTTCTCCTAAGAGACACCAGCTTACAGCTATTAACCAGGGGGTGCACATTCATACATACAAATATAAGTTATATACATAATTATCTATTTATAATTTTTACAAATCAGTCTTTATAAATTATACAAATATATATTGTCTAAATTATACAAATTATACATTTTCTAAATTATACATTGTCTATTTAATTATATTAGATATATCATTGCCTTATTTTACATGACAGGCAGATAGAAAGAGAGCACAAGCATAATACAGCGAGTTCACAGAAAGATAAGTCGTCCAATATCAACATAACAGGAGCACCAGTGCGGAGCAAAAACAGTCCCGACCAGTTCATTCTTCATTTCCTGCATTCTCTTTTGTTTTCATATGTGGGCATCACTCAACATTTATAGGTGGAGTAATGCATTTTGAAACACTTCAGTCCTGTATATCTTCTCTGCGCAAAGCCTTTCTGGGTCTGCTTGAAGATCGTTGAACATCTTAATGGTGTTCAAAGGAAAAAATCGCCGAAGGCTTTCCAGCTGCGTGCGCGCGCTACTGATTGGAGGGGATGGCGTTCCATTCGCCCACCTTTGCGTCATGCGGGGCCGAGTCAGCAGGTAGTCAGTTTTCGGCGAGTCGAGTCTCCCGGTCAGCAGTTTTGCAAGCGTGAGAATGTTCTTGGTCACAATAATGTGAGACCAAGGCGTGACATCCAAGTTGGCATATAAAATGGCTCTTGAGATTGTAAATGGCTGCGTAGTGATCCTGTTTAACCATCTCAGCATCCAGTACTCTAAACCGAGGCAAGCCTTGATGGCAGCATCTGGGGCAGAAGACCAAATCTCAGATGTGTAGAGAGGGATGGGGATGACGCATCTTAAAATATATTGTTTAACAAGGTCAGGGTTCCTGATACCTACCAGTTCTTGTCTGGAGGTCCATAGCGCTGCGTAAGTTTTCTTCTTTACATGTCCGAAATGGGGTGTGAAGTTTATGTTTTCGTCAGATTTCAGACCAAGATCAATATGTATCTTGACTTTTTTGACCACACTGCCATTTACGCGTATTGATATGTGGTTTTTTAATACCTTGTTGGTGAAAACCATTTGTGCTGTCTTGTGTTCATTTAGTCGGAGCCCCATGCAATTAAGGTATTCTTGCAACTCGGAGATTTTGGAGTTTGCTTCGTTGTTGCGTTGTAAAGATGTGTTTTGGTCATTCGAGGTGACGAAAAATTTCAAGTCGTCTGCATATACGACAAATTGTTTATGATTTTGGGTCAGGAAGGGATGCAGTGCTGTTGCGAAGAGGGTAGCAGAGAGGACACCACCTTGTGGGACTCCCCTGTTGACTTGGAAGGTCTCTTTGTAAATTCCATTTATGGCAGTGATGTGTCTCTCCCTCAAAGAACTCGTTATTATAGCTAATACGTGCCCAGTTATATGGAAATATTCCTCCAAGATGATAGTAATAGCCGAGATGGATATACTGTCGAAAGCGGATGCAACGTCTAAGAAGACAATGTCTAATTGCTGACTGAAGTTAAGGGCGTGTTAGATTCGAAATAGAGTCTCCATGAGATTTGTTGTAGTAGATCTTTGTGGGATCACTGAATGAAGGTACTCCGGTCTATGCCCGAAGCAGTGATGGTTGATGGTATTTAAAATGGATTTCTCAAATATTTTTTGAAACGAACATCCAATTGCAATAGGCCGGTAGTCTTTGTCGGATTTAGGATTGTTATTTTTGGGAACAGGTTTAACGAAATATGTATTCCATATCTTCGGAAAGTGGTTTTCACTTAAAATTTTGTGGAAAATGTTAAGGAGCAGATCTATGATGTATACACTGCTGATCTTAATCATGAAGAGTGGGAATTTATCAGGCCCAATTGTGGCTTTATTCCTGAGGCTATTCACAGCGGCTTTAATGTCATCTCTAGCGATACTGATTTGAGACAGTTCAGGATAGACCTCTGTCTTCAGTTTGCTGATTGCTTCACGGATTTTCTCAGTGTTAACTTTACTGTTAACTTGATTTTCCGCCAGAGGAGTTCCAAAGGTGGCTTGGGTCCATTCTGAAAAGATGTGCTCGGGCATTATATCCGTACGCCTTTTCTTGTTATATATCCTGCTTCCTTTCTTTAAATGTGATCGCACCATGTCATAGTGAGCTTGACGTTTCAATCGAATGAACCGCGCTCTAGCTTCTCTATATCGAATATAATCAGGTGGATGTTCAGTTTTTTTCCATTTTCTGAAGAGTTTCTGCTTGTTTTTGAAAGCATATTTTACTTGTGGACTAAACCAGGAATTTGCTCGATCGGAAATTTTAATGCGTTTCGATGCACCCTCAAGAGCAATAAAGTGAAGTGTATCCGAAAGTGCTTCTAAGGCATCGTCTACGGGGAGTTGGAAGAGATTTTGCCAGTTGAAATTCACGAGCCGTTTCAAAATTACGTCTGGTTTTATATACTTGGTTGAGAAGATAACATCAGCGTTGTTTTCCCTCCTCCAGTTCTCTTTTTGTCTACAAGCTTGACTTCTCAGGTTGGCTTGGATTGAGAGAGGGATGTGATCAGAAGCGAAGCGAGTCGTACTGTCAGTCAATGTGACGTCTAGAGCATTATAGTACACCAGGTCAAGGCGCTGTGTGCCTCTTGTGAGGGGCATTCCAAGTTGTTTCATCGAGAGGGTTTCCATAGTATCATCCAATTCGCTCTTTGCAACTTTGTGCTTAGAAAGAGGCATGTTCAAATCTCCCATCACGACAGATTCTACATTTGGGTTCAAGTTTGCGACGAGCCAAGTAAGGAGTTCATTTCTGGCTTCGCTGCCATGGTTGGGTGGAAGGTATATAATACAAATTTGTACACTCTTTGTACCTTCTCTGAAGGTTGCTGAGACGGCTTCAAAATTTTCCGAGTGTGACTCTTTGGTTTTAATTACAGAGAAATTATTCTTATAGAGTATCATTACTCCTCCTCCTCTTTTGTTTTCTCTTCCTCTTGTAACGCATTTAAAGCCAAAATTGTCAGCCAGAGCATCTAGCTGTCTATTATTTTGAAGCCAGGTTTCTGTCAGGCAGATGAATTCATATTCGGAGCTTAATAGAGGGTTCTGCAAAGTGTGAAGTTTATTGGCTATGCTGCGCACATTTTGAAGGTAAAGAGAGACTCGCATATTTTCTTTCGAGTCTGATGAGGAATTCCTTAATTGCTACTGCGCAACCCTAGTTGAGGGCCTCGAAGCACGTTCCCTGAAGCGTTTAACCAGGGTGCCAGTGGGCCAAATGGTTTTGTCTAGTAATCGTGCTTCACAATTAATAGGGCATGAGATAGTGAAGGAGGAATATGCTGGATGCCTTGTTCGTACTTGTCGTACTTCTACGTCAATACCCATCCCCTCTACGCACATTTCTTTAATGACGCTCGGTGCGATACTGGGTTCAATCCGCGAGACAAATAGCATTCCTCTTGTTTGAACTGAGGTGATGCTGTACCTTTCTGCAAGACAAGGATGATAATCAGATGGCTGGAATGTTGGAGGATGATCAGTAGGATCGCCATTTGTCCGTTGGCATGTTGTTGCTGATGGGCATTTAGGTGAGGGGGGGTCCTTTTTAGTGCAATTTTGAGGAGCCGATTTTGTGGGCAGAGAAACAACCTGAGCAAGAGTAGGTTTCTGATTCACGTTTGGCTCTGATGGAGGGGTTGATTTCTTTTTATTGCGATCTTGGTTTGCAGAAGAAATAGAGCTGGAGTCGCTGGACCGTTTTCCGACCTGTGCATTTGTGCATACCTTTTATTGGAGGATTGGTTTTTTGAATTATCAAAAATTTGAGGAGGTGACTGCTCTTTGCAGGGATCAGCATCTTGCAACTCTGCCCTACCTTTGAGGGTTGTCGTCCGTTGTGATTTAATGTGCGGGTTCTCTATCGGTTTCCCTCTTGCAACTTTTGAAATGCCAGCTGGGCAAGCCTGTGGGTTTTCGAGTATCGGGATATTTCGTCCGATTGTTCCGTTAATTGCACGTAGTTGAGTTAGGACTGTGTCTAATTTATCATCAATTAGTTTCTGCTTAGCTATTAAAGTTCTATTCTGTTCATGCAGTTCATGGTTTTCTTCTTGGATTCCTTGCAGAGTTTTGTGGATCGGAAGAAGGAGTTCCTCGAGTAACTCTTTTAGCATTTGTGACTCAGGCTTAAAGTAATCCTGACCTGTTTTTCTTCCTTGATCATTCCGAGCCCCACTACAGCCTATTTCTTTAATGTAGTCAAGAGTATCATTTCCATCTTCGTATGTTTTCTTGTGCACGCAATCGTCTGGGCAAGCGTCGCAACCTAGGATATCCATTAATGAGCCACTAAGGTTCCCGTTCAGCTCCGTTACTGCGAGGTTGTCGGAAACATGTAGGGAAGGTTCCTCAGTTTCTGAGTCGCCGCTGTCCATGACGTGAGATTCTGCTGCATTTATTTCTTCCCGTTGTTCTGCGCTATTGTTCTCGTTGTGGGACCTGCATTTTGAGCAAAGGAACTTCTTTCGTCTGCTTTGATTTAAGCGCACGATGTCAACTTGGGAACAGCAGCTCCCAATGACGCTGCCACATCGCCAGCATTTAATGGCGTATTTATTTACAACGTTACAAATGCCGCATACTTGCTCCGTCATATCAGATGGTTTCTTTTCCATATTTGTAACGATTGAGACCGTAGAAGCGTTACTTATATGTTTTACTTAAATCTGGAGCGTTGGCCAGATATTTCACTTATTTCTCGATGAAAGGTGCGGTAGTGGGGAGTGGGGAGAGACGTCTCGAGGATCGCCTCACGGAACACGACAGAGCAATCCGGCTTGCCGAAACTGACCAGTCCGCGGTCGCAGAACATTTTTGGGCCACCAACCACGATCTTGTCCCCAAACGCGACTTTGAGATAGTGGACCACTCACGACACTTTCGCCACCGCCTATGGCTAGAGTCACTCAACATAATAAACAATCCTAAGGCATTAAATCGCCAGAAAGGCATGCGTCTATATCCCATCCTGGAAACAACCGTTTTATTGCTGGATGATCAGCGGCGTAGGAAGCAACGCACGTCCGTGCAACAACAATGACGCATGATTAACGTGCCACACTTTGCTCGTTGTATTGTATTCAAAATTTGTATTAACTTGTCAGTTGACAAAGGGACACGCGTCCCGAAAGCTACTGGTTTTATTTTATACTTTGTTTTTGTTAATATATAAACTGGGTAATAACTACATATGTATTTGTGAACTATGAACCCCAGTACTCCAGGCCCATTCGTTACTATTCGATCCCTTTACGGCCATAATACCTACAACGATTGTGTGCAGTTACAAAAGTCCTTCCTTTCAATAGCCCGCAACAGGCAACATCTACGCTTTGCACACAGATGCAAAAGCAATCGAATCATACCTAAAGGGTTCCGCTACAAAGCCCCGTTCAACAACTCTCACATGGATCGTGCCTGCTTTAACTTCAGCCTACGCACATTAAAATTGTGGATAGCCCAAGAGCGCTGACTACAACAAGTCCAGACTGTTACAACATCTACAAGGTAAGGTCTCGCCTATCGTATTTACAAACCTTATACATACCATCTACCATCGGGCCAATCAGACCTCTGATACCTACCGTTTACGCCAACAGCTCAAATCCATAAACTTAAGCACAGAAGCTAACTCCTTAGAGGCGAACACTCGTTCAAATGACACAACTTCCTTCGTCTTGAATCTAAGTAGCAAACAACTGTCCAGCGAGCAGCTGAATGTTTTATCTAACGGTATGAAATTCGCCGTTATACCATCAAAACCTCCAATCACGCAGCTCGCTATGGGTATAGAAGCCAGTATTACCAACCTTCCCGAAGAAACTGCAAACGAGATCCGTTTCAAGACTGCCGCAATCCTCCGCAGCACTCGGAAAACTTACTCAAACCTTAACCAACGTGCCGCCCTATCATCTATATGAAAAGACAACTCCATCGTCGTACTTCCTGCGGATAAAGGGCGCCGGACCGTTGTGTTGGACCGATCAACCTACCGAGAGAAAGCCTTGACCCTATTACTAGACCCAAACGTATATGAACCTCTACCTGATCCACCCATTAAAGTCTTGAAACGTCTAGAGACACATGTCAATAAACTCGTCCACGCATGGCTTAAAGATAAGAAGATCTCGACCACAACTCAGCATCTTCTACGTGCTACTGGCTGCCAACTACCGCAATTCTATGGATTACCAAAGATCCACAAACCGGGTATTCCCCTCAGACCTATAGTGTCTTGCTGCAGTGCCCCAACGTATGAACTGTCCAAACATATCGCGCGCCTCCTCGCACCTCTTATAGGTAATACATCGCACACCGTTAAAAATAGCAGTGAGTTCATCCACCTCATTAAGGACCTTTCAATCCCTGACAACTCTGTCATGGCATCATTTGACGTGGTTTCTTTATTCACTGCAATTCCCGTCCAACAGGCCGTGCACTGCGCCAGAAGGCTCCTCGAGAACGACTTAAGCCTCCAATCCAGGACATCACTATCCACTGATGACATCTGTACCGGCTTCAACCTATGCTTATCAAGCAGCATCTTCACCTTTGAAGACTCACTCTACAAACAAGTACATGGCACTGCTATGGGTGCCCCTGTCAGTTGCGTAGTAGTTAACACAGCCATGGAAGATCTGGAGGAGCAGATACACCAGAACCCACCTGCACCTATTACAACATGGTGTAGATACGTTGACGATATCTTTACCGTAATACCACGTGGTTCTGAAACTGCACTACTGGAATATCTCAACTCCCTGTCTAATTTCATCAAGTTTACCATAGAATCGGAGGTGACGGTGCGCTCCCGTTCCTGGACGTCCTAGTGCATCGCGTAGGACCACATCTAGAGACCTTAGTATACCGCAAACCCATGTGGTGCGGTCAGTTCACCAACTACGGGTCCGGCCACGCACCAAGCCATCTCAATAGCACTGCCCGCACCCTATCCTCCAGGGCTTGGAGCCATTCCAGCACCGACACAGTTAGGCGTAACGAGATCTCCCGTGTGAAGGCGGACCTAACCAAATGCGGTTATCCATCCCATGTACTAAGCAGATGCCTGTTATAGGCAGAAGAACTCACATCCAACCGAAGACCTCCGAAGCAAGTCGGTATATTGTCCGCCTACTACATTCCGTATTATCCAGGAGTGTCAGGAAGCATCTCGAAGGTCCTTAGAAGTTACAACATCAAATGTGTGCAATTACCCTGCAGGAACCTACGTTCACTTGTCTCCAACGCTCCATGGCTGTCCGTTAAAGGGAAGTTTCACTGTATATGCAGCATGTTATGTTACCGGTTGTGAAATTTGTGAATAAAATTAGAGCAAGAGCATTAACAGACGAGAATTCAGAGAATATTGTGAGTTGTTAGATTTGGAATATGGTGAACTTGTCCTTTATTGTGAGGTGCGCTGGCTTTCTGGAGTACAGGTTCTGAGTAGATTTTCGAAATTGAAAAATGTTGTTTATAATTTTTTAGAACAGGAAAATGAACTACCTGATGAAAGAACCTTATTATCAGATAACAACTGGCTATTTGATTTGGCATTTTTAGTTGATGTTACTAGTCATCTCAATGATCTAAATTCGAAACTACAAGGCATGAATAAATTATTTCCTAGGTTAGTAAATAGCATCAATTCATTTAAAATGAAATTAAAACTGTTCATCTCTCAGTTAGAAAATCAGGATTTAAGTCAATTTCCACACTTGAAAGAGCAGAATGTGAACGTGCTGTGGATGATAGCAATTGGACCAAATATCTTGAAAAAATCAAGTTATTGCAAGTGTCATTTGAAAGTCGTTTTCATGATTTGGCTAAAGAAGAAAACTACATGCTCGCATTTATAAACCCATTTTTACTTAGTGAACAAAACATAATTGAGATGCCTAGTAATATACAAATGGAACTTATTGATTTAAAAACAAATTCATTATTAAAAATGAAATTTGATGAGCTTTTTTGAGATCAAAATGCTTCCGACATGATTAATTTCTGGCGTTCATTACCCTGTGAATATTTCCCAGAACTAAGAAAATTTGCAAAAAATTATATATGTCGTTTCGGAACGACATACAGATGTGAACAAGCATTTTCATCCACGAAATTAATCAAAAGCAAAACGAGGTCGCGAATGACATTCAAATTTGAAGAATTTGAAACAAATTTAAGACCAAACATTGAAAGACTGGCGAAATCAAAACAGGCTAAAAGTCTCATTAATGGTAAGTAATATTTATGTGCTGTAATAGAAATTGCTTTACATACAATAATTAAATCATTTAAAAATGTTAATTATGCTCATAAACATACTTTTATTAAAAAGGTTATTAAGGATATGCTTGGACTCCTAGCGAGCAGAGAGAACAGACGACTGCAAGTTCCAACCTGATCTCGCTCTCGGTGCTTCATCTCGCTCAGAGCTCGCGCTCTCTCTCATCACATCCAACAACTGTGGTACAGAGCTATCTTCACCAAACGAGACTCTCCGGCAGCTGTAGCACCATCAGCGGGTTCCACGACAGCGGTCGCCCTCTCGTCCAAGAGATCATCTCTCACTATTGTAGATTGGTGCTCCAATAAACATGTCTTTTGAACTGGTGTACATTATTTAATTTAGTTGCGTGTTTCAGTTATTCTTTTTCCTCCCCTAAGCGAAGCAGATCCTACCCCTGTCCTTATTTTCCAACCACAACCATGAACGTAAGAAGGTAGAAAAGGTGTTTGAATTGTATGGTGCATCTGAACTCGTATGTAAAAATATTGGCACATGGAATGTAAAAGGTTGGCCACCACTGGTCTAGATGGTATTCTTCACCACGTCTCTGGCGAATCGTTTGTCTCCCATCAGAGCCATGCAGGTTGAATTTCTTCTCATCCGAGAAAATAACTGACTTTCACTGTTCGGGGTTCCATTTGACATGCTCCTTACACCGAATTAATCGGGCCTTTTTCATTTTTTGTGTGAGGAGGGTCTTCTCTTAGGACGACGGGCTACAAGTCCATTTTTGAAAAGGCGTCTTCTGACTGTTACTGCACTTGCTACCACTCCTGTTGTTCTTCTCATTCTCTTTTCAGTTCAGACGAAGAAGCTTTGCGGTTTTTAAGGCATAAGCGCTTCAAAACGCGGTCCTGTTTTGGCGTCGAGACTCGTTTGCGTCCGTTCCTTTTTTCCTATCAGCAGAACCAGTATATAAGCGTGCTTATATAGCTGAAAGAACAGCCGATGCAATATTACGTCATCACCTACAGATTTCCGTACAGCTACTGCATTCCTTTTAACGAGACAGATTCAGCCGGTATAGTAATTTCGCCACTGCTCTGTCTCGGAGACGTTTTGTTTCTTCAGAATTGGTATCATTCACCACTACCAAGTCAGTCCGAATGCGTGCTTCAACCAGGCAATCCATTCATTGTCCAATTCTAAATTATACCTTCTACTTCTGTTTGCTGAAACAACCTTCATTTGTATATAATTCCTGAAAACTACAGTCTACAGAAATTGAAGTCTAATGTCGACATCATATATTGGTAATCGCAACTATTGTTATTATTATTATTATTATTATTAGCCATATGGTGCAAGGAAGCCTGAGGTTTTTTCTGCACTAGCCAAAAAAAAAAAAAACAAAAAAAAATCTGAGTTACTCTGTGAGAGAGAGAGAGTCAAAAGGGAATCACCAAGAAAGAGAAGAATGATGATATCCAGCTCGGGACCCTGGGTGTGCCATGTCTATACTCATCAGATGTGAGCCCCTGGAGTTATATATTAACCCCGGGGGCTCACATCTAGTGAGTATGGGCTTGGCAAACCCAGGGTCCTGAGCTGGATATCATCATTCTTCTCTTTCTTGGTGATTCCTTTCTGCTTCTCTCTCTCTCTCTCTCAGGGGGTAACTTGGGAATTTTTTTTTTTTTTTTTGGCTGGTGCAGCATAAGCCTCAGGCTTCCTTGCACCATATGGCCATTAATAATAATAATAATAATAATAATAATATTAGTCATATGGTGCAAAGAAGCCTGAGGCATATGCTGCATCAGCCAAAAAAATATTCCTGAGTTACACTGAGAGAGAGAGAGAGAGAGAGAGAGAGAGAGAGAGAGAGAGAGAGAGAGAGAGAAATCGAAAGGAATCTCCAAGAAAGAGAAGAATGATGATATCCATTGGGTGTGCCAAGCAGCGGCGTAGCTACCATGTAGGCAGGAAAAGCAAGTGCCTCCGGGACCGGGGCCTTTGGTTGTCTCCTCTTTTTGCAATTTTTAAGTAGGGGCCCGAACATGTTCTTTGCCTCCGGTCCAGAAAAAGGGTAGCTACGTTACTGGTGCCAAGCCCATACTCACTAGATGTGAACCACTAGAATGCCCGGCGCTGGTGTTATATACGATTCGTTTCAGATTTCATAAAAAATAACTTGTTTTGAATTCCCTCCCCCCTCCCACCCACAGCAGTTCTTGACACCAGATTTCAAAAGCAATAAAGTTAGTGAAATTAAATTAAATCTCTTCCCCGCCCATCATTTAATACATACGATAACGAACTATCGCTAGAAGTCCGAAATAGAATATTCATTTTGTGGAAATAAGGAACTTATTTTTTAAATGCGCTAAAAAATCATAACCAGTATTCTGTCCAGTTACTTATATTATTGTTTATGCCTTTATCTGTTTTGTAATATTGAGAAAAGAAACGTCGCGAACAAAATACTGTATACGTATAGATATATCATTAACTGGATAATATTTTGGATGTGGCCTAACTTGATATCTTTGTGAGCTGTTTTCTTAATAAATTTTGTGTATAATTTATAAATATATTAAATGTTATTTCTGATTTCTTATTCTAAATACAAATAATAAAAATAGATATATAATTCTAATGAAGAATTCAATAAATGACATACATGTTATACACCTTGAACGGGCGAACCAGCATTAACCTTACTTTATAAGTTAAACGCAGGGAAGCTCAGTTGGGTGGTCCGCCGTCTATAGGTCATTCACCGGTTTTTGACACACTGATTGTAGATTCTTCCTACTAGGACTTTACCTCATAGGCCCTTTGGACCACCCTTTTGTCGCGAATCACACTATTATTGTGTTAGTTTCGTTTTGTTTTTATTTATTTATTTTTTTTTGCATTGTTACTCAACAGTAAGCTTCCTGAAAGAAGTTATAATCGAAATAGTCTATTTCCAAAAATATTTTATACTCATCATATTTGGTTTAATTCATACTCATATGACCCCAGTGTAATAATAGGGCGCCTCCGTAGCCAGGTGGGAAGGAGCAGCAGTGCGTAGCACATGCTTCTTGATTAGACCGGGGTTCGAGCCCGTCACCACCAAATACGGAGTATGCGGAAAGGTCAAGGAATGACCACCGCATATCCCGGAGCAATATGGCCTTAGTTGCTAATGCTCCTAAAAACCAAATAACGAACGAACGAACAGTGTAATAATAATACTAATTACATAAACCACACTGGCACAACAGAGGGGGAGAAAAAGGCTCAAACGTGATCTACTTAGTTATATTCGCATCAGTAAGGTGCCTGAAAAAAAATTACATAAAGTTAAAAAATAATAAATAAAATAAAAAGTTAATGGGGTAATATTTCTCACTGGCAGTAATAGTGGCATAACTCAAAAATCGTAATTCTGAGATAATCAATGAGAAAAATTTGGCTTTTAAAATTAGTTTCTTTAGAAACAAAAAAATTCTGATTGTTGAAATATATTGTGATTCATCTCATCATACCCTGTGGTGCTCAAAATTAGGCTGGCTTGATCAACATTCCTTTATGGGTAACAAGAATTTCGAAAATTTAACACCCCCCCCCACTCACCAGTTTGAGTTGTTATTTGGTTTTTAGGAGCATTAGCAACTAAGGCCATATTGCTCCGGGGATATGCGGTGGTCATTTCCTGACCTTTTCGCATCCTCCGTATTTGGTGGTCACAGGCTCGAACCCCGGTCTAATCAAGAAGCATGTGCTACGCACTGCTGCTCCTGCCCATCTGGCTACAGAGGCACCCATTTGTGTTGTGCCACTTTTGCACCAATAGCGGCACAATAGATTTGTAACTATCTACTAGGATGTGAACATTTCCCAAATTTTACTATGCACATTTACTATCTTAGTATAGTCATGTCATCAGATGGTACTTTGTAAATGCTAATTGGGAAAAATATAAAAAAACTAGCAACACTGGACAAATCATTGTGTGAAGGGTATTTGTTGATGATGCTGTTGCTTATGTCACCATTTGAAGAACATTCCAGAGGGACAAATCTACAGGATTGAGGCAATCTGGATTGGGTAGGGCACAGACATTTTTTGGCTTTTTTTCTGGCTATGGCTGATTTAGTCAACCACTGGTGAAGATTGCTTGACAAATATATATCATTTTTCTTGTCAAATTGGAACAAAATCATTCTAAAGACAGGTGGTTTTTCCTTCAAATTTATTAAAAATCCCATGATACATATTTGTGTAATGATGCAGTTAATGTGTTAAGGCCTTAAACACTTCAGTCATCTCCTTTTATGGTACTCAGTTTCCTGATGCTGCAATTTGCAGAACTGAAATCTTTCTTGGTAAGGGGACCCTTTTTGTGTCCTTGATTGATTGTGATGCTGTTCTCTGCAAATGTTCCAACATATCTACATCCTTTCAAAAATGAAGTTTCCAGACCTGTATGCAGGATTCAAGATGTAGACTAACCACTACCTTATACAATAATGCAATCACCTGCTTGCCCCTGCTGGCAAAATTCCCATATATCATTGACAGATCTTCATGAACTCTCCTAGCAGATCCACACTGCTCAGAGAACATCATGTTAAACCATATAAATACCCTCAAGTCTTTTTCCTTCTCTTCTAATTCAGTACAGTAGAATCTAATTAATACATTAGATTCTACTGTTCAAGATTCTACTGTACAAGTTCAAGGGACATAAATTTTCATGTCTTGTAATAATGATTTAAATATAGTAATAGTATTTGCCATATAGTGCAAGGAAGCCACAGGCTTATGCTGCACTGGCAAAAAAAAAAAAAAAAAAAAAAAACCCCTCAAGTAGATAAAAAAATATATATTATATGCTTCCCTCCTCACCTCATAAATTCAAAGTTCAGCTATCCAGTCGAATATTGAATTTATTCAAACTGTCAGCTTCAACTACCTGTGAGGGCAACTTGTTCCAGCAATCAACAACTCACTGATTGCAATAGCAATCAAATCTAAACCTCCTCACCTCATAAATTCAAAGTTCAGCTATCTAGTCGAATATTGAATTTATTCAAACTGTCAGCTTCAACTACCTGTGAGGGAAACTTGTTCCAGCAATCAACAACTCGCTGATTGCAACAGCAATCAAATCTAAACCTCAGCCCCCTGTAATTTGAATTTATGGTCTAGTTCTGGAATTCTTTACGACAGTGAAAATTCTACTTTCATTCATTTTACTAATCCCTCTCAGTACCTTATAAATCTCAATCAGATCACCTCCGAGGTGCCTAGTTGCCAAGCTCTGTAGCCCACATAATTGGAGTCTTTCCACCAATGCAAACCAAAAATTTTTCCACCAAAAATTCAAGTTGCTTGTCTTTGGATCCTTTCAAGAAGCTCAATATCTTTTTTAGATAAGGTCTCCATACTTGAACACAGTGTTCCAAATGTGGTCATACAATTGCCTTATACAGTGTGATTATGACCTCTCTATTTCTATTGGATAATGTTTGGTAAATCATTAATAGGATACCATGGGCTTTCTTGGCTGCCTGTTTACAGTGTTCCGAAAACTTTACATCTGCCTGAATTGTAACTCCCATGGTCCCTTTCCTCTTCCACTGTTTTTAATTCAACCCCACCAAGTGTATAATTTATTTGTGGGTTGCTATTCCCCAAGAGTAAGACCTTGCAATGATACAGCCTCTTCTCAGCATGAAGGGTCTTTCATCAGTAAAAACTGATGCAAAGTACCTATTCAATTCATCCGCAACATCAGCTGGATTATCTAAGACTTAAAAACCAGTGCACAAGGGCCTGATCTGATTAGCTTTCTTCTTTGTTGTATTTATATACACAAAAAATTCCTCATCCCCATTAACCAATGCTTTCTCATATGCAGCCTTGACCTCCCTGACCTTATTTGTGGTACCATTATAGATCAACTTGTGCCTGTTGTAGGCTTCAGTACTTTTCATCTCTCTGTAACTGCCCCGTGCTATCTTTTTCTGCTCTATTTGACCAGCCATCTTTGCAGTCATCCATTTTGGCATCCTCCTCCTGCAATATTTTCTTAAAGATAATGAACACCATTGCTTCTGTGATTTTTGCTTTAAAAGTATTCAATAATTCAAATGTATTTGCCATCCCTCAGCAATCTGTCCAATTCAGAGGTGCAATATAGTACCTTAAACCGACAAAATCATCTCTTCTGAAGCTAAAACCCATTACCTAACTACTGCAACATATTTCTTCATTTTCAAACTGACAATTGCATGATCACTTCCTGACAATGGTTCCTGTATTTTTAAGCCCTATGATGTCATCTGATTTGTGAGTAATGATGGGGTCAAGAATATTTTCACCCGTAGTACTTTCTCTAAAATGCTGTTACTAATAATAATCATCTAGTCCATTTAAAAAAGATTTTTCCCATGTACAAAGTAATAAAATTTTTGTTATTACATACACACATAAAGAATATACCCAGCTACTTGACATAATGTGGCCTTGACCATACACCCTACTCAGACTCTCTCCAGTGACTATTTGGCAGAGTAGAGTCAGTAAGATTATTTACTAGCTAATCTAGATACTTCCTAGAGAGTTGCCAATAGGGTTGGTCCAGTGGAGTATCTAGCAGCTGGCATGCAAACACTGTTTTAGAGCTGTGCCCTCAAAATGTAAGGAAGATTGGATCTCGCCATGATGGTAAGATTTGGTATGATTAATGTCTTATGAGGTTATGATTACACCATAACCTCATAAGACATTAATCATACTGCATGATGGAAGTGATGGAAGTTGCTGGAGCTTTGTTCCGGACACTAAACATGGGTTCCACCATTTCAGTTCTCCAATAAGCAAAGTGACTGGTTGATGAGAGTCATCTACCACCTAGTATTGCCTGGTAACACAGAGTGCTGCAGTCCTCTGTTGTGGTGTGGATGTCACGCCTCTACCTCTGCTTCCATTGGTTCACACCTCTGTGGTCAGCTCCAGTATATTAGGTGCCATTATTTCAGGACTTGCCCAACATCCACTGTGAAGGTGCAAGCAACAGGTTGAAGTTTGTTGCAACAGTCAATCACCCACTGGCCGAAGGCAAACTTCTGCACATCTATCCTGCAACAGTCCTTCAATCTGAATTTATGCCCTCTCATGTATGTAATCTGAGCAAGAGGAAAAATGCCATCAACACTGATCTTACTCAATCCAAGGCCTTAAACACTTTAATCAGATCTCCTGGCAGATGCCTAGCCTCCAGATGCTGTAATTTGCAAAACTGAAGTCTTCTCTTGGTAAGACCACGTTTTTGTTCCCTTCATCAATATCATTGCCCTTGTTCCAGTCAATTTACATCCTCCCTAAAATGAGAGGGACCTCAGACCTGTATGCAGAATTAAAGATGCAGCCGAACCATTGCCTTTTACAATGGGATAATCACTTCCTTAGGTTGTTGTTGGATTTTTTTTTTTTTTTTTCTTTTTGGTGAAAAAGCAACTATGGCCATATTGCGCCTATCTGTTAGTATTATATAAACAATAACATTGACATTTCTTAATTATGGTTTATATCTGGCTAAAATATCCTATTAGTTTTAAATAAGTAAATATATTTTCAATGTTGGAGTTATTGCCTAGGATTTGTGATAAAGTCAGGGAATCCTGAATATTTATAGGGAGATGGAAGGCTGATTGTCACGCCATGTGGTATTGTGGACATTCTATAAGGAAGTGTTTCACAATGAGTTGGCAAGAACAGTGGACATTCTGGAGGATTTGCTTTCTTGAGTTAGTACAAGTGTGTGTGAGATGTGTGTGTCCAATGCGCAGTCTGGTTAAAATTACTTCTTCTTGCTGATTCTTACGGAGACTCGAATTCCATGGCTCAAGTTCATGTTTTCTTTGAAACAGTTTATTGTTTGGTTAATTTTGCCAGATTTGTGACCACTGAGTGTTGAGAATCTGTTTTATGATAGGTATGTAATCGGGATGTGGAACTTTGTAAAGCTTTAGGTTTGTATTTGTAGGATACTTTGCTGCTCGATCAGCACTTTCATTACCATCAATGCCTGCATGTCCTGGGATCCAACAGAAATTTACTTGCCTTCTTTTGCTTTCAAGCTTCACAAGATGAGCTTGTATCTAGTGAAGGATGGGATGTGATGGAGTCTGCTTTCGTTGGAGAGCATGTATTGCACTTATGAATCTGTGTATATGAGATGTTTCAGAAGAGGAAAGGATGCAATGTATTTTAAGGCTATTAGTAGGGTGAATAGCTCAGCAGAATCGCTACTGCATTGATTTGGGAGTTGCGGTGAGATGACAGTGTGTGGAAGGATCACTGCAGCACCCACTTGGGTATCTGTTTCACAGCTGTCTGTATATATTTGAAGATATTCAGAGAACTGTGATGAGTGGCCTGAATGCATTTGATTTATGTGGACATTTGCCAGAGTGCTTTTTCCCCACTGTTGAAAATAAGTGTCACAGTTAGACGTGAAAGTGTGCCATGGTGGATTGTTGTTGTTGTTGTTGTTGTTGTTGTTTGGGGTTTAATGGCGCAAGAGCAACTTCGGCTATATTGCGCCTATGTGCCATGGTGGAATAGTTGCTATTACCCTCATATACATTGTCAAAGCTTAGGTCTCATTTCGAAACTAGTTCTTTTTAGTCGTATTCCAGCTGGTTTATTTACTGTGAGTTTATTGGTATAGAGATTCTCTTATGAAAATAAGTGTCACAGTTAGACGTGAAAGTGTGCCATGGTGGAATAGTTGCTATTACCCTCATATACATTGTCAAAGCTTAGGTCTCAATTCGAAACTAGTTCTTTTAGTCATATTCCAGCTGGTTTATTTACTGTGGGTTTATTGCTATAGAGATTCTCCCACTGTGAACTGAAGAGATACTGCCAAGTAAGATGACTTATGTTGGAAGGTTCAGAGCTTCGGATTTTAATAGCAGCATTTGCCTCCGAAGATAAAATGAAGGCTCATGGGCCTCTGCATATAAGCTTTGTACAGGTGATGTTCTATATGCCTCTAAGGAAATTCATAAGGCACTATGATGTATAGAATCAAGCCATTCTGAGAGTTCTTTCTGCAGTGATGTGGGGAGCAGTCTGTCTGTACTGCTTGGAGAACTTCATATCCGACTGCACAATTACCTCCAGTATTTTTCATTTTCCACTATGCTCAGCATAGTGGAAAATGAAAGTACCACACAGTTGGTATGTGTTAATCTAGGATTACTGCTATCATAGTCAATACCTTGCATTTGTTAATGTTAAACTTCAACTGCCATTTCTCAACCCAATGGCTTAATTTTTCTAGATGTTGCTGCAGTAACTTACCTTGATTACTGTTATTACCCTGCCAATGTTTAGTATCATCTGCAAACTTAGACATTAAGCCTGATATACCATCAATCAATGGTACCATCCAAATGGTATGGTATTCTTGGGTTACTGCTTCCTGTGTGCATTTTTGATTTATATCCTACATTTTTTTTATGTCAAACCTCAATTTCTACTTTTCAGCCCTTCTACTTAATTTATATAATTCTTGTTACAACATCATTCATATTAGCATTGGCACATGATGCAAGAAAGCAAGCTTATATAGTATCAGCCAAAAAAAAAAAAAAAAAAACCCTTATTTCAACCATCCACTCTCTCCAAATGTTTGTCAAGTTCTGCCTTGAATATATTTACGCTATCAACTTCTACAATGACAGATGGAAGTTTGTTCCAGCAATCAACCACCCGCTGGTTAAAGGCAAACTTCCGCACATCTATCCTACAACCATCTTTCCTCAATTTGAATTTATGCCCTCTCAGGCGATTATTCTGAGCAAGAGGAAGAATCTCATCCGCATTGAGCATTCTCAAACCATTCAAGGCTTTATACACCTCAATCAGATCACCTCACAGGTGCTTAGTCTACAGACACTGTAATTTACAAAACTTAAGCCTTTCTTCTTAAGAGCAACCTTTTGTTCCATTCGCTAATCTTGTGGCCCTTCTCTGTACTCGTTCCAACAGCTCTATATCCTTCTTAAAATGAGGCCTCTGGATCTATATACAGTATTCAAGGTGTGGCCTGACCATTGCCTTATACAAGGGGATAATCACCTCCTTATCCCTGCTAGAAAAATTCCTCTATATCATTGACAAAACACCATGAGCTACTCTTGCAGACCATCTGCACTGCTCAGAGAACTTCATATCTGCCTGCACAATTACCCCCAGGTCCTTTTCATTCTCTACCACTGTCAGTGTGGTACAACAGAGTTGATACATTATTCTGGGGTTACTGCTTCCCATATGTAGTAATTACATTTGTCAATGATAAACTTCATTTGCCACCTCTCAGCTCATCTACTCCACTTTTCTAGATCCTGTTTCAGTAGTGCACTCTCATTAGTGTCATTAACAACCCTGCCAACCCTTCGTATTGTCTGCAAACTTGGACATTAAGCACACTGTGTGGGTTGTCGTGAGCCCACACATGAGCATTGTGCTGATTGAATAAGCCTTCCCGAGTGAAATAAGCCTCATCCGTGACCAAAACATAGGCCGGAAAATTCAAGTCTTGAACACTTTCTTGGAGAAACCACTGCGCAAAAGCCACACATGCTAATCCATACACTAGGTGCATGTCTACCACCTAACAGTTCGTATATCGACGCATGCTCTTCGTACGGCGACTATTGCTTGAATGAGTAAACCAGAAAATTTCCCTCTCTCGAACTGATGAACAGCCGTGTACCGACTTACGGTGACATTTCCGGTTATGGGTTCCTATGCGATTCAAATTCCTTTAGATGTTACCTACCTCCGCTAAACGTTTGTACCAATATTTTTGAGACACCCTGTATAGCATTATAACTGTGTTGGGATACAAGTTTAGGGTTATAATTTTGTACTGAAATTGAAATTTTATTGAAATTAAATCGAAATCATGACACAGACCAGAGCAGTAAAGCAAAAGGCTCAAGCTAATGGGAGTGCTGTGGCTTCGGGGAGAACTGAGGGGGGGGGAAGTTGCTCTCTGAATCACAGTCTTAAAATGCACTGCTTGCATGATGTTTGTGGAGCAATCGGGTACGGGACATGATATTGCCATGGGGGATGTCTTTGTGTGTGCATGATGTAAGGAAATCAGGCAACAACACAGCATTGTTATGAGCCTATATGAGAGCTTGAAGGACAGGGTGGATGCCCTCGAAGGATCTAAATTGAGGGTCCATCAAGCTCTCAGCTGCCCACATCAATGCCAAAGCTTGCACTTGGTCATCACGCAACACAGTGGCAACCCCCAAGGTAGAATGCATTGGTCCCACAGGAACTAGTAGTTGTTGGTGACTCTATTGTCAGAGAAACGGGAACACGCTTTGTAAAAAAGATAGGTGGAACAGGACCAGGGTATGTCTACCAGGGGCAAAGGTTGATGCCGTTGTAGAGCGGATATCATCTTTTAAGGGCACAAAAGTTGATATAGTTGTACACATTGGCACTAATGATATTAAGAGTAGGAGACCGGCAGAATTACTTAAAAAGTACAGGTCACTGTTGAAAAAAAGCCGTGAATTAGGGTTGAATTTGAAAGTATCTGCAATTCTGCCCAGACACAATAGGAGGGAGTATATGATGAGAGCCTTGTTGATCAATTCAGCCCTGGAAAGATTGTGCAAGGCTCAAGGGGTAGAATTTTTTTCAGCCTGGTCTGTACTTGTTAACAGGACAAAGTGCTTCTACAGGGATGGGACACATTTAAATAGAAAGGGTGCAAGAATATTTGCTGATGCTATCGAGGCAGTGTTAGGTGGGTCGGAAAACTGCTAGCTTGGAGGTGAATACAAGGACTAATAGATTAACAGTAGCCACTAGCAGAGGTGAAAGTGATTCTTGCACTGCTTCTATTGGAATGAGCAGAAGCCTGGAAAACAAGTTGCAGGATATTTCAGAGACTGCTGGGAGTCATTGAGGTACAAGTAAACACATGGGTTGTGTTAGGGTAGCTAAGAATAGGAACAGGTGCATGTATACTTGCATGTACACCAATACTAGAGTTTGGTAAATAAATTTGAAGTATTGCCCAAAACATCAAAGGCAGATATTATTGGGATATCAGAGACGTGGTGTCACACAGACATAAGGAATGTAGAACTGGAATTTGGGGAGTACAATATGTACAGAAAGGATAGGAAGGGAGGAGGGGTTATGCTATTAGTTAAGAAACACATAAAATCCAAGGAAGTGAAGCCAGTCAACATCGCTGGACAGTGCAGTGTCGAGTCGGTTTGGTGTGACATAAGCATTGGGAGATCAAAATTGAGAGTAGGAGTGTGCTATAGACCTAATGACTCTGATGAGTATAATAAGAAACTGTACAGGGAAATAGAGTGGGCCAGTAAATCAGAGAGTCTTATAATGGAGGATTTTAATTTCCCAGATATTGACTGGAATTTGTGGGTTGGTCACTCACATACTAGCAAGGCCTTTGTGGATTTATTGGATGATTGTTTTCTACATCAGCATGTTCGGAAGGCAACTAGAGAGAGTAATACTCTTGATCTGATTATCAGTAGTGATTCTTCATGCATTAAGAATCTGCAGATAAAGGAACCACTAGGTGGCAGTGATCACAGTATGCTGAAGTGGGATTTACTCAAAGAGGTAACTACCACCACTAAGGGTAAAGGGAAGGGTTTTTGCTTTTGTAAAGGCAATTACAATGGTCTGAGACAGTATTTAAATTCTATACAGTGGGACCACCTGATGATGTTACCAACAGCAAATTCCAAATGGGAAGCATTCAAAGAACTTATCTAGGAAGCTACTAGGCCTTACATACCAACTAAGAAATATTGTTCAAGGTTTAGGCCTAAATGGATGTTAGATGAACTAATGAGACATATTGCAGAGAAGAAAAATGCATGGGATACATATAAATTAATGGGTGATATGGAAGCCTATGATAGATATAAGCTGGTCTGTAACCAAGTCACAAAGGAGATTAGGCAGGCCAAGGCAGATTATGAGAAATCCTTGGCAAAGGTTGCAAAGAAAAACAGAAAAAAGAGTTTTTTACTTATGTAAACTCTAGTAGGAAAGAGATGAATCAGATTGGTCCACTAAATATTGATGGTTCAAGAGTTGTAGATCCTGCTCAGGTGGCTAACAAACTAACTGAGTATTTTGCATCTACATCCACACATGAGGAGTTATTCAGGAAGGGGAATGCCAGAGGTGAAGTAAACTCTGGCAGTGAGCCAGATGATTTTGTAATAACTGAGAGTAAAGTGGAGGAGAAATTGTTGAAGATAAACACAAGAAAGGCACCTGGGGTAGATGGGATCTATCCAGTTATATTAAGGGAGGCAGCAAAGGAAGTAAGCAAACCCTTAGCCATAACTATGAGAGCTTCCTTGAACTCAGGGGAGGTACCCATAGACTGGAGATGTGCAAATGTGACCCCAATTCACAAAGGAGGATATAAGGCTGACACAAGTAATTATAGACCTGTGAGTTTAACTTCTGTTCCAGGAAAATTAATGGAGGCACTTGTTAAAAAAGCACTGCAGGATCAGCTAGACAAGACAAGTTAAGGGAAAGTCTTGCCCAACCACTTTGATTGGATACTATGATGCAGTCACAAAAGAACTGGATGCAGGGAATAACTTTGATATTATACATTTGGATTTTAGAAAGGCTTTTGATACTGTTGCACATGAAGACTACTGCACAAATTGGAGCAGTGTGGCATTGGAGGCAAATTGCTGCTATGGATAAAGGGATGGTTGAGGGGGAGAAGACAGAGTGGTAATCAATGGACACTGCTCATCGTGGATTAATGTTATTAGTGGAGTCCCTCAGGGTTCAGTGTTGGGTCCATTGTTGTTTTCTGTATTTATAAATGATTTTGATGATGGTATATGAAGCTTAATTTCCAAGTTTGCAGACGATACAAAGGTTGGCAGGGTTGTTAAGGACACTACTGACGCTATGCTGCTGCAACAGGATCTGGAAAGGTTGAGCAGATGGGCTGAGAGGTGGCAAATGAAGTTTACATTGACAAATGTAAAGTATTACATATGGGAAACAGCAACCCCATAGCAACATATCAACTCTGTGGTACTACACTGACAGTGGTAGAGAATGAAAAGGACCTGGGGGTAATTGTGCAGGCAGATATAAAGTTCTCTGAGCAGTGCAGATGGGCTGCAAGAGTAGCTCATGGTGTCTTGTCAATGATATACAGGAATTTTTCTAGCAGGGATAAGGAGGTGATTATTTCCTTGTATAAGGCAATGGTCAAGCCACACCTTGAGTACTGTATACAGGTCTGGAGGCCTCATTTCAAGAAGGATGTAGAGCTGCTGGAACAAATACAGAGAAGGGCAACAAGATTAGTGAATGCAAGAAAGGGTTGCTCTTACGAAGAAAGGCTTAAGTTTTGCAAATTACAGTGTCTGGAGACTAGGCACCGGCGAGGTGATCTGATAGAGATGTATAAAGCTTTGAATGGTTTGAGCATGCTCAATGCTGATGGGATTCTTCTTCATGCTCAGAATAATCACCTGAGAGGGTATAAATTCAGATTGAGGAAAGACAGATGTAGGATAGATGTGCGGAAATTTGCCTTTAGCCAGCGGGTAGTTGGTTGGTGGAACAGACTTCCATCCCTTGTTGTGGAAGTTGATAGTCTAAATAAATTTAAATCTCAGTTGGACAGGTACTTCGAACGAACAGAGGGGTGAAATGGAAGTGGTTGTTTTTTTTTTTTTTGGCTGATGCTGCATAAGCTTGCTTTCATGCATCATATGCCTCTACTAATGCTAGTTAAAAGAAAGGAGGTGGTAACTGCATAATTATATCTTTGAATTCATGAATGGTATAAGGTATTATTGGACTAGAGATAGATTAAATGGTGTTACCTTTTGCTAAGCAAATCTAATAGTTTTTTGCTTATGAATGGCTTCTAATGGTATGTAAAGGAATGCATTTGCAAGGGACTCTTGCATCAGGGCGTATTGCTATTCCATCCATGAGCATTGTCTGTAATGTATCTGTTTTACCAAACAAGAGTATAATAATAATTATTTTTTTATCAAGGACACTACCTAATTTTGTCTCTTTTAAGCAGTTGTTAATAGGATTGACTTAGATTTCATTATTACTGCTGCAAAAATCTCTCCAATTTCATTGAACAATGTCATTCATTGTTTGGCTTTAAATATAGAAGTTGAGTCTGTCTGTCCTCACTTTGGAGATCTGCTTTTTTGTGTCCAATTTGACTTTTTTTTTTTTTTCTAGAAAATGGGACATGTGTCTATACATATTCTGCATGGATCTACAGAATGGGTTCACCTTGAAGTTTTTGTGGATTCATAAAGGAAGAATTGGTCACTTTCTTCTAACAGTATTGGTGTTTACCTTTTGAACTAGTCTTAATAGGAGCAGTTCTGTAAGACATGACTCTTTTATGCATAACAAATGGTATACTGACTGGAGTATTATTATGAGTTCTCTCCAGTTTTTAAGGATTGTGAGGTAGAAGAAAGCAGCAATCAAGTCCATTCATAAAACAAGATGTTTGGCAGAATTTATGTATCAGTTTAAACTGAGTGAAATCTCTGAGAGGTTTCAGCATATGATGTTGTTGTAACTGTTTTCTTGCATGTGGGTATGAAATGCTTTTCTGCCTTGTACTTCTAATCTTTTTTCATATTTTCATTGCTCAATTTTTAGAGTAGTTTGTATGGTTGCCTTTAGAGATGGAAATATGTGAAGGCAGTCAGCATGGGCATTACAGTCAGCACAAGCACTCTTGGAACCCCATTTTGGGCATATTGAGTCTGCTCAGCAGACCATTTGAGAGTGCCCAAATTTCTAGTGCTCATAACATTTGACTGGGTTCAGAATATGCAGATAGATGTGACAGTTGAAATATCCCAATTTTAATGCAGTTGGAAAGTTCTGAGTATTGAATGTGAGTAATATGCTTTGACTGGGAATAAACTCACCATCATTCTTCAGCATAATTCTTTTTTTTTTTCTGTGTGATTTCTACTCATGTAACTCCTAGACAGTTTTCTTCCTCTGTAGGTATTCATTAGGGTCCATTCTAAAATGGAATCTTTAGAGGTAATGAATGTGGCATAAGAGAGACACCATAACTGGAACTCTACCAAATGAGACTTTGGGAAGAGGCATGGAATGTTTGTTTTCAACTGACAGATTGTCAGTTTTAAGCATCCGCACCATTTCACAGAACCAGATGCACTTTATAGACATTTCTGGATGTAAAATGCAATAGATTGCCTAGGGACTGGTTTGTTATTGAGTGCAAAATTAGGAAATAAATAAATCTTTATTGCATTGCAATAACACACTTCACAGCCAAGGAAAGATGTATAGCTTTGAAGAAACTTCCATCAGGTATTTATTTTTGAATGAATTTTGAAGGAAGATTTAAGCAACTGGTTGGAGGGGATGTACAGATGAGGGGGTTTTTTTTTTTTTTTTTTTTTGGCTGATGCTGTGTAAGTTTTCTCCCTTGCATCATTTTCCACATATAATACAAATACCAATGAGGTGGAGCCAAAGAACAGCTGCTTACATTTTACTAAGGGAATGAATTCCTTGTGGATGTGGGACAATTGTTTAAACCTGTATTGTGATTTAGCATAATTGTTTTATATACGCAATAAATTTTATTTTTATTTTGTTTGAATAAATTCTGTATATACCTTAATCTTGTTCTCGAAAAAAATGTCTTCTCTGTAGGGTAGATTCAGGACCATTAAAAAAAAAAAAAAAGATGATGATCTAGTCTGAATTGTTCATATTTATTGAAGTATTTCATTTGCAGCTTTGTTTCTAATATTATAATAATCATGAAGCATAGAAAGGTTTTATTTTTGTGAAAATATTTTAATTTCTGAGATTAGTATTATCAATATTAATCTTTTACTAATTTTTTTTTTGGCAGATACAGAAAAAATCCGCTTCCTTCATTCAACCATTCTAATACTAATCTGAAGTTGTGTGTGTGTATCCAGAGGCATTTATTGAAATTTTTCATAGCTGCAGCTACCGTTTCTTTAACAATGCTTTCCACAGCAGCTGTGATTTCAATTTTAACTTCAAATGAATGAGGTTTGTTCAGGAGCAACCACAATGATTTATGTTTCTGAAAATCATTAAGTATATTTTAAATAACCTGTCCTTTTATGTATGAAATGTCTTCAAATTTTCCTGATACATGCTGTCATCTCTTATTTGTGGCAGCATGAAAATAGATCAGAAAATTGGACAAGGATATGCACCTGTTAGCATTAGCATTAGTAGAGGCATTTGATGCAAGAAAGCAAGCTTATGCAGCATCAGCCAAAAAAAAAAAAAAACCCACTTCACCCTTCTGTTCGTTCAAAATACCTGTCCAGCTGAGCCTTAAACTTATTTAGGCTATCAACCTCCACAACAAGGGATGGAAGTCTGTTCCACCAACCAACCACCCGCTGGCTAAAGGCAAATTTCCGCACGTCTATCCTACATCTGTCTTTCCTCAATTTGAATTTATGCCCTCTCAGGTGATTATTCTGAGCTAGAGGAAGAATCCCATCAGCATTGAGCATGCTTAAACCATTCAAGGCTTTATACACCTCTATCAGATCACCTCGCTGGTGCCTAGTCTCCAGACACTGTAATTTGAGCCTAACTTAAGCCTTTCTTCGTAAGAGCACCCCTTTGTTCCATTCACTAATCTTGTTGCCCTTCTCTGTACTCGTTCCAGCAGCTCTACATCCTTCTTGAAATGAGGCCTCCAGACCTGTATACAGTACTCTAGGTGTGGCCTGACCATTGCCTTATACAAGGGAATAATCACCTCCTTATCCCTGCTGGAAAAATTCCTGTATATCATTGACAATACTCCATGAGCTACTCTTGCAGCCCGTCTGCACTGCTCAGAGAACTTCATATCTGCCTGCACAACCACCCCCAAGTCCCTTTCATTCTCTACCACTGTCAGTGTAGTACCACAGAGTTGATACTTTGCTCTGGGGTTGCTGTTTCCCATGTGTAGTACTTTACATTTGTCAATGTTAAACTTCATTTGCCACCTCTCAGCCCATCTGCTCAACCTTTCCAGATCCTGTTGCAGCAGCATAGTGTCAGTAGTGTCCTTGACAACCCTGCCAACCTTTGTATCGTCTGCAAACTTGGACATTAAGCTTGATATACCATCATCAATATCATTTATAAATACAGAAAACAATAATGGACCCAACACTGAGCCCTGAGGGACTCCACTAATAACATTAGTCCACGATGAGCAGTGTCCATTGATTACCACACTCTGTCTTCTCCCCCTCAACCACCCCTTTATCCATAGCAGCAATTTGCCTCCAATGTCATACTGCTCCAATTTGTGTAGCAGTCTTCCATGTGCAACAGTATCAAAAGCCTTTCTAAGATCCAAGTATATAATATCAAAGCTATTCCCTGCATCCAGTTCTTTTGTGACTGCATCATAGTATCCAATCAAATTGGTCAGGCAAGACTTCCCCTTAACAAAGCCATGCTGTGTCCGAGCTATAACTGAAGTCTTGTCTAAATGATCCTGCAGTGCTTCTTTAACCAGTGCCTCCATTAATTTTCCTGGAACAGAAGTTAAGCTCACAGGTCTATAATTACTTGTGTCAGCCTTTGATCCTCCTTTGTGAATTGGGGTCACATTTGCACATTTCCAGTCTATGGGTACCTCCCCTGAGTCCAAGGAAGCTCTCATAATTATGGCTAAGGGTTTGCTTACTTCCTTTGCTGCCTCCTTTAATATAACTGGATAGATCCCATCCACCCCGGGTGCCTTTCTTGTGTTTATCTTCAACAGTTTCTCCTCCACTTTACTCCCAGTTATTTCAAGATTCTGTAGCTTACTGCTAGAGTTGAATACACCTCTGGCATTCCCCTCACTGAATAACTCCTCATGTGTGAATGTCGATGCAAAATATTCATTTAGTTTGTTAGCTACCTGAGCAGGATCATCAACAGTTGACCCATCAATATCAAGTGGACCAATCTGATTCATCCCCTTCCTTCTAGAGTTTACGTAAGTAAAGAACTCTTTGCTGTTTTTCTTTGCATCCCTTGCCAAGGATTTCTCATAATCTGCCTTCGCCTGCCTAACCTCCTTTGTAACTTGGTTGCATATCAACTTGTATCTATCATAGGCTTCTGTGTCATGTGTTAATTTATAAGTATCCCATGCATTTTTCTTCTCTGCCATATGCCTCATTAGTTCATCTGACATCCATTTTGGCCTAAACCTTGAACAATATTTCTTAGTTGGTATGTAAAGCCTAGTAGCTTCCAAGATAAGTTCTTTGAATGCTTCCTATTTTGAATTTGCTGTTGGTAACATCATCAGTTGGTCCCACTGTATAGAATTTAAATACTGTCTGAGTCCATCGTAGTCGCCTTTACGGAAGCAATAACCCTTCCCTTTACCTCTAATGGTAGTTACCTCTTGAGTAAATCCCACTTCAGCACACTGTGATCACTGCCACCTAGTGGTTCATTTATCTGCAGATTCTTAATGCATGAAGAATCACTGCTGATAATCAAATCAAGAGTATTACTCCTTCTAGTTGCCTCCCGAACATGCTGATGTAGAAAACAATCATCGAATAAATCCACAAAAGCTCTGCTATTGTGTGAGTGACCAGCCCCCAAATTCCAGTCAATATCTGGGAAATTAAAATCTCCCATTATAAGACTCTCTGATTTACTGGCCCACTCTATTTCCCTGTACAGTTTCTTATTATACTCATCAGAGTCATTAGGCCTATAGCACAGTCCTACTCTCAATTTTGATCTCCCAATGCTTATGTGTCAACAAACTGACTCAACACTGCACTGTCCAGCGATGTCGACTGGCTTCACTTCCTTGGTTTTTATGTGTTTCTTAACTAATAGCATAACCCCTCCCTATCCTGTCTGTAGACGTTGTACTCCCCAAATTCCAGTTCTGCATCCCTTATATCTGTGTGACACCACATCTCTGATATCCCAACAATATCTGCCTTTGATGTTTTGAGCAATACCTCAAATTCATCAAATTTATTTACTAAACTCCTAGCATTGGTGTACACGCAAGTATACCCGCACCTGTTTCTATTCTTAGCTACCCTAACACAACCCATGTGTTTACTTGTACCGCAATGGCTCCCAGCAGTCTCTGAAATATCCTGCATCTTATTTTCCAGGCTGTGGCTCATTCCAATAGAAGCAGTGCAAGAATCACTTTCACCTCTGCCAGTGGCTACTGTCAATCTATTGGTCTTTGTCTTCCCCCAAGCTAGCAATTTTCCGACCCACCTAACACTGCCTCGATAGCATCAGCAAATATTCTTGCACCCTTTCTATTTAAGTGTATCCTATCCCTGTAGAAGCAATCTCTCCTGTTTACAAGTACAGTCCAGGCTGAAAAAAATTGTACCCCTTGAGCCTTGCACAATCTTTCCAGGGCCGAATTGATCGACAAGGCTCTCATCATATACTCCCTCCTATCGTGTCTGGGCAGAATTGCAGACACTTTCAAATTCAACCCTAATTCTCGGCTTTTGTTCAACAGTGACCTGTACTTGTTAAGTAATTCTGCCGGTCTCCTACTCTTAATATGATTAGTGCCAACGTGTGCAACTATATCACCTTTTGTGCCCTTAAAAGATGATATTCGCTCAACAACGTCATCAACCTTTGCCCCTGGCAGACATACCCTGGTCCTGTTCCACCTATCCTTTTTATAAAGCATGTTCCCCGTTTCCCTGACAATAGAGTCACCAACAACTACTAGTTCCTTCTGGACCAGCGCATTCTGCCTTGGGGGTTGCCTCTGTGTCACGTGATGCCCAAGTGCAAGCTCTGGCGTTGATGTGGGCAGCTGAGAGCTTGATGGGCCCCACAATTTAGTTTCTTCGAGGGCATCCACACTGTCCTTCAAGCTCTCATATAGGCCCACAAGAACGCTGAGTTGTTGCCTGATATCGATACACTCCTTGCATCGCGCACACACAAAGACATCCCCCATGGCAGTATCATGTCCCGTACCCGACTGCTCTGCAAACATCAAGCAAACAGTGCATTTTATAAGGCTGTGAGTCAGAGGACAACTGCCCCCCCTCAGTTCTGCTCTGAGCCACAGCACTTCCATTAGCTTGAGCCTTTTGCTTTGCTGCTCTGGTCTGAGTCATGATTCTATTAATTAATTAATTAATTATGTTATGTTATTAATTATGTTAAATATAATTAATTATATTACGTTTGTAATCTAAGTCGTTATATGTATTTATTTAAAAGTACAATTTAACTGCTAACGAAGTTCAACTAACGCTATCTAGTACGGTATATAACTATCGTATCACAAAGGCGGGAAAGTTACGAACAGTAAATCTACGGACACTTAAGTATTAATTAACTTTCAAATCTCGCTGTCTCAATTCAGAATAATTGGTGTTGGTATTGCTATCTAATTTTGGCTCATAAAACTTAAATTTTCTGAAATTTAGACCCAGAAGTAGATTAAATTAAAAGATACACACACAGAAGATATTATTGCTTTAAAATAAAAAGTAATGATGAATTATTTTTTTCTTTTTTGATTTTTTTGAAAAAAATTTCTGGATTTATCTTTGACAATTTTACTTTAATCCTGGAATGCTACCAATAAATGTACAGGCATTAACACTACCGCTCATAAAATTTATGACTGGGAATAATAAAATGCTTAAACATCATGTTGCACAGGCTATCTTGATTAGAAATGAAATGAAAGCACTTCTCCTGTATAGGGTTATTACTAATATAGTTACCAATCATACATTTTGCAGATGTTTTCTTTTCTTTCTTGGTGACCCTAATTAAAATTATGATAATTGAATATCAAAAATTAATAATTTAAGTGGAAAAAATTAAGAGGTAAACTGTCTTATTTTTACCTTTGCAGTCACTGAAGAAGTGGAGGAAAAATACATCTATGAAACATATGATTGTTAGATTATTAGTAATAAATAGATTCTACACCCTACATAGGCAAAGTGCTTTCATTTCAAGCAATTGGAATAAATAATTTTATTTTCAAAAAAATATTAAAGGTGGTAAATGTATGCATATATGAAGCTATCTTGCACTATATTATCACACTCAAGGTACCATTTTGCTAGATGCTGTCTGCATATGCAAGAAGCCAGCATATGCTGGCTTCTCGCAATATTTATAGTGACTAAGTGGCAGCCATTCTCTGCAAACTTGATGTACATTATTGCAGACTTGGTTTACATTATTTTAGGGAAAATAAAATATAAAATTTTTGTAAATATCATTACAAGGAAATACCACCACTTCTAAATTTTTTTTTTTTTTTTTGAGACATTACTGAAAATAAAAATCTTATGTAAAAATAAGTTACCAAATTTAAATACAGGATTCGGCTAAAAATAACTACCCATTTTAAAAATGAAATGACTGCTATTCAAATTGGAAAAGATTTATTGTTATTTGGCCACCACCATTGCAAACACAATCCTCTACTTGTATTGTCACATTTTCTGTTGCTCTGTGTAATATATGTATTCTTTCTATTCATCACAAATGTTTTTTTTTTCAATTGCTCAAGTCTCTGTGGATGGTTTACACAGACTTTCGATTTTAAGAAACCTATTGCAAAAAAGTAAGTCTGGTGATTATGGTGTCCAATTTATGTTACCAAAATGAGACAATGTGGTTTGGAAACATTTCCTTTAAAGTGTTTATGGAAAGTTTTGTGGTATGTACCATAGCACCGGTTGAAATCAGACATTTGATCAGTTGACTCCTTTCTGGTGAAGATTTTCTCTTATAAATTCTTGCAGCATGTTTACATAGGGGGCTGAAGTTACTGTGAGAGCTGAACCATTAGCATTTGCACAAAAGTATGGACAGATGATGTTGAAAGCAGACATCCCATACCATATGACAACATTTTGGCTGTGGAGTGGTTGTGAAGGTGATGTAGCTTTTCAGCTGCCCAATATATAAAATTTTGTTTATTTACACAGCGATTCAAGTGAAAGTGGGCCTAGTCACCTATGATTAAACAAATTTTCTGGATTGTTCATCTTCTGTAGGAATAGATTGCAGAAATTCAAATGTGTATTCAAATCATGAACAAGTAATTATTGAACCATTTGCATTTTATATGGGTGGAACTTTAAATCAATATGCAATATGTGGCATACACTTTGTTTTAATATGTTCAATTCTCTTGATTGATGACTAATAGATGTTTGAGGACCGGGTTGTAATGTTGCGCTGATCCTTTCAAAATTTTTTGGAGTATGCAATGTATGCATCTGACCTGGAGGTTTCACATCTGTTACAAACACTGTTGCTTTATATTCATAAATCCAATGTGTTATTGTCTTTCAACTTGGAACAATAGCATTTCTTCCAATGTTGAACTAGCATCATCTAAATTCATATTGAGTAGTCATAACAGTCATCTGATTTAAAAAAAAAAAAGTTTCAACAGAAAATGCACAATGTTTATTTGGCCAATGCTCCATTTTTACTGTAATTACTCATGTCACCTTTTGATCCCCCTTTGTCAATTGGGGATACAGTTGTACATCTCCAGTCCACAGGACCTGCCCTGAATCAAAAGATACTTTGATAATTATGGCTAAGGGTTTGTTTACCTACTTTGCTACTTCCCTTAATATAATTGGACAGATCCCATTCAGCCCAGTGCTCTTTTATGTTTAACTTCAACAATATTTGTTTGTGACTTATCATTTATAATTATTATTAATTAATAACATTATTATAATTAATAACAAACTTCATAGCATAATTGGTGCATAGTGTTATTACTGCATTGAGTATATCTGTTTAGTGCTGTATTTTTAATTATGTTCAATTTGAATGAAATCATGCCACAGACCAGATTAGAAAATCAAAGAGCTCAAAGTGCTGGGGGTCAGGAAAGAACTGAAGGCTCCAAATCATAGCTTCACAAAACGTATTGCTTGTTTGATGTTTGTGGATTTATATGTAATGAGACCAATACAGCCAAAGGAAATGTTTTTTTTTTGATGTAAACATTGTGAGGATATTAGGTGTCAACTTAATGTTCTGAAGGATGTTATGAGAGCTTAAAGAACAGGGCAGACACCCTCAAAGGAATTAAGTTGAGGGGCCCCATTAGCTGCCAACCTCAATGCCAGAGCTTTCACTTACACATCAGGCAACTACAAAGGCACAATGTGCTGATCCACAGGACGCAGCTATTGTCGATGACTCTATTGTCAAGGAAACAAGAAATATATTCTGCAAAAAGGATAATGCAGATTCTTAATGCATGAATAATCACTACTGATAATCAGATCAAGAGTATTACTCCCTCTTGTTGCCTCTCTAACATGCTGCTGCTGTAGAAAAAAGTCATCCAATAACTCCACAAAAGTCTTGTTAGTGTGTGTGTGTGTGTGTGTGTGTCTAACCCACAGGTTCCAGTCAATATCCGGAAAGTTAAAAACCCCACTATAAGACATTGTGATTTACTGGCCCACTCTATTTCTCTGTACATTGTACTCATCAGAGTCATTAGGCCTATAACACACTCCTATTCTTATTTTTGCTTATCTAGTACTTATGTCATACCAAACTGACTCAACATTGCACTGGCCACACATGTCAACAGGATGCACTGCCTTAGATTATGTGTTTCTTAACCAATAGCAGAACTCCTTCCCCCACCTTCTACCCTATCTGTCCTTTCTGTATAAATTGCACTTCTCAAATTCCAATTCTGCATTTCTTATATTAGCATTACCAAAGGCACATAATGCAAGAAAGCAATCTTATATAGCATCAGCCAAAAAAAACGCCTTATTTCACCAATCCACTCGTTCCAAATGTTTGTCAAGTTCTGCCTTGAATCTATTTAAGCTATCAACTTCTACAATGACAGATGGAAGTTTGTTCCAGCAATCAACCATCCGCTGGCTAAAGGCAAACTTCCGCACATCTATCCTACAACCGTCTTTCCTCAATTTGAATTTATGCCCTCTCGGGCGATTATTCTGAGCAAGAGGAAGAATCTCATCCGCATCGAGCATTCTCAAACCATTCAAGACTTTATACACCTCAATCAGTTTGTTTAGTTTTTTTTTTTTTTTTTAGGAGCATTAGCAACTAAGGCCATATTGCTCCGGGATAGCAGTGGTCATTCCCTAACCTTTCCGCATTCTCCATATTTGGTGTGACGGGCTCAAACCCCGGTCTAATCAAGAAGCAAGTGCTACGTATTGCTGCTCCTTCCCACCTGGCTATGGAGGCGCACCTCAATCAGATCACCTCGCAGGTGCCTAGTCTCCAGACACTGTAATTTGCAAAACTTAAGCCTTTCTTCGTAAGAGCAACCCTTTGTTGTGTTCACTAATCTTGTTGCCCTTCTCTGTACTCGTTCCAACAGCTCTACATCCTTCTTAAAATGAGGCCTCCAGACCTGGATACAGTACTCAAGGTGTGGCCTGACCATTGCCTTATACAAGGGGATAATCACCTCCTTATCCCTGCTGGAAAAATTCCTGTATACCATTGACAAGACACAATGAGCTACTCTTGCAGACCATCTGCACTGCTCAGAAAACTTCGTATCTGTCTGCAAAATTACCCCCAGGTTCTTTTCATTCTCTACCATTTGTCAGTGTGGTACCCGCCTTCTTGCAGCTGCAGGAGTGGGCACAAATGCACATGCTCAAAATATCGCCTGAAAAAACCAAATACTTCTAAAAGGCAATTTGGACATAAGAAGATGTCCACAAATCAAAATTAACACAACCACTATAAAAATGGTAACAGAACTAAAATATCTTGGAGTGGTCTTTGATTCAAAATTAACTTTTTACCCCCATTTGATCTACTTGGCAAAGAAAATGAGAAATTATGCAGGTATGATTGCCAGGATCAGTCGAGCAGACTGGGGACTCAAAAGAAAGACCCTGGCAATCATATACCATGCAATGTTCCTACCTGTTATCACCTATGGAGCCAGTGCATGGTTCATCCACTCGGCCATAGTAAGAAATAGGAATAAATTAGAATCGATACAAAAGACAATACTACTCACTATTACCAGACCATGTCGCACAGTAAGCACACCTGCACTACAGTTGCTGTCAATATAATGCCGGAACTCTCCCACTTTACCTGGAAGTAGCCAAAAGAGGCTTATATTATAGATTTAAAAAGGGCATACCCACAGAATTTCTGTGGATAGCCCTTGATACAACCAACACCTTCAATGATGAAAGAAAAAGAATAGCCACAAAGCTCCATGAGCTATGGCAAACAAAGTGGGAGCAGGAAACCAGAGGTCTGGTTACCAAACGGTTTCTGCCACGGGTGTCAATGGTTAGCCCAACGCCACCTAAGTGGTATGCCACTGAACTTTTTACAGCATTTATATTGACAGGTCATGGCTCCCTAAAGGTGAAACTAACCTCCTTAGACCTGACCGATGACCCAAACTGCACCTGTGGTGAAAGTGAAGACTGGACACACATTCTATATGAATGTATAATATATGACATCCCCAGAACAGAGCTAATAGCACAGATTGGTCCCTTTCCCAGGGGAGAAGAACATCTGTTCATCATAGAAGAGCAAAATTATAAAGCTTTTACATCTTTCACACAGAAAGTATTCGAAATGTGCAGAGCATTTCTAATACTTTCTGTGTGAAAGATGTAAAACTTTCAAATTTAACCCTAACTCATGACTTTTTTTTCAACACTGCTCTGTGCTTGTTAAGTAAGTCTGCAGATCTCCTACTCTTAAGGTCCTTAGTGCCAACATGTATGATAATATCACCTTTTATGCCTTGAAAAGATATTTGCTGTACAACATCAACTTTTGTCCCTAGAAAACATACCCTGTTCCTTTTCCACCTATCCTTTTTGCACGATATATTTCTTGTTTCCCTGACAATAGAGTCACTGCCAATAGCTATCTCCTGTGGGATCAGTGCATTCTGCCTTTGGAGTTACCATTGTGTCACCTGATATGCAAGTGCAAGCTCTGGCATTGAAGTGGGCAGCCGAGAGCTTGATTAGGCCCCTCTCAGCTTAATTCCTTCAAGGGCATATGCCCTGTTTTTCAAGCTCTCTTAAGCACCCATCAGAACATTGAGTTAACACCAAATATATTCACATTCTTTACATCAAACACACAAAGACATCTTCCTTGACTGTATTAGTCTCATTCCAGATAGATCCATAAACATCAAACGAGCAGCACATTTTGTGAGGCTGTAATTTGGAGGTCAACTGCACCCCTCTTTAGTTCTTTCTCGAGCCCCAGAATTTCACGCCCTTTGCTTTGCTGCTGTGGTCTGAGGCAAAATTTCCATTCAAATTCAATTTAATTGAGAATACTACACTAAAGGAATATATCTAAATGTAATAATAACACCATGCACTAGTTATACAGAAATAATATGTATTATGCTATCAAGTTTACATTATTTGTATTATGTTATCAAACTTACACTATACCATTCTGCTAGTAAAGTTATAAGTTAATTTTAATAGCTAATAAAATTATCTATTAAGGAGAATCCATCTGATCTGAGCTTCCAAGAAACCTATTTACTACAATTAAGATACTAGAATTCCCCTATCTCACACTACAGTACAAAGTTAAGAGATACGATATTCCTGCCAAATCAACCATACAAAGGTTCTTATGTATTAACTTAAAGTAAGTAGTAACTTAAATCTCTAGCTAAATTTAAAAATAAACTAACGAATGGGATTAGGACTATAAATCTATAGGCTAATCTGGTCAATAAAATGGCAAAATTTTTCGAAAACTTATTCGTTCCCAATAGCTCAAAATTCTTCGAATAGTATGTGGATATTTGTGTAGATTGCAATTTTTGGGAAGTATATGTGAATGGAAGTTGTTCCAGAGAATAGAAATAAAAGAGTTAAATGAGTAAAAGAAAAAGTTATTTCTGTGAGTTTACAGTTGGATAATGAATGGTTTTTGAAAATCACTTCTTTGTTGTACATGTAAAAATGTTTTCATCTTTTTGCTAACCACTCCTGTTTATTATCATAAATAGTGAAAGTTTCTTAAAGATTTTTAACTAATCCATTTAAATGCAGATGCTGCTATAAAATATGACTGGAAACTTTAATTGCACCTCAACAACTTGGACAACCACTACTTTCCCAACACTGTCTTTCCAAACATATACTGCTCAGCAGCATGTAATATTTTGTTCCCGACTGAGCATGAAATTTTCTACTAGAGGGCACCTCTAGTAGAAAGTGGATCAGTAATGAACTTGCAAGTTTTCCATGGTTCGTATTCCTATAAGTAAATCTTTTAATAGGCTATTAAATAAAGACTTTTAAATAAATATAGGCAATCCAAACTGGAGTGTTTTTTTTCTTCTTTTTATGGCATTGTATTTAAATCGCACATTTCTTCTTAATATTTTTTAAAATTTTACAGACTGTGCTTATTTAATAAAAAAACATGTCTCTCAAGTCTTAAGTTGACTGCCAGCAACCTTTGCCTTTCCATATCATTAATAATAACAGAGATAAGACATATGAAAAAAAAAAAAGTCAAATGATCAGTCAAATTTGAGAAACCCAATATGTATTTAATTTTACAACCCTGTATTTACTGTTTTTAATTTTTTATATGAAACTAATTCATACAACTCTATATACAATTTAATAAATTTAAAGTTTAATCACACTGGGCAAGATGAAACTGATACATTGTACACTGATGGTAGTTCAATCCAGTTAACAAAATTTCTATTTATGTTCACTTTATGAAGGCATCCAAAGAAGTTGCTCTGATTATAACTGAAATTACCTAAAAAGAGAAAAATAATAAATAAATAATATAAAATTATTAAAGCATTTATAAACACTCAACTTACTGTTTGTATTAGCATGTATATTATATGACTAAAGGTGGGTGGACACACACACACACACACACACACACACACACACACACACACACACACACACACACACACACACACACATTCAAAGAAAAAACATTTAATTAAACAAACTTAATTATGTGGTAGGGCCAACTTTGGTTCTTGTGTGACAGCCTCAACCCTCCCACAGGACTACATCATGGCCTGTATAGTGATGACATATTTGTTTCAATATGCTTATATTAAGTGGCAGCTCATTATTATTATTAGCCATATGGTGCAAGGAAGCCTGAGGCTTATGCTGCACCAGCTAAAAAAAAACTTCTGCATTACCCAGAGAGAGAGAGAGAGAGAGAGAGAGAGAGAGAGAGAGAGAGAGAAGTAGAAAGGAATCGCCAAGAAAGAGAAGAATGATAACATCCAGCTCAGGACCTTGGGTGTACCAAGCCCATACTCACCAAAAGTGAGCCCCTGGGGTTATAGGTATTGTGAAAATGTAGTTTGCAGCAAAGATTTGCTGACAATTGCTTTGTATAAATGCTACATTTGTACATTTAAAAAAAAAAGTTAAAGACCAAAATCAACCTTATTTTGTTATTTTTAAATCTGTTGGAATCACTAGTCTTTCTCAGTGGTGGGTCCTTGAATTTATTGGGAGTGACAACAATTGTTGCTGGCATGCATGTTTGAAAATTTGTTAAAGCTATAGCAAGGTTGAATATGAGGATATTCAGCCCGAATAAACAAATTTTAGATGACATTTGAGTGGACAGCTGAGAGTGGAAATGGTGGATAAATGTAATTTTTGTACATTTAAAAAGAAGTGAACTTATACTAAGAGAAAACTAGCATTAGTAGAGGCATATGATGCAAGAAAGCAAAGCTTATACAGCATCAGCCAAAAAAAAAAAAAAAACTTCCCATTTCAACCCCATCCTAGTTCAGCCTTGAATTTAATTAAGCTGTCAATATCCACAATGACAGATGAAAGCTTGTTCCAGCAATCTGCACATCTGTTCTAAAACTGTCTTTCCTCAATTTGAATTTATGCTCCCTCAGGTGCAGAATTTGAGCAAGAGGAAAAATTCCTCTTGAGCTTGCTCAAACCATTCAAGGCCTTACACTTAATCAGATCACTTTTCAGGTACCAAAGTCTCTAGATGCTGAAATTTGCAGAACTTAATCCTATCTTGGTAACAGCAACCCTTCTGTGTACTCATTCTAGTAACTCAACATCTTTCTTAAAATGAGGCCCCCAGACCTGTATGCAGTACTCAAGGTGTGGCTTGACAACCTTATACAAGGGGACAATCACCTCTTTATCTCTGCTAGCAAAATTCCTACATATCATAGACATGATCCCATGAGCTACTCTTGGTTTCTTGCAGCCTGTCTGCACTGGTCAGAAAACTTCATATCTGATTGCACAATTATCTCCAGGTCTTTTTTATTCTCTACTATCCTAAGTGCAGTACTGTACAGTTGGTATGTTACTCTGGGGGTTACTGCTACTCATATGCAGTACTTCGCATTTGTCAATGTTAAATTACAGTTGCCAACTCTCAGGCCATCTACTCAACTTTTCTAGATCCTGATGTAGTAGTGCTGTCCTTACTGTCATTAACAACACTACCAACCTTCGTATCATCTGCAAACCTGGACATTAAGCCTGATATACCTTAATCAATATCATTGATAAATACAAAAACAACCGTGGGCCCAACACAGAACCCTGGGGAACTTCACTAATAACATTAGTCCATGAAGAGCAGTGTCCATTGATTCCCACTCTGTCCTCTGCCATTCAACCGTCCTTTTATTCATTGTAGCAACTTGTCCTTAATGCCATACCGCTCCAACTTGTACAGTAGTCTTCCATGTGCAACAGTATCAAAAGCTTTTCTAAAATCCAAGTATGTGATATCAAAATTATTTTTTGCATCCAGTTCCCTTGGGACCACATCATAGTATCCAATCAAATTGGTCAGACAAGACTTCCCCTTAACAAATCCATGCTGTGTCTGAACTATAACTGCAGTCTTGTCTAGATGATCTTGCAGTGCTCCTTTAACTAGTGACTCCATTATTTTCCCCTGAAAAGTTAAACTAACAGATCTGCAATTACTTGTATCACCTTTTGATCCCCCCACTTTGTGAATTGAGAATAGATTTACACATCTCCAGTATGTGGGGGACCTCCCCTGAGTCCAAGGATGCTCTCATAATCACGGCTAAGAGTTTGCTTACTTCCTTTGGCACCTCCTTTAACAAAAAAACTATAATTGGATAGATCCCATTCACCCCAGGTGCCTTTCTTGTTTATCTTCAACAATTTCTCCTCCACTTTGTTCTGAGTTATTACAAAATCATTTAACTTTCTATTAGAGTTTTATGAGCATCTGGCCACCACTTCCCTACAGAATTCTTCATGTGTGAATGTAGATGCAAAATATTCATTCAGTTTGTCAGCTACCTGTGCAGAATCCTCTGCACAGGTAGCACAGGTAGATATTGATGGTTCGATTGTTGAGGAACAATCGAACCATCAATATCAAGTGGACCAATAGAGCTTACATAAGTAAAGAAGTCTTTACTGTTTTTCTTTGCATCCTTTGCCAAAAATTTCTCACAATCTGCCTCTGCTTGCCTAACATCCTTTGTGACTTGTTTACAGACTATCTTAAATCTACCATAGGCATCTATGTCTCCTGATGATTTATATGCATCCCATGCATTTTTCATCTCTGCCACAAATTTCATGAGTTCATCTGACATCTATTTAGGCCTAAATCTTGAACAGCATTTCTTAGTTGGTATGAAAAGCCTAGCAGCTTCCAAGATTACTTCCTTGAATGCTTCCCATTTAGAATTTTCTGTTGGTAACACCATCAGTTGGTTCCATTGTATTGAATTTAAAAAATCTGAGACTACTATAGTCACCTTTACGAAAGCAAAAACCCTTCCCTTTACCCCTGATGGTAGTTACGTCTTTGAGTAAATCCCACAGCAGTACACTGTGATCACTGCCACCTAGTGGTTCCTTTATCTGCAGATTCTTAATGCATGAATAAACACTGCTGATAATCAGATCAAGAGTATTACTCCCTTTGGTTGCCTCTCAAAGATGCTGCTGTAGAAAACAATCATCCAGTAAATCCATAAGTCTTGCTAGTGTGTGAGTGATCAATCCACATATAAGACAATCTGTTTTATTGGCCCATTCTATTTCTCTGTACAGTTGTTCATTGTACTCAGAGTCATTAGGCCCATAACACACTCCTACTCTCAACAAAGCTTGGATGGCTGTCTTGCTAAAGGAAAAACAAAACAAACTGATAATTAAAATTAGACTGCTTTATTTTGTTTTTGTTTTTACTTACTGTTTTTGTAAGCATGGTTGATGGTCACACCACCATCCATGCTTATTAAAACAATAAGTATTCTCTAATTTTTAAATTAGAAAAGCTGTTTGATTAATCATTTACTTAGTAATTATTTATAAGAGATCCCTTGGCCAACTGGACTAATTAAAAGAAAGCTGCACGATTTTGTAAAAATGGTCTAAAAATGACTTTGTAAAGAAAAAAAAAAAAAAAAAAAAAAAGGAAGAAAACAGGTTACTTCAATAATTACATGCTGTTGTAAATGTAACTGTGACTGAATATATTGTAATATTATAAATTGTTAATGATGAACTCAAAATCCATTACAATTAATCAGCTTTTGAACTTTTCCTTTGGCTGTCAGCTCTGGAGAACATTCTTTTTCTAAATTAAAATTATTAAAATTCATTTTCAACTTGCATTGTGTTAAAAAAAGGTTATAAAATGAACAATAATAAATACAGAAAATGTAATATGCAATTAACTTTATCTGAACAGAATTATAAGACAATTTTCATTAGTCAAAGCAGAAAAAATGAGCATTCTTTAAATTTAGTTAAGATAATATTGCTGTAATAAATTTGATCAGGCATGGACCAATGCATTTCCGCACCTTAGGCAGAAAGATTTTTTTGGCGCCCCTTTACTAGGGATATATAGATATACCCTATGTATTTATTTATTTTTCGTGATTTGTAAAATTTGGTGTCCTTTAAGGAATGTCACTCCGGGCAAGGGCACTTGCTTGTCCATACCTTAATCTGGCACTGAATTTGTTTTATCTTTTTTTTAAATATAGAAATGTATTATTAATATAATTAATAAATATTTTTTTGTGCTATTATTTATATTTTTATATATATATTTATATTAAAGTACTTTTTTTATGTAAAAACTTCTCAGTAACAAATAATTATAATTGTAATGTGTATTCATTTTTTTAATTTTTTTTTTTTAAGTATTTATCTATTTCACCAGAGTTGTGAATATGTTTGATTTGGTTAGTTTCAAATTTCATGAAAAGGAAAGAGGTGCCAAAACTTATTTTGCACACAGATATAACAATACCTCATCATGTGCTGGCCCACCTGGGTATACTTTCAGAACTTTTCCTCCTGAAAGTAGCTGCCAGAGGTTATTTGCAAGAAGAACATTTTAGCTGATGCCTAATACAGCCCTGCAGTCCATCCCAGATGTTCAACTGGGGTTGAGCTCCAAGCAGTCCAAGCTCAACTTTTCATTGTCCACATACCAATTCTGTTTAACCCTTGTTGTATTATATGACATGGACTGTTGTTATGCTGATATTGGTGGTACTCAGTTCCACAGTGCAGGTAGTACATAATAGTCTAGATTTCATTATTTCAGGTTTTACCACCAGTGAACCAAGTCTTATGGTATTTAGCAGTTAGGCGCCTCCGTAGCCAGGTGGGAAGGAGCAGCAGCGCGTAGCACATGCTTCTTGATTAGACCGGGGTTCGAGCCCGTCACCACCAAATACGGAGGATGCGGAAAGGTCAGGGAATGATCACCGCATATTCTTGCAGCAATATGGCCTTAGTTGCTAATGCTCCAAAAAACCAAATAACAACAACAACAATTTAGCAGTTAAAACTGCTCCAAACATCATTGTTAAGATGATAAAAAATCCACTTGGACATGTCTATATTACTATGCAATGCTTCATTCAAATTATTATCCTGATAAATTTTGGTTGCACAAGTACATTGAGTAAGTGCATTACTTTTAGGATGACCATTATATTTCTATTATTGAGGTAAAATAGGTTCTCAGATTTAGATGAAATTAGACCTGAAATGCTGTAAGTTGTAGGGGAAAAAAATAGTGTAACAATAGATACATTACATTAACCAGAGGTAATGTGACCAGATTTTCCATAACCCAAGCTGGACACTTTGTTATAACATGGACATATTATAATGAGATATTCGATTTTGAAAGTAAAAAAAAAAAAAAAATCAAGACACTGTAAAAAGTAGCAAGCAAAAAAAAAGATAAAAATCCTGCAAGTCTATATATTGATACTGAAAATTCCTTCTTACCTGAAAAAAAAAACAAACTAACATATCTGGAGGAGAGTTGCATTAGCAAATGCACGTGAGAGTAGATACAATTAAACTAAGTTTAGCAGTTGCTTGATTGTAAATATGTTCCACAAATATTACATTGTGACTCATAAAAGTACAAAACCATCTGATATATTGTTACCCATGCCACAGATGGCTATCCTTGATATTGAGTTCTTGAATTTGTATCAGTATCTCAATAGATTACTAGGACAAGCACTCTGAAGGTGGTACAGACCTGGTTTGTTTGTAGGCTTTATGGCACAAGGGCAGCAAGGCCATAATGCACCTAACTATGGTGATTTTAAATACATAGTTATATCTGTATAGTTGTTATTCAAGTTTATACTGCATTGTACAGTTTTATCTGTTTGAGGAAACTAAAAATTTTGGTCATATGTGGCATGTCCGCCAGGATGTCAGAAATGCTGAAAGAGGTGTTCATCATGGAAAATGAAGTAAACACAGCTTGTCAATTGGTATTGTATTTGGGGCAATCAATAAGTAGATGTTGGACAGTGAGCTGAGTGTTGCAATTTGTGCACTGTTGTGGATCAGTGCCATCTTTATCTTCTGATAAAGATGTTAGGCCTATTCATAGGTGAGCTAATACTACTTCTTCGTGTCTGTTCTCACATATACTTGACTTACAAGGTTTGAGATCTTTCTTTATACAGAGTAATTTGTTACCAATTTGATTTTGCCAGATGTGTTGCCATTGTTCAAGACATTTCTTCTTTATAATTAACTTGAAATCGGAGAGTGGTATGCTGAAGGGTTGATCTACAGGATCTGTAGCAGTTTTGGCAGCTTGTTCAGCACATTCATTTCCAGCAATTCCAACCTGACCAGGATCCAACAAAAGAGAACTTGTTGTTTGTTCTTATTTAACTTGGTTATGGTATTCCAAATGTGTACAAGTAAGGGGTTATGATGATTTTTATTCTACTGTATAGCTTGGATAGCACGAGACTTGGCAATTTGGAATCTCCTCTCTTTGATCTTCTCTGGCTTAAAATCTCTCTACCTCACTGTGTAAAATTCATCTGTTGTCTCTACCACTCTCCCAACTCGACTAATCACTTGGAGCTCTTCGACTTCCTCTCTTTGCAACTTGACTTTCTCCAGTCCAACTTTCCTAACAATGAGGTAATTTTCCTTGGTGATTTTAACGTTCACAACTCCAGCTGGCTTCCGTTTTCTAGTCACACCGACCCAGCAGGTCGAGATGCTGAGGCTTTTGCAATTACTAATGACCTAGCACAGATTGTTCATTTACCTACAAGAATACCGGACAATCCTAATCATACAGCCAATACGCTTGATCTTTTTCTCACAAACAATCCTTCTAAGTACAAGGTTGAAGTGAGAGGTCCTTTAGGCACTTCAGATCACAACTTGGTGATTGTCTCTTCTCCAATGGAACCTTTATCTCATGGCTATTCCCAACCTCGTATTGTTTGGCATTACAAGAATGCAAAATGGGATGACCTGCGAGACTTCTTTTCTTCTTTTCTTTGGTCTGATTACTGTTTCAAAACTTCTGATGTCAACGTTTGCTCAGATCGTGTCAGTGAAATTATTCTTGCAGGAATGGAATCCTTTATCCCACACTCGACTTTAAAATCTCGTCCTTTATCTAAACCTTGGTTTTCCAATAAATGTGCTAAGGCTGTCCAAGAGAAGAACGTTGCATATCGTAATTGGCTTGTTTCTAATTCTTCAGTTTCATTTTCTGCCTACACCAAAGCTCGCAACAATTGTAAAGCAGTTATTAATCAGTCCAAACTAGAGTTTGAACAGGCTAAGAGTAGAAAACTTGCTTCTTGCCCTAATGGTAGCCGAGCATTCTGGTCTCTTGCCAAAGCTATTGGCCGCAACTTTTGCCCATCTCTGCTCCCACCTCTGTCCAAACCAGATGGTTCTGTTGTCACTTCAGCCAAGGATAAAGCTGACCTGCTAGCATCCCATTTTTCTTCGAGCTCATGTATTAATGATCTTGGTAAAACACCTCCCACCATTCCTAACACGCTCCATTCAATGCCTCCTGTGGTCTTCCGTCAAAAGGATATCAGAAGGATTTTGATGAATCTTGATGCTAAGAAAGCTCCAGGTCCTGATGGTATTTCTCCACTTGTTCTCAAAACCTGTGCTCCTGAACTTACTCCTATTCTTTGCCGCCTTTTTTCACTTTCTTATTCCAAAGGTGTTTTTCCTTCTGCTTGGAAATTTGCTCATATCCAGCCAGTTACTAAAAAGGGTGACAAATCCCTCCCATCCAATTATCGTCCCATTGCAATTACTTCTACTCTTTCTAAAGTAATGGAGAAATCAATTAACCGCCAACTCTTAAACTACCTAGAAACCTTCCATCTGATCAACGATCGCCAGTATGGATTCCGTCAGTGTCGATCCACTGGTGATATTCTGGCTTATGTTACCCATTTATGGACTAATTCAATGGAAAGGTTCGGTGAAACTCAAGTAGTTGCTCTTGACATCTCAAAGGCTTTTGATCGTGTTTGGCATAAAGGTCTTCTAAACAAGCTTCCATCTTATGGTTTGCCAACTGTTTTTAGTAATTGGTTATCCAGTTTTCTCTCTGATCGCTCACTGAGGGTGATGGTAGATGGCTCTCTGTCTTCTAACTTCTCCACTAATGCCGGTGTCCCCCAAGGTTCAGTTCTTTCCCCCACTCTTTTCCTCTTGTATATCAATGACCTTCTTCCATTGACTGGAAATCCTATCCATAGTTTTGCCGATGATAGCACATTGCATTCAACTTTCCATTTTGAGAAACCTTGTCCAGCTCAATCAGCTTCAAGTTCTCGAAAATCTGCTGCCAATTCCTTAAATGCCGATCTTCAGGTAATTCTCCAGTGGGGCAAAGACAACTTAGTTGATTTCAACCCTTCTAAAACTCAATCTTGTCTTATATCTCGCAAAAAGGATTCTTCTGCTCCTATGCTTATCTTTAGTGACACTCCGATTTCTAGGCAAAATGATATATCTCTTTTGGGGATTACCCTGACTTCTAATCTCTCTTGGCACAAGCACATTAAAAATATTGCTTCCTCTGCATCTAAAAAACTTGGTTTTCTCTTTCGCTCTCGGCGTTACTTTTCTCCCAAACAGCTGCTCACTCTGTATAAATCGCAAATCCGCCCTGCCATGGAATATTGTTCCCACATCTGGGGTGGTGCCCCCAAAACCTCTCTCAGGCTTCTTGATTCCATTCAGAAGAGGGCAGTTAGGTTAATTAATGATTCATCTCTAACAGAGTCTCTCCACTCGCTTTCTCATAGACGCACTGTTTCTGCTGCATGCCTCTTCTACAGATACTTCCATGGGCACTGTTCTTCTGAATTGGCTTCTATAATTCCCGCTCTCTCTTTCAAAACAGTCCGAACACGTGCCGCCACCAGCCAACATCCATTTACTGTCCAACTACAAACCCACAGAACCAACTTTTCATCTTCCTCATTTATTCATTCAACTGCCGTTTTCTGGAACAACCTTCCTTCATACGTATTTCCTGAAAATTACAATCTACAGAAGTTCAAGTCCAATATCAACAAATATCTTCTTTCGTATTCTCAACCTCCAACCCAAGCACGGTACTAAGTACTATAGGTTATAATACCTCTCGTGTTTGGGGTTCTCATAAAAAAAAAAAAAAAAAAAACTGAGTCTGTGTAGATAACACTGTGCAAAATATTTGTTGAGTAGATTAAATTTTAATGCTATGCAGATAGCATAGAGTTCTGCATTCAATGGGAAGTTTCTTGGCTATGGTAAATACTGCTGCCGCACCAACATGGATGTCAGTTTTAGATCCATCCATGTAGATTGGCATGTACTCTGTGTGCTGGGTTTTCAATGCAGCATGAATTTGCAGTATGTTCTGTTGGGATAAGGTGTGTTTCCCCAGTGATGCAAGTGAAAGGTTGCACAGCAGTATGTGATACAGTAAGTTGGAGTATCACATTGGAGTTCATTATTATGTTAAATAAGGTGGCACTTAGTACTGAACCTTATGGGACCCCTTCTTCCTGAATAAAATTGGAAGATAACTGGTTATTGATTCTAACTTGAAATGAGCGATGATACAGAAAGTTTCTGATAAACTCAGGCAGGTGTAGTCCTAGATTGTATGTTTTACATTATACCATACCTCCAAATTGTGTCAAATGCTTTTTCTATGTTAAAGAGAACCATGACATGGTGTTCTTTTCTTATGAAAGCATCATGGATGTTTATTTCTGCCCTGATCAGTAAGTCAAGAGTGGATCTGCCTTCCCGCAAACTGCATTGCACTGAGTTAAGAAGGTTGTTTTGGACTAGAAACTAGGATAGGTGGGCACTGATAATTTTTTCCATGACCTTGCTCATACAGCCAGTGAGTTCCATACAGTTCTATGGAGGAACTATAAGTGATAGCAAATGCAGATAAGACGATTTCAGAAGCAACTGGAATTTTGCACGTCTTCAGTAATGAAAAATTTAAGTTCTGGTTAGAACTTTTCCATCAGATAATGCCTCACGAGGAAGTTATTTATAATCAAATGCAATCTCGAGAAATTGAGGCAGTTAAAATACATGAATATATAGGAAACTTTAAGAATGCATTCTAAAAATCAGGAATTCAATGTATTTTGAAAATCCTTCAAAAACACTTGTGATTGAAGTGAAGGAAGTATGCAACTATATAAGTGTTGACATTGGTGAGAGATATTCTTTTACAAAGCAATTAATTTCTGCTAAATTTCTTAACAAGGAGAACTGTTATTTTTCATATGAAAATACCCATGGAAGAGGTATGGGAGACTACTGAGGCATATCCCATGATTGAAAGAGAAAAACTTCTTATGGAATTACAAGTTTTCTATAGCAGACATGGTCTACACAATTATTGCAAATTAACTGAATTGCTGGAATTTATCTCAGAAAATAATCTAGCTGAAGTAAGTTCTTGGTGAACTTACAAAACTCATCTTTTGACCATTCCGATGACTACTTCGGAAACCGAATGCTGCCATTTGACATTAAAAAGAATAAAAATATTTTTAAGAAGCACTATGAATCAGGAAAGGCTAAATGCTCAAGCAATGCTTTCAATAGAGAAAAGCTTGGTCAACAGTGCACCAAACTTGAATGAAAAAGTTATTAATCTATTTTCAACAAATAAAAACCAAAGAATGGATTTTGTTTTTAAATAAAAGTTCAAGTCTGTTAATGGTTAATGTCTAGTTAATGTTTTGTAGTATTTTTAACTTGCTTATTATTATCACTATACACACGTCTTATAACCAAGGCAATTCAAGGTAACTTTAAGACGCAGCACCCCCAAATGTCAGAGTCACGAGCCACCACTGGTGCAGCTTATATTTTGATTAGGGGCAAGTATAGTGAGACAATAGTCAAGTCAAAATTAACATTGACTTGCACTGCAACTGCCTCAAGGTTTGTTTTTAATGGGAGTGGTTTGGAGAGTATTTGAGCATTGATTATCAATGCCACACCTAGAGACCACCACAAATTAACTGATTGTCAGGTTAATTTGTGTTAATTCAATCTTATCGATGAATTATATAGTTCAGGAAGAAACAGTTATATGTGGGGTTAGATTGGTTTCCTGAAGGCAGAAAGCAATAGGATCATATTGTGTTGAGGAGATCTTGAATGTCATTTAAATTACTACAGGTCCACTGCAGAAATGTAAGCATTATTTGGGTTTAGTAGATCCCTTGATTTGTTTTTCGAGGGGCTGAAGGTTTGTTTCATTATACACAAAAATGTATATATATTTCCCTTCCTCCTTCTTTGGAAAGGATGGTTTTCCAGTGTCCATATCCTCATCAGGGAATAGTTCTAGTATGTGCTCATCTTGCTGTGAGCTATCTTCTAAGTCCATGCAATCTGTTTGGTTTGCATCAGGATTAGTAGTTACTTTAGTATTTTGCTGTGGGGAGGCATCGGGCTGTACAGTAATTGGAGAATTTATGGCTTTATTTTGTTTGCTTGTCGTTTGGTTTACTGGTATGGTGGCCAATACTGACCTTGCCCACTGAGATAACTTTTGGTTGCTTGAGCATAGGTTGGTTTATTATGATTCAGGGCTGGTAAAGATTTTTTGGCCTCTTGATAGGTGACGTTGTGTTCAATTTTGTATTGCTGTATGTGTTTTTCACATTTCCAAAGGGAACACTCCTTAGAAAATGCCGGATGTGCTTCTCTGCAGTTTGGACAACTAGGGATTGTAGCTGTGCAGTCAGTGTTTGTGTGTGTGCGCAGTGGATCCACATGCAGCACAGGTAGCTGCTCCTCTGCAGACTGTCTGTGAGTGCCCAAACTTCTGGCACTTTTAGCAGTGTAAGGGATTTGGAATATATGCTTTAACATGGCAATTACAATAACCTGCTTTGATCGCTGTTGGTGGTTTAGGGTTATCGAAAGTGAGTATTATTTTCCGAGTAGGGACTAACTAGTATGCCATCGTTTTTTTGTCATTATTCTGCTTACATCGATTACTCCTTGATCTTGTAGTTCTTGTTTTAGCTCTTCATCTGACACATTTGTGAGGTCCCATTTGGTGATGACACCTCTCGATGTGTTTAGGGAAATGTGTGGTGAAACGGTAATGGAAGTTCCACCAAAAGTTTAGTTTTAGTAGTTGCTCAGACTGTCAAGCAGTGGCAACTTCAATCAGTAAGTCTCCTGATCTTAAGTTGCCACTGCTTGACAGTCTGAGCAACTACTAAAACTAAAAACAGTCTGAGCAACTGCTAAAACTGTCTTGGGGTAACTTTCTAGGCATTTTTGCACTAGAAATGGAGTTTGCTAATAGGTTGTTCTTTGGTTGAGTGAATGATAAGGAAGGTTAGAGTTCTGATTTTGGCTACATCAGTCTTTTGATGTTTAGCTGCAACAAAATCAGACTGACTGTTTTCGCCTTTTAAGGGATTTGCCTCATCTATGCATCCAGTGGATTTCTGGGTTTTAGAAAATGTTTGCTCCATTTTGTCCTGGAAGGGAGAGCTTTTCCCCTCCAGGTTACTGGCCCTGCCACATGGAGGCAGGAGCAGTATGTGGGGGACCACCTTTGTGACCAAGCAGTAGTGGGTTAGTAATAAAACAAAAAATTAAGAGAAGAAAGAAAGGAAGAAGGTTACTTTTCCTTCTGATCTAGTAAAGTGCTTTCTTTACTAAAAGAACTGAGTGTTAATGTAATGCTTTAAGTCATTAATTGTACCAATTAATGACTTGCTACAATTGGTACCAACATACATATGGAAAATAAAGTTGAGTGTGGAAATTACAGAGAAATTTCACTCTTTGTGTAACAGGAAAAAATCTGTACAACTATCTTAGAGAAGAGGATCAGAAGTATTGCTGAATGTAATTTTTTGGAAGAACAGTGAGGTTTTAGCCCAAATAAGGGATACTAGGATCAAATATTTGCATTAACTCTGACAGGATCATTGAACAAAGTTTGCTGGAGCTGTTTTTTTTTTTTTTTTTTGTAATTTACACAAAATGTATATATTAGTGACATCAATACCAATTTATGAATTCCTGAATTATTGTGTTTCTGATCAATCTGCACCATAATTATTTTGTTATTGAAGAAACTTTGCTAAAAAATAATTACCAAGCATTTTCTTAAGCCTATTCATACATATTATGCTGCAAAAAAACAAGAATTTAAGATTAGCAGCAGCATCTTTCCCATCCAGTTACCAAAGCTCACTACCATCAACATTTGATCCATGCATTTCCCAATGGAAGCTCTCGCTTGTTTCAGCTATGTTTACATCTCTAAAAGGTGGATCATTTACCATAGTGCACAGATATTCCTTTTAGTTTCTTTCAAATTTTGCTGGATGACAATAAAGATAATGCCCAAATACAGATTTATGACATGTGAAAAATATATGTCTAAAGCATGGCAGAAAGGGATTTTATTTAAAAAAATTAAACATATACGCCTTTAATTTAAAAAAAATGGATTATTCACAACTGTGTTAATAATAGATCGAAAATAAAGGGTGGCATCAAAGAATGAACAATTTAAAATTTTTTCACACTGACTTTTATACTGGTTATAATATGGCATACCGGTTCCCAATGTGTTTATGTCACAGAAGGAAATTTGTGCCCATCAGAGGGTAGAGATATTAAACAATAGTTCATTTTAACAAATGACAAATTAAACAAAAGACAAAATTAGCTATTTAAGCCTATTTTAAATCGTGGAAAAAAATAAGTTATCAAAAATCATAAATATCCAATCAAATGCAAGCAAAGCATTCACGATGGAATGAGCAAGTATAAAGGATCAGGGATGTATTCAGGGATGGGCATATGCCCCCAACCAAAAGTCTGAAATTAAAGAAAAGAATGCAAGAGGAATTTTCTAAAAAAGAAAACAAACTCAAAAGCCTGGTCACCCCCCCCCCCTTACAGTGATAACTGGACCTGGTCATCATGCCCCCTTTACGATGATACCTGGATATGCCACTGTTTATGGGAGACAAAATTAGCTAAATGGATATTTGAATCACAAAAGGAGCAGTAATAGATCAAGGGGATGAGATGGACCGTTAGCCAAGCAACAGTCACAATAAAGTTATTAGGCAAGGGCTTTAGCCCTTACAAGAGGTATATAAGATTTAATAATATCTAACAGTAAATAGGAGGGAAACATAAGATAGTGAACAGAAGGCTGATATTTCAGAAGGATTGATTTTTGCTATTATGGTGATTGTACACCCACTGGCAGGGGGAGTAACAGATTTGGATGATGTTATATAACAAATATTTGATAGTTATATGTTTAGCAGCAAATTAGACAAGGGGTAAGTTGGATTTTCTTCTGAACTTAAACAGAAGAAAGTGATAACTGACAATTGAGAAAAAAAAAAAAAAAACAGCATACACAGATTATAAAGAAAGTGGATAATTTTTCATATTAATTCATTTTTTATATTTATTATGAACTGGTTTATATTCTTATACCTGGAAGGCCTCCAATGAACAGGGAATTAACTGTCTTCACACTTTTTTTGTCTAGATTATGCACTTTTCCTTGAGCTGGTTTTCTATTGTCCACTTTCATTGTTAGAGTGCCTTGGTCATAGTTTACCATCAGACTGTGCCACTGATTGTCGCACAAATCAAATTTGGAATGAAGGTGCTGAACAAGGTGGAATGGATGGGTTCCCCCACTGAAGAATGCTACGACCTATAAAATTATATAGAAAATACAGCTTCAGTTTTAAAGTAATATAAGTATAAAAATGGTATTTTGACTAAGGGCAACAAATAAGAGTAGTGTAAGTGGAGACAAAATGACAATGTAGCTAAATATTTGTCAACAGTTTTCTGCTTTATGCTGTTTTATTTATTCCATTATATGTTTAAGATATACATGAAGTGTGGTCAAAAAGTTCACTGACTGAATTAATATTTGAGAAATAATGAACCTTACAAGCTTCATCATTTCTTACCAGCTCCTTTCCCTTTAGAGTAGTTACTTTGTTAAATTCTGCCAATCTCAGGAAAATTAGTCTCCCATAATAAGACATTCTGTTTTGCTTGTCTGTTATTATTGTCTATAAAGATGTTCATCATATTCATCTGGCCTGTATCACACTAGTATTCTCATTTTCAATTTTTCCAGTGCTTAGTATTAGCCACATGGTGCAAGGAAGCCAATGACTTATGCAGCACTAGCCAAAAAAATAAATAAAATGAAATAAAAAAATAAAATAAATTAAAGAAAAGAATAATAAAAATAAAATAATAATAATAAAAACATAAATAGACAGCCTATGTTTCCTTCCTCCTGTAGGTAATTGAATTTCTTTGATCTTTGAATTTCCCCAAAATGTTAGCCTCTAGCACTCATGTAGGTAACTCATTCCAGTAATTTATAACTAGCTGGCTAAAAATTTTTAGTAAATAAACTGAATAAATTTATTCTGAACCATCAAAGGCAGATACTGTTGGGATATCAGAGACATGGTAGCACACAGATATTAATCAGCAAAGAATTGGAATTTGGGGAGTACAATGTATACAGAAAGGATAGACAGGGTAGGAAGGGAGGAAAGGTTAGGCTGATAGTTAAGCAACACAAAATCAAAGGAAGTCCATCCAGTTAATATGGGTGGACAGTGCAATGTTGAGTCAGTTTGGTGTGACATGTTTATATCACACCAAAGGGAAAATGAGTAGGGAGGGTATTATAGGCCTATGATTCTAATTAGTAAAATGAACAATTGTGCAGAAAAATAGAGTGGACCAGTAAATCAGAATGTCTTGTAATGGGGGATTTTAACTTTCCAGATATTGACTGGAACTTGTGAGTTGTTCACTTGCGTGCTAGCGAGACTTTTGTGGATTTATTGGAGAACTGTTTTCTACAGCAACATGTTCAAGGGGCAACTAGAGTGAATAATAATCTTGATCTGATTATTAGCAGTGATGATTCATGCATTAGGAATTTTCGGATAAAGGAATCACTACGTGACAGTGATCACAGTCTACTGATGTGGGATTTACTTAAAGATGTAACTACCATCAAGGGTAAAGGGAAGGGTTTTTGTTTTCGTAAAGGTGACTACAGTGGTCTCAGACAATTTTTAAATTCTATACGGTGGGATCAACTGATGTTAAAAACAGCAAATTTGAAATGGGAAACTTTGAAGGAATTAATCCTGAAAGCTACTAGGCTTTTCATACTAACTAAGAAATACTGTTCAAGATTTAGACCTAAATGGATGTCAGATGAATTAATGAGGCTCTTGGCAGAGACGAAAAATCCGTGGGATGCATATAAATTATCAGGTGACATAGAAGCCTATGGCAGATATAAGCTAGTCTGTAATCAAGTCACAAAGGAGGTTAGGCAAGGGATGCAAAGAAAACAAAGATTTCTTTATTTATGTAAAGTCTAGAAGGAAGGGGATGAATCAGATTGGTGCACTTGATATCAATGGTTTGATTGTTGAGGATTCTGCTCAGGTAGCTGACAAACTGAATGAGTATTTTTCATCTACATTCATACATGAGAATGTAGATGAAATTCATACATGAGCCTTACTGACCTATAGGTTCGAAAGTTTTTTCATTAAATAAACACATGAAATTTCAACATCATTAATTACATGTTTTTCAACTTCACTCCCATAATTTCTCATTGATACAAAGGGTTTTTCTTCAGTAAATATTGATGCAAAGTAACTGTTGAATTCATTTGCAACTTCAGCTGGGGGTATCTAATACTATTCCATGCCCATTACATAAGGGTCTGATCTGGTTTGTCCTTCTCTTCTCTGCATTTATTTATGTGAAGATTCCTTATCCCCACTCTCTGCTCTCTTTGCCAGCGATTTCTCATAATCTGCCTTTGCCAGCCTAACCGTTTCTGTGGCACTATTACAGCTCAATTGTAGCTGTTATAGGCTTCAGTAATTTTTATTGCCCTGTAACGTTTCCATGCCATCTTTTTCTGCTCAAGTAATCTGGCAACTTCCTTATTCATCCAACTTGGACTCTTACTCATGGAATATTTTTTTAATATATAAACATTCAAGGCTTCTGTGATTAATGTTTTAAAGGTGTACCATAATTCAATTGCATTTGCTCTCTGTGAGATATCTACCCAGTTAATAGAGGCCATGTTGCATCCTAAGCCATCATAATTTCCTTTCCTGAAATTATAACCCATTCCTTTGCCTTTAACTACTGGCGCCTCCGTAGCCAGGTGGGAAGGAGCAGCAGTGCGTAGCACACGCTTCTTGATTAGACCGGGATTCCAGCCCGTGATCACCAAATACAGAGGATGCGGAAAGGTCAGGGAATGACCACCGCATATCCCTGGAGCAATATAGCCTTAGTTGCTAATGCTCCTAAAAACCAAATAACAAACAAACCTTTAACTACTGCTACCTCTCTCTTCATCATCCACCATAGAACTTCGTGATCACTTCCTGTTACTGGTTCCTGTACTGTCAGCTCTATGTCATCTGGTTCATGGGTGATGAGGTCTAGAATATTATTTTCCCTAGTACTTTCCCTGACATGTTGATACAAATAACAATCTAGTTGATTTAAAAATTTTCCCCCATGTGGAGTTTCCTTCCCATTTGCTCCAATCGATTAGAGGCAAATTAAAATCACTCATAACATTGATGCTTACTTCCCCATTCCATTTGCATGCAGAAGCTCTCATTATAAACTTCACAATCACCTGGCCTGTAGATTACTCCCACTTTCATTATATCTTTGCTTCCAACTATCTCACACCATACAGATTCTATACTAGCATGTGAAATGTCTGAATCCGGGGAAAGCTTTCATCGCACTCCGGCTGCTTTTGATAAGGATCATGACTCCGCCATCCCTTCTATCTTCCCTATCTTTCCTAAATACATTATATATACCATATACTGAAACTCATCATACCCTATCTCCGGGTAGCATCATGTTTCTGTAAGCCATATTATGTGAGCGTTACTTGTCCTAACCAGCAGTTACCACGCTACCACCTATAAAATTATATAGAAATTACAGCTTCAGTTTTAAAGTAATATAAGTATAAAAATGATATTTTGCTAATGTCACACCATACTGATTCAATAGAGATTCAAGACAAGCATAACCACAGGATATACTTGTGTTTAATCTAATATGCATGGCAAATAAAAGCATTACCTCTCTTCCCCATCTGTCAGTTCTATCCCTCCTATATACATTGAATTGGCCATATTCAAATTCTGCATCTAATCTACCACATTTCTGATATTCCTATGATTTTTGCATTTGTTGACTTAACTAGTACTACCCCAAATTCATCAAATTTATTAACTGCACTCCTAGCATTAGTATGCAAACATGTGAAGGTCTACCTTTTTATATCACTACTTTTCCCCAAGAATTTTAGTGCCCATTTTAGCTGCCCTTTCATTTAAAATATCAATACATTTTTCCCCCCAGAAAGCTCCTTCTCTTCTGAGGCCTCATACTGCTCAACATAATACTTGCATATACCTCAAGAACTCATAAAATAGAAGCACTGCTTTAACTAGTATCAAAAGATAAACATGTGTTATTACTCCTGCATCCCCAAATAGCAGTTTCCCCACAAGCTTAAGGCTTCCTCAATGATCCTGGCAAAGGCTCTTGCACCATCTTTATTCAAATGTATTCCACCTCTAAAAAATAGGTTCCTTCCTTGATTTATGCAGTTTTTTTTTTTTCTACCTACATTCAATTTTTAATGCAAAAAAATAAAAATAAAAAATTAAATGCATCATTAACAAGTAATAATAAAAATGCAGATGATAGTTTATTCTGTTTCATAAGAAAAGTATATAAATAACCAGCTGTAGCTACCTGACCATCCTGAAGTTCTAGAGTGAAGAAAGGCATTCCTGAATTCCTGTGCAAGCTCATTAACATGCCATTGAGCTTTGTAGTCTTAAAGTGAAGTTCTATTTCCATTTTCTGACCAATGGTGAAGTCAGGATCTTAAAAAAAAATAATAAAAAAAAAAATCATTAGTTGTTAACCAATTATTAAACATGTATTACTTATTTCCTCCCTCATCCCCACTGTAGCATTTTAGAAAATATAATATCAGTCATTCTGATTTTTATTATTATCATACAGGTTTAACGTATGCAGGTGTTTTTTTTTAAGTTTTGTGGATCATAGCAGCTTGTGTCACACATGTGGAATACTTCAGATTATCTGGGAAATCAATGCAGTTAGTATCTGAGCAGGGAACTAGCATGCTGAAGGTTTTTTTTAACCTTCAATGCTGATATGCAGAATGGAGCTCTCACTAGTTTTTTTTTTTTTTGGTAGTTGTTGGTGCATAGGCTTTTGTGGCCATAAGGCACCTCCCAAGGTTTTTGCAGTACTTTGATTCAAGCCCGAGGCAGGAATCGAACCCACGACCTTTGGGTTGCCAGGCAGGCACTTTACCCACCCGGCTAGCTCTCACTAGTAATAAACTTCTTACCTCCTTGAACTTGGAAGTAAACAGTGATGTGTACTATGTACAGTTGTTTTAGAATTAAAGTATATATGTTTGCTTTCTGTAATCAAGTTATCACACAGGGAAGTTTATTAGGGATCATAGGATTGTCTGTTATTGTTCATGGGAAAAATCAGATATTCAATGATAATTAGCAATGGAAAACTCAAAAGAGTAACCTTAGTACAGTCATGCCAAGCTGAAAATCACACGTATAGCCCTGTGGATGGATGTATTTTGATGAAATTCATCCAATCTGGCAGGATGTTTTCTTTATTTTTTTTACCCTGACATATTTGACCCTTAAGATTTGGTGTCATGTGATGATTAATTAGAGTTAATGTCTACACTAAATAAGCATTAATTACAATTACACACTGGTAGGTCACCCTACAAGATAAAATAGCCACAATGACTTATGAGTGGCTCATTCAGCTAGACAAGCTGCCACTGCTTCAACACGTTCACTGCTTCTTGAATGCAAATATGCAGCTTCAGATTTTAATCCACTTGGAGAGGAAAACACACCCTACTTTTAGAACATTTTCAATTTCAGAGAAGAAAAACAGGAGATTTTTGTCAAGCAACATTCACTGGGAGTTGATTAAATCAGTTATAGTGAGATGAAAGCTCAAAAATGTTTTGGCCCTTTCCAATCCATATTGATTTTAACTTGCAGTTTTCAATCCCAGGTTCAAAACCATGGTCAGAAAGGTAGCAGCAAGTGTGTTAATGGACACTGTAATTCAGTAGTGTTTGTACATGTTTCAGTCATAATCAGCTCTCTCTCTCTCTCTCTCTCTCTCTCTCTCTCTCTCTCTCTCTCTCTCTCTCTCTCTCACACACACACACACACCAGGGCCGGATTTAAACTTGTTGTGGCCCTAAGCTATAACATGTATAAGGCCCTTCTCTCTCTCTTACTGTTCACCTGTGACAATATTAGAAAAGGATTTTTTTAAGATGGAGCAAGGTCCCTTGTAATGGGAGGCCCTAAGCTGTAGCTTGTTTAGCATATATGTAAATCTGGCCATCTCACAGTGTGTGGAAAATGGGTATCAAAGAAGTTCATGCTTTACTTTGTAATATGTAGCAATGAATAACTAGAGATAATATCTGTTGAAAATTGCAGCAACCCACCAGCAAATCATTCAGTGGCTTGATTGCATTGACATAAGCAAGAGAGCAACCTCCCAGTGTCTGGTCATCTTTTAAAATGTGCCACAGTAGAAAATATGATTTATTTATGTCTGTTATTCAGAAAGCACATCAGTATTAAAAAAGTCTCACATTGACTCTTTGTGCAATAAGAAAATATGGGAAGTTATTTAGTATAAAATAATACAATAAATAAAAATAGAAGTCCTTTTGTTCAATCAGGGTAGATGCCTGTACATAAGGACAGTCTTTGTAGGAAAATAAAAATAACTGTTTCTGTGTAATAATTCATTTTATCAATCAAATATAACTGATATAAAAAGTGATGGCAGGTGTTAGTGCATTTTATAATCATATTCGTACAACTATAACTGTTATAAGTTGGGAAGTGCAATGACAACTTGTCAGTAAACAGACAGAAAAAAACAGTAAAAAGACAGCAAGTTATAAAAAATGCAGGAAAATACTAGTTTCAGTGACTACTTTATTATAATTTTGAATTTCTCTATGAAATTCAACATATGTATTATGGAAGAACCAAATCATGATTTTCTAAATTAAAAAACAAAAAGAAGAAATACAGATCAGCAAACATACCATAAATGGCATAGCCATTTCCATTAAAGAAAACTCCAGGTTCAGTATATGAATAACAAGGATTGCCATTCTCGCTTATATCTTGATATTTTCCATTAATATGAACATTTTTTAAACACCCTTTTATGCTCTGAATATCCTAAAAAAGGAGAATACAAGCAGTTCAGTATTCATGAATTCTAATTTCATTCTCTTTTTTAAAATAAGAAAAAAATGTGCAATATGAAATGTAAGAAATGAAACATTGATCTTATATAATAATTTTTCATGATTCTACAAATTAAAGTCAATTTTTGGGACACTGTTTCGAGGGTTTAGTATCAAACAACATTAGCTACAAAATTGCATTTTATTTTTGTGATAACTTTTGTTTTAATTTATACAAATAACAATACATATGTCATAAAACTATCTCTCTAGTACTTTTCAGGTTAGCTTTGGCTGTAAGTACATTTCTGGTAAACTAAGAAAATGTCAAATGATTTTTTTTTTGATTAATTACAAAAACATCTACTACAAAATTATTTTGTAGTTAATATTGTTTGCCACTAAACCCTTGATTTTTTATGCTGGAAACACTGCCCACCTCTTAATTTTTATCTTTATATTAAGTTTTGTTTTTTATGCTAATTGAAGCCTTAATGAAATGTAATGTATACTTTTTTCTAGGTTAGAGAATGTCCCATTATCGATTTCAAAATGCAGGAATTTTGAAATCAATAATCACCAATAATCAATAATCTGCACTGTATTTTGACAACAGATTAGCAGGATTAGCAGGCATTTTCACAGGAGTTCTAAAGGGTTTCCCCATTTCCCTGACTTCAAAATTGTCACTAATATTGTCAGAGAAACAGGGAATGTTTTTTGCAATAAAGACTGTATCCATAGTACACTGGTGTGCAAAACTTAAGGACCAGTCATGTTTTCACTTGTAGCTTCTCATAGGAGCGGCCTGAATATGGGAAAAGCATACCAACGGAACCTTGTGAGATACAGAAATGAAGGAAACAACACCGACACAACAACGGAAACAAAACGGTACAGAGGGACTTTATTCAAAAATGACAACATAGCACTGGGTGCCATGATACAGATGCATCACTGCCAAAGATGGAACAAAGGTGGCCATATCTCCTACTGAGGTGGTCCTCACACATATGGTACTCTGGGGAGCATATCTCCTACTGAGGTGGTCCTCAGTAGGAGACATGGCCACCCCCTAATGTCAATGCAGGCTTTTCACCACCTGTCCATAGAACAATGTTGTTGATAAGTTCTTGCGATAACATCATCCATTCCTCTGTCAGCGCCATCTTCAGATGGTGAAGATTTTCTGGTGGGTGTAGATGTGCCGCTAGGCATCTCCCCAGAGTACCATATGTGTTCGATGGGATTTAGATCGGAAGAACAGACAGGCCAACCCATACAAACAATGTCCTCACTTTCCAAAAGCATATCAACAGCTGCAATGCAATGGGGTGTGACGTTATCATCCATAAACATGAACTTGGGGCCAATGGTGCCTCGGAACAGATGCACAGGGGAAGGATTACCTCAGTACAGTAGTGTGCACCAGTTACAGTACCACCTTCCAATATCTGGAGTTGTGTACGTCCATCCAAGATAACTCCTTCCCAGACGAGAACACCTTGATACTGCCATATTGATCCCTTTCAGTGATGTTTGCGGGGTGATATCATGTGCCAACCTCTTGCCAGATTAGCTTATGTCCAGAATCGCTGCTGAGACTGCATATACTCTCATCAGTAAAGAGTACCTTACCACATTATGCTGCTGTCCAGCCCTTGTGTTCGATGCACCACTGTAAATGGTGTCTCCGATGGGCAGGTGTTAAAGGGACACAGCAGATTGGCCGTCCAGCAAACAGTCCACCTTTGTGGAGTCGCCTGGCCACAGTAAACCGCGATATCCTGTGTCCTGTGCAACTGGTTTGCAATGGATCCTGCTGTCTGGTGTTGGTCACTCTTGGCCTGTAGGAGTATATAGCGGTCATCATTGGGTGTTGTTTTTCATGGATGACCACCACTAGTCCTTCGAACGGCTGTACCTGTCATTCTGAAGGCCAATCACACACGTGAGACAATGCTATGGGTGATACCAAACTCTGCAGCCACACTCTTTGCACTTGGACCTTCCTCAAGCTTCCCAATTATTTGACCCCGGGGTAATGTCATCCAGATGTTGTCTACTGGCCATTTTGTTGTCTGTAGCACTGTATGAAACCAATCAAACATCTGTAATAATCGTGCTCACCATTCAGTAATTTGCACATAACTATTGAACTGCTGCTTTTATCTGTTTATGTGAGCCCTCTCATCACGATTCAAATTTTTGCATGTGCACCAGCTTTCCACTCAACAGCCACAGTTATGCAAATTGCCACAGGCTGTTTCGTTTGATTTTGTGGTCGTTACCTTTAGAAATAGTGTTGGTCCTTAAGTTTTGCTCACCAGTGTAGTATATGACGAAATGAAGAAAACTTATATAACATCAGCAAAAAAAAAATTAAATAAATAAATCATCTGTACATCCTCTCTAACAATTTGTCTAATCATTCCTTAAATTTATTAGACTTCTCACTTCCATGATACCAGAAGAAATTTTGATCCAATAATTACTCTAGCTGAAAGCAAATTTTTGCACAGTATCCACCATCTTCGATTATTTTTTTTAAAACATCAGGATATTTAGATGCTGCGTCCTCATCTGCACTGGCCACCTCACCGGTAATTTTAACATTATGGCAGCTGAACTCGATTTTTAAATCGATCAAATCAACTAGCACTTGCACTAAACGTTTCTTCTACTTGCTTATTTTTTTCTTTCACTCTCTTAAACAAATTTAAAGCTTTTGTCCGAATGGCTGCTCTGCTAAGGGGGAATGTGTTTTTGATTGGAATCCACACAGTTAAAAGATGCTCCATTTCTATCATAGTAATACTTCTATTCCTTGTAGATGTTTGCAAACCACAAAAAGCTGATGCAACTTTACATTTTTCTTTTATTTCCCCTGCATGTTTTATAATATTCCATACCATAGATTCAGGCATTCAGACATCTTGTCCTATTTTAGAGTTGCTATGACCACATTCATGTTGTTCAATCACATCAGTTTTTTGCTCTAATCTAATAATGAGCCTCCTCTTTTTTTGCACTCTTAGTGTTTTTATCTGAAGGAAACTTCCTTTTGTCCATTTTGTTAAGGGCACTTCTTAAAACAATTAAAACAAATCACAAAAACTAATGTATGTTACGACAGGCAGTAGCACATGCAAAGATAAACAAGTGTAGCAGTGTCTAATGCGAGACTAATCAAGACATTGTCTGATACGAGACTAGCTGCGCTAGCCTCGCATTAACTGAATTTTGGTTCGCATTAAACGTGACCTGGTATCGTTATACAATTTGCACTAAATTGAATATTGCATTATTCAAACTCTCATTAATCGCAACCTAGAGTGTCAACTGTAAAATGCATACATTCTACGTAATATTTTTTCCCTTTTTCTACATCCATTTTGGTTTTAACATACTTATTTTGGATTTCATTAAATTTTATTTAAATTTTTTCCAAAATTTTATTTTTCTACTTTTGTTTTGACTGTACCTTTATGGCACTTATTTTACATCTGAAACAGAGATACGATATTGCCATCTTTATTTACAATCTTGAAGGTACCAGGGTTGTAAGTTATGCAACACCATTTTTTATAGAATTTTTGTATAATATATTTTTTGATTTATTTCATTCCTTCTTTATTTCTTTTTCTATCTCTCTTCACTCTTCTATTTCTTTTTCTCTCCACATTACTTTTATCATTATATTTATATAACATGCACATGCATACACACAGTGATCACTGAATTATGACCACCTACCTAATACTGTGTTGGGACACTGTTCACACATAATGGCAGCTATTCGCCTAGGCATTGGACTCCACCAGATGTCTGAAGACGTCCATGTGGATCTGCAGCCATGCTGTCTGTAAGGCTTTCCACAGTGTTGGAATACATGACGGTTGTGTCCATAAGCCTCACTTACCATTCCAAAACATCCCATAAGGTTCAAATTGGATTGAGGTCACGTGAATCTGGAAGTCAATCAAGATGAATGGTGTCTTCATTATGTTCCTCAAACCACTTATGCACAGTGCAAGCCCGACACTGTGCATTACCTTGGAAGATCCCGTTTCTATCTGGGAAAAAATGCAATATAACAGGGTGCATATGGTTTCCTAAGAGTTGCCAGTAGACCTCACCAGTAAAACGTTGGTTCATATGCATCAGCGATTCTAATTCTTACCATCAAAAGATGCTCCATATTAAGCAACCATCACTACCTACTCGGATAGTGGGCACCATGCATGCTTGGTCCATGGACTTATGTTGCTTATACCACACACGAAGGCATCCATCGGCACGTTGCACTAGGTATTTGGTTGGACTCATCTGATCAGACCAGCACACTTGTTTACAGACCTCCAATATCCAACTAGTGTGTTGTTGACACAACAGCATTCGCTACTGACAATGATCAGTGGTGAGGAGAGGGTGTTCCTTGGGTCATTTGCTGTGAAACCCATATGTCTCTTGTGTGCAGTGCATTGTTTATACTCCAGAATGGCCACATGGTCAGAGGAATTCACAAGATAGAGAGAAAAAAATACAAGAAACAGCACTGTATTTAGCAGTCATGGGCTTGAACCCCGATCACCCAGGGCACGTATACTTATGCACACTTTCACTTGGAAACTCAGCTACAGCATTTGGGATATTGTTCTTATAATCTCCTATTGTATTGCAATGTCAACTGTTGCACAGTGACCTGTGTTGAGTCCGTACAACATTGTGCATCCTTTGCTCACCACGAACATCCACCTTGCACAATCCTTTACAGTTTTGTTAGTAGGAAGTGATTTGACCTGTTCCACACCAAGGATGGTGTGGAATGGCCATGAGAAACTGACAAAATGTGCCATTTCCAACATGGAAGCACCTGATGCATGAGCACCCATAATCATGCCTTTTTGATATCTTGACCACATCCCATAACTGCTACTTTATCATTTTGACTTGCACAATCAGATTCAAATTACCACCAGGATACTTTACAATCTGGCACATTTTATAAAAGAAAAAAAAATTAACATTTTACAATCCAGAAATATTAAGAAAGTAATCAGGCACTGACATCAATAAGTGCCTGCTGTGAGTGATCAAGGTTTTTATGGCTTTGAATGGATCAAGCTCAATGCTGATGGCATTCTTCCTCTTGCTCAGACACACATGAAGGGGCATAAATTCAAATTGAAGAAGGATGGCTGCAGGATAGATGTGAGGAGGTTTGCCTTCAGCCAATGCATGGTTGACTGTTGGAACAAACTTTCAACTGCTGTTGTGGAGATTGGCAGTTTGAATAAATTCAAAGAACAGCTAGACAAATTATTGGAAAGGTTGGACAAGTGATATGGAAGGTTTTTTTTTTTTTTTTGGTTGATGATTTATAAGTTGCTTCCTTACATCATATACCACTAATAATAACAGTAGTAATCACCTTTATCTTTAAGAATCCATAAAAAAAAAAATTAAATTATTTTCTTTATAAAATGCTTCCAGGATTATCTTGTCCTTTAAATGAATTGCATTACTTTCAAACAGACTGCTTGCCAACAGGTTAACTGGCCATTTGTTAAAGCCTAGACTAAGAAGATGGAAAGATGACCTATCCTAAATCAGTTAAGCAGAATGCTTAGTGGAGAACAGAAGACAGGATTTAAACTGCACAAATTCAATGGACTTAATTCTTGCAGCAGAACAAACTTACCTCTGCAACAAGTTGCTCTAGTATCAAACTACTTTAATTGGCCATTTGTTTAAAAGATAAGATTGCTGAGACAGTGTATGTCAGGATTAACCGGTCCCCCATCAGACAGAAAGTGGTCTGCAGTGACAATGTCCAGAACAAAGACTGTCTATTAAAAGTAGTGCAATACCAAGTTAACTTGTTTCTAAAGCAAGTTTGTTCTCCTGTGAGAATTAAGACCATTATATTATCCAAACAGTTGCCTGCAAAAACAGATGAAGGATAAATGCTTATCTTGCTGCCTGCAAAAATAGATGGATAAATGCTTACATGTTTGTGCTTATATATTGAAATACGATTCTCCAAAACTGCTCAACTACTAGGTATACCTCTCTAAAATCTGGAAAATTTTAAAATCCAGTGTCTCTCAATCTAAAAATTTAAAATCCTTTTAATCCCAAATTTTAAAGGGTTTACTGTAAAAAAACAAATTCAAAAATTGCAGTGAACAACTTCAAAAAAAAAAAAAAAATAATAATAAATAAATTTTTTTTTTTTTTAAATAAGGAATTTTCTGTGACTGTGCTCAAGTTTCTAAACATCTCCTCATCAGAAATTTCCATCTTCATGAAGATGAAAGTTTCATATGGCTGACTTATAAAAAGGACAAGGTGATACTGAAGTTTTATTTGACAGCCAGTATACTCTTCACTATGAGCCTGAAGTGGATGGCCATGCCACCTACACGTACTTTTAGAGATCTGCTTAATTATGCTAAGTGAATGAAATGCTCATAACTACAGCAAGCAAGAAACTGGGTATGCACAACCACAATTGTCCAGCACATTGGTAATTTCTCATAACTGTTCTTCTGAAAATATCTCTTACACGAGACCTTGTCCTAGTTGATTTTTTCTTTTATGATAAAAAAATCTTGAAGAGACAGTGGCTGTGCACAGCAAAAGTGGTAGAGTGCTCCAACAATAACACTTAGGCAGTCATCAATAGAGGCCAATGCTGTGTTCCCTCAGCCACTGAGCAGAATTGTATGGTGGCACTCCAGAAGAGTGCATGATGTAAAATGCCATAATTTAAGATAAATAAATATATGCTTAAGTTCAGAAGTTTTTTGACTATATTGTAAAAGAATATCTAAACACTGTATTTTTATTATTAGAAAAGTATTTATTAATGATGTTTCTGATAATGTTTATTTAAGCAGCTTACAAATTCTTTGTCTATTTGAACTCCTGATGGAACACCTCCAATATACAGTGGACCTCTGATAGGTAACTTACGGCGAATTTCAACTGTTTTAGAGGTTTTCTTTTCATCAACTAACAATGACAAGCTCCGCCCAAATTTTTCCACTGTTATCTTAAAAAAAAAAAGCAAATTTTGAACTTTTATCATCACAATATTATAATTGCAAAATTTAATCATTATTTCAAGAATTTTATTAAAATTAAATCACTGTTTCAAGAAATCCATCAAAATAGCACAACACTCATTATCAAATGTTTTTATGCTTATTTTTTGAATTACCCTGCTGTACTCAATACAAATAAGAAAATGACAGTAACTACTCACCAGAAAAAGGAGTCCAATATATTGGCTGTCTAAATTAAATTCACCAACATGGATGCAATGAAAGTTATATAAGCATGGAAGAGAACCAACCACAACCTCATTCGATCTGCCCTATCGTGGGATACTATTCCCACATTTGAGGAAATGCTCCCAGTATCACTCAAAACTCCTTGATCATATCTGATATTTCCATGGGATTGTTCCTCTGAATTTTGTCTCTTTCTTGCAAACTTGCCTGCCTGACCATACTTATTGACCAGCCAGTTCTATTCACAGTTAAGCCACAGCTTACCAAACTAATTTTTTTTTTTCTTCAATCTCTCTTCATTTGTTCTCTGATTGAAAATCTTCCTTCATGCTTAGTTCTTGAATTTCTTACAGAAATTCAAGAACTAAGCATGAATACAGAAATTTGAGAACTTTGATTTCTTACAGAAATTCAAGTTTCTTGATGAGTTTGACAATTGACAAGTTTCTTCCCTGGATTAATACATCTTTAGTACTAGACTGTTATAGGTTTTTGCAACCTTCCTTATTTGGGATCACCATAAAAAAAAAAAAAAAAAAAAGTGGATAAATTCTCAGATTATAAAATGAATGCTCTGATTAAAACTTGTAAGATTTTACTGAAATTTAAATAATATATCAAGTTAGTTAATATATAAAAATACGCTACCCACTAGTTCAGTAGTAAATAGGGAACTAGTGGGTAGTGTATTTCACTGCTCATAAAAACCTGTAACATACTTAAAGAATCAGTGGCATATTATACATGGTGGAGACCAACCTGGCACACATCTTTCCATACCTATTTTGGAGAGAATGTGTAGGATATCTGTAGAAATCCCTAAAGCTTGAAATTCAAATTCAACTTGTTATTTTAATGGCTTTGAAGCTTATTACTGATAATAAGCCTGTAAAAGTATATGTTCATGGGCAAATTTGCATGTTGTGTGTGGGCTGAAAAATCTGGAATAACTCACAGGAAATAACCCTATTCCCTCCACCTGAGATTTACTAACTAGAGCCTCAAATGAAGAGGAATTTTAGAAATTCCTCTATTCACTAACAAAATCGAACTCAGACCTTTTGAAATAGGCAGATAGAAATGTATTGTGCCAACTAAGTTGCCACAGAGGATCTAAAGTTGCATCATTTTCTGAGCTCTATATTGAGTACTGTATACAGGTCTACATATATTACATACATATATTAATAGCATCATCCTATGCACTGATCTAAAGTTGCAGTAATACCTTACTGTTTGATCCAGTTATCACCACAAACAAGTTAATCTGTTTTCTGTTTATGTGATTTGTCAGTTAACATTATTAGCCATCGTTCACTCTCATCATTGACAAAGTTGTTATCAATGATGAGAGAATGTAATGTGTTTTGTTTCATATCTCAGTACTAGGTGGTGCAGCAGGTTCCAACCAGGTTATCCCTTAGTTAACAGTTTCTAATTAGTATGTGCACAATAATGTTTCTATGTGGTTGTGCATTTACAAGTTATAATATGCACTGTTCTTAATGCTTGGAAACATTAAGAACAGTGCTTAAGAACCCACTGAAGAAGAGTGCTGAAATCAACGGTTTTATTATTATTATTATTAGTCATATGGTACAAGGAAGCCTGAGGCTTATGCTGCACTAGCCAAAAAAAAAAAAAATTCCTGAGTAACCCCCTGTGTGTGTGTATGTGTGTGAGACAGAGAGAGAGAAGTAGAAGGCATCACCAAGAAAGAGAAGAATGATGATATCCAGCTCAGGACCCTGGGTTTGCCAAGCCCATACTCACCAGATGTGAGCCCCTGGGGTAATTCATCCTTATTCAGGGCTAGTAATCATCACTGAATTTTGACAGGTCTAACATTTTCAGCAGTCAAACTCAATAACTACACACTGTTTGAATCATGTGTTCAAAGGTGCTTCCATTGAAAACATTATAACTTGTAGATGCACTGAAAACAGTAATGTGCACATATTAATTAGAAACTGTTAGATAAGGAATAACCTAGTTGGAACCTGCTGCACCATATAGTGCTGAGGTATGAATCAAAACACTTAGATAAAAATCCATGTGTTTTGATCCATGTATAAAAAGAATCACTCTGGGAAAGCTGATGGAAATTAATTTTTTTTTTAATTTCAGCTCAAAACTCCTTTTATAATTCTACTTTATTCTTGATCAAAAAATAAAGTATTTGTTTTGCATGTAAGTTCCCAAACTGCAGCATTTAGTATAAAATAAGACTTTTCCCAGAAAGCAGTATACAGGGGCTCACATCTGAGTATGGGCTTGGCACACCCAGGGTCCTGAGCTGGATATCATCATTCTTCTCTTTCTCGGTGATTCCTTTCTACTTCTCTCTCTCGCTCTCTCTCTCTCTCTCTCTCTTTCTCTCAGGGTAATAGGGGAAATTTTTTTTTCCGGCCGGTGCAGCATATGGCTAATAATAATAATAATAAATATAGCAATGAAACTGTATAAAAAAAAAAAAAAAAAAATTTCAGTTGGCAAGCCTATAATAATGCAAAGATTGGCTTTTAGAAATGGAGAGAAATATTTTGCTGCAGTCTTAAGCTTTTTATTGATGCAAAAGCTATGACTGGATGACTTAACTGGCTCTGCATAGCACAGAGTGTCAGAGCACTCATATGATGCTCAAACAACTTCCACTGAAGTGAAAAGTTCTGATTTTTTTTTGTGCTAATTTTACAACAGTACATTTGACCCTACATGATTAAGCTTATTTTAATTTACCATATAAGTAATAATTTCAGAACAAACATGTTTTTTATATTTAAATTAATTTATATGAAATTATCAATCTCTTTTACATGTCATTTCTTATATCACAACCCTTTGGTACGCTGTTGGTTAAGAAACATAAAATCTACGGAAGTGCACCCAGTTGACATGGGTGGAAGTGCAATGTTGAGTCATTTGGTGTGACATACACTGGGAAGGGGAAAATGAGATTAGGACTGTGTTATAGGCCTAATGATTCTGATCAATACAATCAACAATTGTGCAGAGAAATAGAGTGAACCAGTAAATCAGAATGTCTTGTAATGGGGGATTTTAACTTTCCAGATAATGACTGGAACTTGTAGGTTGGTCACTCATGCTCTAGCAAGACTTTTGTGGATTTATTGAAGGATTGTTTTCTACAGCAACACGTTCAAGGGGCAACTAGAGGGAGAAATACTTTTGATCTGATTATTAGCAGTGATGCATTCATGCATTAGGAATTTGCAGATAAAGGAATCACTAGGTGACAGTGATCACAGCCTACCAATGTGGGATTTACTTAAAGATGTAACTACCATGGTAAAGGGTTGGTTGGTTTAGTGTTTAATGGTGCACTGTCAACAAGGCCATAATGCGCCAAGTCAAAATTAAAGCCGATACAAAAAATTTGGTAGCCTATAAACTAGCTACCACGTCAAGAAGGTAAACATGATATACTCCAGTATAAAGGTAAATAAAAAAATACAAACTTAAATCTTTCTATATAAATTGATCAAGTGTTGTTGTTGTTTGGTTTTTAGGAGCATTAGCAACTAAGGCCATATTGCTCCAGGATATGCGGTGGTCATTCCTTAACCTTTCCGCATCCTCCGTATTTGGTGGTGACGGGTGATCAAGTGTAAAAAGTTAAAAACATCAGACATGTTGTCTCTGTCACCTAAAATCTCACTGAGTGTAGATGATTCAGCCAAATTATTAAAATCCCTAAAAAATAAACGTTGTGGTTCTACAAAAACAGGACACTCTATAAAAACATGAATAGTTAAAATAGTATTACACATCTCACACATAGGTGGGTCATCTGCCCTCAGCAAAAAGGAATGTGTTAGCATTAGCAGAGGCATATGATGCAAGAAAGAAGCTTATGCAGCACCAGCCTAAAAAAAAAAAAAATACCACTCCCATCTCATCCCTCTGTTCATTCCAAATACCTGTCCAGCTCAGCCTTAAATTTATTTAGGCTATCAACTTCCACAACAAAGGATGGAAGTCTGTTCCACCGACCAACTACCCGCTGATTAAAGAAAACTTCTGCATATCTATCCTATATCTGTCTTTCCTCAATTTGAATTTATGCCCTCTCAGGTCATTATTCTGAGCAAGAGGAAGAATCCCATCAGCATTGAGTATGCTCAAACCATTCTGGGCTTTATACACCTCAATCAGATCACCTCGCAGGTGCCTAGTCTCCAAACATTGTAATTTGCAAAATTTAAGCCTTTCTTTCTAAGAGCAATCCTTTGTTCCATTCACTAATCTTGTTGCCCTTCTCTGTACTTGTTCCAACAGCTCTACATCCTTCTTAAAATGAGGCCTTCAGACCTGTATACAGTACTCAAGGTGTGGCCTGACCATTGCCTTATACAAGGGAATAATCACCTCCTTATCCCTGCTAGAAAAATTCCTCTATATCATTGACAGGACACTATGAGCTACTCTTGCAGACCATCTGCACTGCTCAGAAAACAACATATCTGCTTGCACAATTACCCCCAGGTCCTTTTTGTTCTCTATCACTGTCAGTGTAGTACCACAGAGTTGACACATCACTCTGGGGTTACTGCTTCCCATATGTAGTACTTTATATTTGTCAATGTTAAACTTCATTTGCCACCTCTCAGCCATCTGCTCAACTTTTCTAAATCCTGTTGCAGCAGCGTACTGTCATTAGTGTCCTTTAACAACCCTGCCAACCTTTGTATCGCCTGCAAACTTGGACATTAAGCTTGATATACCATCATCAATATCATTTATAAATACAGAAATCAACAATGGACCCACACTGAACTCTGAGGGACTCCAATAATAACATTAGTCCACGATGAGCAGTGTCCATTGATTACTACTCTGTCTTCTCCCACTCAACCATCCCTTTATCCATAGCAACAATTTGCCTCCAATGCTACACTGCTCCAATTTGTTCAGCAGTCTTCCATGTGCAACAGTATCAAAAGCATTTCTAAGATCCAAACATATGATATCAAAGTTATTCCCTGCATCCAGTTCCTTTATGACCAAATCATAGTATCCAATCAAATTGGTCAGGAAAGACTTTCCCTTAACAAAACCATGCTGTGTCCGAGCTATAACTGAAGTCTTGTCTAGATGATCCTGCAGTGCTTTTTTAACCAGTGCCTCCATTAATTTTCCTGGAATAGAAGTTAAACTAACAGGTCTATAATTACTTGTGTTGCCCTTTGATCCTCCTTTGTGAATTGGGGTCACATTTTCACATCTCCAGTCTATGGGTACCTCCCCTGAGTCCAAAGAAGCTCTCATAATTATGGCTAAGGGTTTGCTTACTTCCTTTGCTGCCTCCTTTAATATAACTGGATACATCCCATCCACCCCAGGTGCCTTTTTTATGTTTATCTTCAACAATTTCTCTTCCACTTTACTCTCAGTTATTACAAAATCATCTAGCTCACTGCCAGAGTTTAACTCACCTCTGGCATTCCCCTCCCTGATGAATGTAAATGGAAAATACTCATTTAGTCTGTTAGCCACCTGAGTAGGATCATCAACAGTTGAACCATCAATATCCAGTGGACCAATGTGATTCATCCCTTTCCTTCTAGAGGTTACATATGTAAAGAACTCTTTGTTGTTTTTCTTTGCACCCTTGGCAAAGATTTCTCATAATCTGCCTTTGCCTACCTAACTCCTTTGTGACTTGGTTACAGACCAGCTTATATCTATCATAGGCTTCCATGTCACCCATTAATTTATATGTATCCCATTCATTTTTCTTCTCTGCCATATGTCTCAGTTTATCTGACATCCATTTAGGCCTACAGTATTTCTTAGTTGGTATGTAAAACCTAGTAGCTTCCAAGACAAATTCTTGGAATGCTTCCCATTTTGAATTTGCTGTTGGTAACATCATCAGTTGGTCCCAATGTATAGAATTTAAATACTGTCTCACACCATCGTAGTTGCCTTTACGAAAGCAAAAACCCTTCCCTTTACCCCTGATGGTATTTACATCTTTGAGTAAATCCCACTTCAGCACACTGTGATCACTGCCACCTAGTGGTTCCTTTATCTGCAGATTCTTAATGCATGAAGAATCACTACTGATAATCAGATCAAGAGTATTACTCCCTCTAGTTGCCTCCCAAACATGCTGATGTAGAAAACAATCATCCAATAAATCCACAAAAGCCTTGCTAGTGTGTGAGTGACCAACCCACAAATTCCATTCAATATCTGGGAAATTAAAATTCCCCATTATAAGAGACTCTGATTTACTGGCCCACTATTTCCCTGTACAGTTCTTTATTATACTCATCAGAGTCATTAGGCCTATAACACACTCCTACTCTCAATTTTGATCTCCCAATGCTTATGTCATACCAAACTGACTCAACACTGCACTGTCCAGCGATGTCAACTGGCTTCACTTCCTTGGTTTTTATGTGTTTCTTAACTAATAGCATAACCCCTCCCCCCTTCCTATCCTTTCTGTAGACGTTGTACTCCCCAAATTCCAGTTCTGCATCCCTTATATCTGTGTGACACCACGTCTCTGATATCCCAACAATATCTGCCTTTGATGTTTTCAGCAATACCTCAAATTCATCAAATTTATTTTCGAAACTCCTAGCATTAGTGTACATGCAAGGATACATGCACTGTTCCTATTCTTAGCTCCCCTAACACAACCCATCTGTTTACTTGTACTGCAATGACTCCCAGCAGTCTCTGACATACCCTGCATCTTGTTTTCCAGGCTTCTGCTCATTCCAATAGAAGCAGTGCAAGAATCTCTTTCACCTCTGCCAGTGGCTACTGTTAATCTATTAGTCTTTGTCTCCCCCCAAGCTAGCAGTTTTCTGACCCGCCTAACACTGCCTCGATAGCATCAGCAAATATTCTTGCACCCTTTCTATTTAAGTGTGTCCCATCCCTGTAGAAGCAGTTTGTCCTGTTAACAAGTACAGACCAGGCTGAAAAAAATTCGACCCCTTGAGCCTTGCACAATCTTTCAAGGGCCAAATTGATCAACAAGGCTCTCATCATATACTCCCTCTTATCATGTCTGGGCAGAATTGCATACACTTTCAAATTGAACCCTAATTCACAGCTTTTTTTAAACAGTGACCTGTACTTGTTAAGTAATTCCGCCAGTGTTAGATGACTATGACATATGGGGAGCCGAGCAAGAACAACTTCCTCTCTTCAAACCCTGCATAGAGTGGACTGCCATTGCATGATTACATGCTTTGTGATGTAGTTTATTTGTGGCCTGTTCGTGCCAGGAATCTTGCCATTGGGAATATAATTTAGAACGTATTATTTGCCTGAAGTCTGTATAGGGGACTGACAGGCAATGATTATCCATGGAAATGGCTGACTTGGCAGCAGTATCAGCTAATTCATTTCCCTGGATCCCAATGTGGCTTGGAATCCAGCAGAAGCGAATGTCAAATTCTGATTCAAAAAAGAGAAAAAAGCATCTGCTGGATTCGGGACAGGGTCTGGTTAGGGTTATGCCTCATGGATAACAAAGCCTGTAACACGCTTGATGAGTCACTATATATCATATACCTTTGGTCATCGCTATTTTTAATGTGATTGAGGGCTGTTTCTATCGCATGCAACTCTGCAGTATAAATGCTAGTTTCTTGTGGGATCTTATTGGATAACATTTTGTGAGGAAACACCACAACAGATCCCACATAACATTCTGACTTTCTGCCAGTCTGTACAGATGGCTCAAAGTCAGAATACTGCTGTCTATGTGATGCAAGGAGTTGCTGGTAGACAGATGGCGCCATAGTAGCCCTCTCCCAAATCTTAAGGGAGAAGTCACATGTTGTAAAATAGGCATGCCAGGGTGGAAGGAATTGCTCGGTGACTGGGCAATGTTGTCTACCTTTATGTTTAGTTCATTTACAGTCCTTGGATGCGAATACCAAAAAGTTTGTTGGCAGTCCGGCGGGTGCTGTAGAGATTTTCCCATTGTGGCTCAAAAAGGGATGCTCACGTGGAATTATCACGCAGGGATTTTAATTTAAAGGCATATTGTAAAGACAACCGCTTACATCAAACAGATAGGGATGATTCATTTGCTTCAACTTAAATGAACCAATTTCACACATCTCCAAAGCCTTTACTCCCAAGTAAAGGCTTTGGAGATGTGTGAAAAGCTCCAGTGGCTTTCCCAATGGCCTAATGGTGGACTGGATCTAACCACCGAAGTACAATATCTCTAGCAGAATCATAAACCCGAGACCCATAATCAAGTTTGGAATGGACAAGGGCTCGATAGAGACGAAAAAGGATAGAACAGTCTATACCCCATGAAGTATGTTAAGCCCCTTAGCACATCTTGTCCTAAGCTGACGAACATGTTATAGAAATGTCAGCTTCTTGTCGAAAATAAGTTCAAGGAATGACTTCTGCTACAACTGGAATGTTGTTTTGCCCAAGCCTTCTGTTGCAAACATAACCTTCAGGATGAGGATTATGTTTGCAACAGAAGTGTACACAAACGGTCTTCTGTGATGAAAATCTGAACCCATTAGCTGATGACCAGGATGTAAGGTGATCAATAGTTTTTTGCAGTTGCCTTTCAATGACCCTCATATTGCATGAATGACAAAATAAAGCAAAATCATCAACATAGAGGACATTGTTTACTGTGGGTGGAAATTGTTCGGTAATAGTGTATTTTGATTGTGAAAAGCATGACACTTAGGACGGATCCTTCAGGGGACTCCCTCCTCCTGACAAAATACTCAAGAGAGTATGGATCCTAAATGGACTTGAAATTGGCGATTAGAGAGAAAGTTTTTAATAAAAAGAGGTAGGTTACCCCTTTTAAAATGTCAAATCACCAGGCGGTGTCGTATGCTTTTCAATATCAAAGAAAACTGCTACCAGATGCTCAGATTTAATAAAAGCATCACGAATGTAAGTTTCAAGTCGAATTAAGTGATCCAAAGTGGATCTGTTTCTTCGGAAGCTGCACTGGTCCTGGAAAGCAAACCATTTGTTTCTAAATATCATATAAAGCGAGAATTAACCATTCTTTCCAGTACCTTACACAAACAGCTTGTCAGAGCAATAGGACGATAGTTACTTGGATTTCTAGGATCCTTTCCTGGTTTGAGAAGGCAAGAACGATTGCTTTCCACCAAGAATCCTGAAATTGTTTATTAAGAAAAATTCTATTAAATAAAATGAAAAGGTGATCCTTAGATTGTGGTGAGAGGTGTTTTATCATTTCGTAGTGGATGTCATCTGGCCCAACAGCACTGGCACGCATGAGAAATAGTGCTGAATTTAACTCTCCCTGTGTAAAGGGCTTGTTATATGCTTCTAGCCCCTTTGTAGAGAATTTTAATGGATATTTCTCATATTTCTCTTTCAGCGCCAAAAACTGTGGGGGAATGATGTTATTGCAGAGGTTTTTGCAAAAGTTTCCCCTAGAGTGTTTGCAACTGCAGTTCGATCTGCAATTGGACATCCATTGTCCTCAAGGATCACTGGAGGGCTTGGTCGATATTTCCCCTTCATTTTCCTGATCTTATCCCAGATTACCTTTGAGCTAACTGCCTAAGTTATGGATGACGTAAAGCGAATCCAAGATTTCCTTTGGCTCTGACATTGCACATAACATGCTTTAGCACATGCACTTTTAAATGATATTAAATTTTCAGTCATGGGATACCAGCAGAATATCCCCCAAGCTTTATTTTGTGCTTTTTTTGCTGCTGTGCATTCTGAATTCCACCAAGGTTTGGGATAAAGTGGAAACCAGTTGGATGTTTTTGGGGTTGCAATTGCAGCTGCTTGGACAATCATTTATGTGACATACATGACTGCATCATTGATTGGCTCCTGACTGACTGTAGCGATGTCAAGATTTGCCAGATGTTGAAAGGCATTCTAGTCAGCCTGATCAGTCTGACTCATTGATTGGCTCCTGACTGACTGTAGCGATGTCAAGATTTGCCAGATGTTGAAAGGCATTCTAGTCAGCCTGATCAGTCTTCCCCTGGGGTAAACTAAAAGGCAGACACGGTCTACCACTAGTTAGGGTGGTTATCACGGGGAAGTGATCACTTCCATATGGGTTTTCTTCCACCTCCCAAGTAAGTGAAGGAGAGCAGATAGAAAGATCAATGGCAGAGAATGTCCGGGTAGGTATGTGAAAGAAGGTGTTTGTTCCTACATTTAGGAGAGAGAGGTCAAGGTGAGCATATGCTCTATGACTCGTTCCCTTTCATTGATGTTAGCACTACCTCACAGAGTGTTATGTCCATTGAAATCCCCAAGAATTAAATAAGGAGAAGGCAATTGCACAATAAGATCATCAAGGTCTTTCTGGGGGATGTCAATCCCAGATGGCAAATAAACAGAGCAGACAGTTAAGAACTCCAGTGTAAGGCGAATTGCTACAGCCTCAATGCTAGTTGTAAGCTGCAAAGGCTGAAATCCTCATTGGCAACCAGATTGGGATCTGGTTGCCAATGAGGATTGCAAATCCTCCATGAGCAGGACCATCCACAATTCTATCCTTACGAACAATGGTAATGTTATGCATGGCGTGGTCATCATTTGCCTTTAAATAAGTCTCCTGTATGCAAAAGCAAGCTGGTTTGTGCTTTTGCATGAGTGCCTTGATGTCATCAGTATTTTGCCGGAATCCACGGAAATTCCACTGTAGGAATTTAGCCATTATTTTGGCTTGGTGGGTCCATCGGGCAGCTTCTGAGGTGCCGAGGGCTTAATTTTGTCAGTCTTGGATTTATCTTTCCTGGGGAAGTATGGATGGTGTCCTGTGTCCATTTATTCCTCTGCAAAGAGTTCCAAGACTGACTCGTCATGTACCTCCTTGGTCTCAACATCCATTATTTCTTGCCCTGAAGTGGGCAGTTCACTTTTCTGTGAAGTTAATTTAGTGCTCGCTGTTGGTAGGTAATGCTGGAGCACTGGGAGGTACTGATATTGGAGTGGCAGCTGATTGAGATTTTTGGGTGGGCTTTAGAGAACTCAATAAAGAGAGGACAATGGGGGTGAAAGAGTCCCTTCGAGGAACAGTCGTATCAGTTTGAGTCCCTATGGTACTTTTACCAGAAACTTTCTGGCATATGAAGGCTTCCCACTATTTAATGGTTGGATGCGTTTTCTGGCCTCTGAGTAGGAGATGTTCAGCTCCGTTTTTAATTTTTGAATCTCCTTTTCGTCCTTCCACTGCTGGCATGCTCGAGAGTATGCAGGGTGCTCTCCTTGGCAGTTAGTACAATTAGGCTTAGGAGCTAGACATTCCTTGCTCTCGTGATCTTTAGCACCAAATCGAGCACGGGCAGGGTTACCACAACAAGCTGTTTGTGAATGGCCGTACTTTTGACGTTTAAAACACCTCAGTGGGTTTGGAATGTAAATCCTCACTGGGCAGTTTAAGTAAATAAATAAATAAATTTTCTGTTTATACTCCGGGATGACCAAACGGTCAGAGGAGTTCACAAGATAGACAGAATACAAGAAACAGCACCGTATTCAGCAGTCACGGGCTTGAACCCCGGTCACTCATGGCACGTGTACTTATGCACCCGCGCGCCTGACCACTAGGCTATGGCCTGCCTTGATGGAACTTGGAGGCCGAGGGGTGTTAAATGCTAGGATTAGAACTCGGGTAGGACAAGATTCTCATCCTTTCGCATGGATATTCGCTTGACAGCTGTCACTCCTTGTTCTTTTAATTCAGAGCAGATCTCTTCTTTCGAAACGTGAAGATCCCACTCTGATATGACACCTCGTGATGAGTTCAGAGTTTTGTGAGGGATTACGATGATGGGTATTCCCCCATAGATGTCGCTTTCAAAATTTTTTCAGCATGCATTGTATTTGATGCCTCGACTAAAATATCTCCAGAACGCAGCAGTTTTACAGATTTAGGTGATCCTGCCATCTCTTCTAATCCTATCTGGATAAAGAAGGGTGACATTTTCCCAATTAACTGCTCTCCGGTGGAATGGAGAATAAGGAAAAGAGGTGTCACGGATGGCGTTTTCTCCTCAGTTCTGGCTCTTTTAACAGAATTGGTCCATTATCCTCTGATGATCGATCAGGTAGGGGCCTTGTTGGGGCCCCAGAAGAAGTAGGATTTAAATTACTCATAAGGTTAAAAAATTTCCGATGCCCTAAGTACCTCACCCACCACGGAGCCTTACAAGGGAACGCCCACTCGTGAACTAGCAGGTACTGTGTACACGAATGGGTCACCAAGTTCGCTTAGGAGCACCATACACATTTCCAATAAGCCTTGATTCCATCCCAGGACCAAAGGGAGAGAGACTTATTGGAACGCAGTTGACCCTAGGAGTAAGAACCACCTGCTGACTGATCCCAGTCGGGCCGGTCCGGGATCTCCCATTTTGTCAAAGCAGGGGTCGAAGTGGTGTATTAAGGCTGGGCCCCTCAACCACCAGGATCCCCCTTTCCGAATTTCCATGGGTCACAGCACACGGCTGCACACCCGGATTCCAACGACGTAACCCTAGAACCAAGGTATGGGCGTTAGATCCCAGTGATGGTAATCTGGAAGGTCAGCAGCATCACTGGGAGGTCCCCTCACCACATACAGGTGCCCACATCACCGTAAAGGTGACTTACAGTAGTCTCAGGCAGTTTTTAAATTCTATACAGTGGGATCAACTGATAATGTTAAAAACAGTGAATTCTAAATGGGAAACTTTCAGGAAATGTAATTTTGTAAGCTACTAGGCTTTTCACACCAACTATAAAATACCATTCAAGATTTAGGCCTAAATGGATGTCAGATGAACTAATGAGGTTCGTGGCAGAGAAGAAAAATGAGTGAGATACTTATAAATTAGCAGGTGACACAGAAGCCTATGGCAGATATAAGCTAGTCTGTAATCAAGTCACAAAGGAGGTTAGCCAAGTGAAGGCTGATTATGAGAAATCCTTGGCAAAGGATGCAAAGAAAAACAACAAAGACTTCTTTACTTATGTAAACTCTAGAAGGATGGGGATGAATCAGATTGGTCCACTTGATGTTGGTGGTTCAACTGTTGATGATCCTGCTCAGATAGCTGACAAACTGAATGAGTATTTTGCATCTACATTCACACATGAGGAATTCTGTAAGGAAGGGGAAGACAGAAGTTTACTAAACTCTAACAGGGAACTAAATGATTTTGTAATAATGGAGGGCAAAGTGGAGGAGAAATTGTTGAAGTTAAACATAAAAAGGCACCTGGGGCAGATGGAATCTGTCTAGTTATATTGAAGGAGGCAATGAGGGAAGTAAGCAAACCCTTAGCCATAATTATTATTATTATTAGCCATATGGTGCAAGGAAGCCTGAGGCTTATGCTGCACCAGGAAAAAAAAAATTTCTGAATTACCCCGAGAGCGAGAGAGAGAGAAGGGAATCACCAAGAAAAAGAAGAATGATGACATCCAGCTGAGGACCCTGGGTGTGCCAAGCCATACTCACCAGATGTGAGCCCCTGGGGTTAATTATGAGTGTCCTTAGATTCAGGGGAGGTCCCCACGGGCTGGAGATGTGCAAATGTATCCCCAATTCACAAAGGGGGTTCAAAGGGTGATCCAAATAATTATAGACCTGTTAGTTTTAACTTCTGTTATGGAAAAAATAATGGAGTCACTGGTTAAAGAAGTGATGCAGGATCACCTTGACAAGACTGCAGTAATATTTACGGGTTTGTTATTATGGTTTTTATGTAATTATGGGTTTATGCAGTAATTATGGGTTTGTTAATGGAAAGTCTTTTCTGACCAATTTGATTGGATACTACGATGTGGTCACAAAGGAACTGCATACAAAAAATAATTTTATACCATATACTTGGATTTCAGGAAAGCATTTGATACTGTTGTACATGGAAGACTTCTGAATAAAATTGGAGTGGTATGGCATTAAGGGCAAGTTGCTGCAATGGATAAAGGGATGGTTGAGTGGGAGATGGCAGAGAGTGGAAATAGATGGGCACTGCTCTACGTGAACTAATGTTATTAGTGAAGTCCCCCCAGGGTTCAGTGCTGGGCCCATTGCTGTTTTGTGTATTTATTAATGATATCGATGAAGGTATATCAAGCTTAATTTCCAAGTCTGCAGATAATACAAGGATTGACAGGATTGTTAATGACAGTAAAGACAGTATGTTACTGCAACAGGATCTAGAAAAGTTAGGGAGATGGGCTGAGAAGTGGCAACTGAAGTTTAATATTAACAAATGCAAAGTACTGTATATAGGTAGCCGTAACACAAGAGAAACATACCAACTGTGTGGTACTACAGTCAGAGTAGTGGAGAATGAAAAAGATCTGGGGGGTAATTGTGCAGTTGGATATGAAGTTCTCTGAGCAATGCAGATGGGCTGCTAGAGATGGTCATGGTTTAGTTTGGTTTGGATTTTTTATTGGCGCATTAGCAACTAAGGCTATAATGCACCAAGACCAGGTAATATAATTATTTTTATAATTAGTTAGGTCACCATGTCAAGATATATGGAGCCAATATGGCGGCCTTATTGTCTGGGCACGTTTTATCATGCTCCTGATTTTTAATGGAATTTAGTAGTTTAAAATGAGCATATAGTTCAAAAAAGTGTTCAAGCTGAAAGAACTTAGAGGATTCCCTAGGTGAGACTATTTTTATATTCTACTGGGAATTTAGTAAACTACCAGCGTTTTTATCTGTGCCCTTTGTTGCCAGACCTACAATGGTCATCATTTGGCTGGCGGCCGGGCCATAGAGAGGCTGATATAAAGCAGTGGGCACATCGATAGTTTGCACTTGATTGGGGAGGTTCCCAAACCGTGTTAAAACTGAGTAGGAAGTTTGCTCCACCAAACTGTGCTGATAACTGCTGTATGTTATATTATGTGTGTATTAACTGCTGTATGTGTATATTAAACCAAAAGCAATGAATTCAGTGACTCCCCCCCCTTGCCATAAACTTTGCCTGGCTGACTGTGAACTCCTTACCTATGTATCCCACAGAATTACTAATGACACCATCGCCTCCGACACCCCAGGAAGCCCCTATGGGAAGTGATCCTGCTCTTCTGGGAGCATTTTTACACTAGGCTGTTTCCCACCCCCTTAATGACCGAGGGGGGTAGCCCAAAACTTCAATAACCACCTGTGTGCCCCAAAATTCAACCACAGATTTGTGGAGGGCATCGTCTGATAGCATCTTCAGTGCCCTACCAGATCATCCCAACATACGCCCGATAAACTGTCCCGGTTATCCGGAATTCACTAAATGGAAGGGAAAACAGAAAAAAAATATGGAATCCTTGATGCAGTCCCAAAGCGATGACCTCTATATTAATGACGAGACAGAAGAGATGGAGGACACTCGATCAGGGGTCTCTCAAGCCAAGCGAAAAAATTACAAGCGAGTGACCTGCTCCCAGACAGAGTCAAGAGAGCAGCCTGACCCCCCACAGCATCTCAAAGGGAAACAAACAATGATGACAAACAACACTAACCATTCCTGAACCACACTCTTCCAGAGGGCTCCGTCTATGAGAAAACACTCCTTTTAAAAACGGCCCTTGAAAATATATTCAAAGAGAATCCTAACAGGGTCTCCTCCGGACTGAGGTCTCAAATTGTGACAATATTTCACAATTTGAGACCTCAGTCTCAAATTGTGAAATGGAGACAATTCTCCATGATACATACTTAGAAAGTGAGAGAATAGCTACACAGCTACAAATCTATACGGAATGTGGGGCAAACAAAATGCCACAGTGCCCCACATATGCCCAAGCGCTGAGGAATATACCAAACGAGGCAGAGAAAACAAACAAAGTGGAAATCCAACAAAAGAAAGTATTATTGAAAATCCCGAACATCGTCATACTGAGACCCATCAGAGAAGAGAGACCCTGCAGTGAACAAATAAAGCAAAAAGTCATAAACAATCTCAAAGAGGACTTCGAAGACACTAGGATAAAGTCTATCCAGCAAACAAGAAGTCCTGGTATCGTAATTGAGACAGAAAGCAAGGAGGAAGTCGAGGGGATAATAACAAACCCTAAACTAAATGCCCTGGGACTCATGGCAAAGACCCCAAAAAATAAAGGTCCATCAATAGTTATTTTCAATGTGGACCAAAATCTACAACCACAACAACCCACAGAAGAAATATATAGAAGAAACCTAAAAGTCACCTACTGAATCAAGAAGGGGCGGCACTGCTGACCTCCAAAATACAGAACCCAGTCCAAAACAAATGAAGGATATAACTGGACAGTTGAGCTGACTCCGCCCGCCTGGCAGGTCCTAAAAAACCAAAGTAGGATTTTTATCGAGTGGAGCTGCCTCCGTTTTAGAGAGCATGTGGCCATACCAACATGCTTTAGATGTTGCAAATATGGCCACACCACTCACACCTGTGCCCAAAAGGAACTAACCTGCGGCCACTGCTCAGAGAGGGGACATAATTTTAAGAACTGCTCCAACCAAACTAAGGAACCCATCTGCACCAATCGCAAAAGCCTCAGAATGGATCACAACCACTCCATCCCACCTACCTCAAGATAAAAGGCACCTACCAATAAAGAATCGATTATGGGAATACAACATAAATACAATTGCGGCGTACTAAAGATACACCAACTAAACACACACCGAGCTCAAGCAGTTGTTGAGCAGGTACGACTCCAAGCAGATGAGGATAATGCCGACATTATCATAGTCCTAGAACTGTATACCAATCAGAAACACTCAATTATAAAATTGTTCAAAGCAACGAAGACACCCCCTGGGCAGCAGTACTAGTAAGAAATCCAGAGATAATGGTAAAAAAGATACCACAACTTTGCACACCCTGGGCAGCCTGTGCCCATATAATATGCTCCATAGGCAGCTACTACATAATAGCCCTCTACTGTAGGCCTGGAGTAGAAATTGACTTTGCCACAACATATCTACAATCAGTACAGACAACCCTGGCAGGGCACTAAATCTTGATTGGAGTGGATGTTAACTGCCGATCACCTGTCTGGCACAGTGCCACACCGGACCGCAGGGGAACCTCAAACAGATGGAAACTAGAAGACTTCCTAGCAAATTCAATATTTACAGTCTTAAACCAGCCGTTCTGCCTCCCAACGTATTGTAACATGCTATGGGAAGAAATGATCAACATAACTTTAACGTCCAGAAATATAGATACAAACGTAACCCACTGGACTGTAAAAAATTCATAGACTACATCTGACCACCGAACCATCACTTACAGCATACAAAGGAATCAGGCTAGAACAGTTGCCACAAAATGCCTGTCAAACAAATTTGCAATCGGGAAAGCAAATTGGGATGCCTACTGCAATTTCTTATCCACCTTCATGTACTGTCTCCTTTATCCAAGGGAGACAGTACATGGAGGACTTGGACAGATGGGAGACCGAAGGCGAAAGGATAGGCCCCAGCCAGTTTGCACAAGATATAACCTGCATAATCACCAATGCAGCCGAAGCGGCCATGAAAAGGAAAACTCCGATGATGGGAGCCATGCCATTGTGGACCCCAGAGCTGCGAAGAATGAGAAGACAAGTACAGGATTAAAGAAAGCAGTATCAAAGGGCACGAAGAACATGGCCCCAGGTGGAAGTCACAGAACTGAGACAACAATATAGACAGATCCGAAACTGTTATACAGAAACCATTAAGAAAAACAAGAAAACATCCTGGGAACGACTTGTCCAAGTAACGGGAAATACTGAACCCTGGGGAGTGGTGTATAAAATCACCACAAACAAACTCCCCAGAGGTGAAGTGATGACCGCAACACTTTGCCTGTGGGGAGGCAAAGTGATGACCGCAACAAAGACGGCACAAGGAACACTCACTGCAACATGGCAGGACTCAATAAAGAACATACTCAGCAATCTAATCCAAGACCCACCAGGCATACTAACAGAGGACCAGAAAGCCATCTTCCAAGCAAACGAAGAATATGAGACCCAACAACTAGAGCCCCCTTTCACAGCTAATGAACTACAAGAAGCGGTATCACAAACCAGGAACAAAAAGTGCCCTGGACCCGATCTCATCGAGCTGGAAATGGTCAAGAAAGCAGCAGACATTATGCCGGACCTCCGGCTCTGACTGTACAACACCTGTATCAAAGAGGGCCAGTTCCCCACCAACTGGAGGATGGCCAATCTAAAACTGATTCTCAAAAATCGAAACAGACACCAGGAAAATCCCAATTCATATAGACCCATAGCCTTATTGTCGACACTCAGCAAGCTTTACGAAAGATTATTACATAAAAGGATCCACAACCACTATAATGAGGCAAACCTGAATTCACCCAAGCAATACGGCTTCAAATCGGGATCTTCGACCAGAGATGCCATCCAGGGCCTAATCACCAAAGCGATGCAGTGTACCAAGAAATATTTCCTGGTCATAGCCGTCGACTTTGCCGGGGTGTTCGACACACTCTGGTTTGTTATGTTTGTTATTTGGTTTTTTAGGAACATTAGCAACTAAGGCCATATTGCTCCGGGATATGCAGTGGTCATTCCCTGACCTTTCCGCTTCCACCGTATTTGGTGGTGACAGGCTTGAACCCCAGTCTAATCAAGAAGTGGACACACTCTGGTGGCCGAGCGTCCTTGGCAGGCTCAGGGCAGCAAGAACACCAAGCAATTTGTACAGGAGCATCAAAACTTACCTCTCGGACAGACAGAAACATCCAAGTAATAACGCCTTACAAGAAGTTGACCTGGCCGGTCCACAGGGGCTGCCCTCAGGGATCTGTCCTGGGACAACTCCTGTGGAACATTGTGTTTGACAAGTTCCTCACCATGAACCTGGGGGAGGTGGAGGCCCAGGCCTTCGCAGACGACCTCGTCCTGACGGTCACAGTGGATTCCAGACAGAACCTCGAAACGCTTGCAAACCAAGCCCTTGAAACCTTGCTGGACTGGGCAAAACTTAACAATCTCGCCAACGAAGACGGACTCAGTACTACTCAGAGGGAGGTTAAACCTTAGAAGACCACCACAAATCAAGCTGGCACCGCAGCCAAATCATTTCCCCTAATCCCAATACGGTTGAGAATCCAGCAGAAGCGGATATCATATTCACATTCATGGAGAGAGTGAATCTTCTGCTGAATGCAAGACAGAACTGGATGAGAATTATATCTCACAGTTATTAAAGCCTGTAACACGCTGACATAGTCGGAATATAAAATGAACCATTGGTATTGGCATTTACTAATGTGATCCAAGGCTAACTCTATACGTGCAGCTCTAAAGTAAATATACTGCATTCAGATAGAATCTGCTCCGATGTAGTGTTGTCAGTAAAGACAGCAGCAGCAGATCCTACATATGATTCTGACTTCAAGCCGTCTATGTAAACTGGCGCAAAGTTAGAATGTTCAGCTCTGTGTGCTGAATAAAGCTGCAGGTAGACAGATGGAGTGTCCGACTTTCTCCAATTTTTAAGGGACAAGTCTCATGCTGGAACATGAGAATGCCAGGGTGGAAGGGGTTGCTTTAGTGTTTGGGAAACCTTGTCTACCTTGATTTTAAGTTCTTTGAGTAGCTCTTGGAGACGAATACCAAAAGAACAATTGGCAGTCTTATGAGTGTCGTACAAATTTTTGCATCGTGGCTCCAAAACGAATGGCCATGTAGGATGGGCTGGCAGGGATTTCAGTTTTAAAGTGTACTTTAGAGACAACTGCTTACATCAAAGAGATAATGGTGGTTCGTTTGCTTCGACATACAAGCTCTGGACAGGAGATGTTTGAAATGCTCCAATACGGAGAGCCTGATGATGTACAGGATCCAGCCATTGATGTACACTGTCTCTGGCCGAATTGTATACCAGGGACCCTTAATCTAATCTGGATCATACAATGCATGGTAAATGCATAGTAGAGTGTATCGGTCCGCACCCCAAGATGTAGAGGAGAGAGAGAGAGAGCGGAGAATTTTCAGGCCTCTCGTGCACTTTGTATGGAGTTGACGGATGTGATCCAGAAAGGTCAGCTTTTTATCAAATATGAGTCCCAAGAATTTTGTGTCCATTGCTACTGGAATAGCATTTTGTCCAAGCCTTAATTCAGGTTCAGGATGAAGATTACGCTTACAACAAAAGTGTATGCAAATGGTCTTCTGCGGCAAGAACCTGAATCCATTAGACAGTGCCCAGGAATTTAGGTGATCAATGGCTTTTTGCAGTTGTCTTTTAATAACCCTCATGTTGCATGACTGACAAAATATGCTAAAGTCATCAACATAGAGGGCACTATTTACAGTTTGAAGAAGTTGTTCTGTGATGGAATTTACTTTGATGATGAAAAGCGTGACACTTTATACTGATCCTTGTGGTACTCCCTCCTCTTGACAGAAGGGACGAGAGAGTGAGGATACACAAACTTGGAAAGATCATTTGGCTAAAAGGTTTTTAATAAAAATGGGGAGATGCCCTCTAAGACCAAGGCTATGCAAATCTTTTAAGATGCCAAATCTCCAAGTTGTGTCATACACTTTCTCCATGTCAAAGAATACAGACACCAAATGTTCATGTTTCAGGAAAGCATCCCGGATGGAGGTTTCCAATCTAATAAGATGGTCCAGAGTGGACCAGTTCCTTCGGAAGCCACACTGAATGTTAGAGAGAAGGTCATTTGATTCTAAATACCACATTAAATGAAAATTAACCATTCTCCCTAGGATTTTGCACAGACAGCTAGTCAGAGCAATAGGACGATAATTAGTAGTGACTTTTGGATCCTTTCCTGGCTTAGTAAAGGCAAGAACAATTGCCTTGTGCCAGGAATCTGTAAACTGCCCTTCAATAAAGATTCTATTATATAGAAGGAGCAGGTGATCCATAGATTTTGGTGAAAGATGCTTAATCATTTCATAATGGATGCCATCTGGTCCAACAGCACTTGCCTTGGAAAGACTGAGAGCTCTTTTCAGTTCCTGTATAGTAAATGGCCCGTTGTAGGGATAAAGGATCTTAGACTTAAAATTAAGTGCCTGTTTTTGATTTTATGTTTCAGAACCAGGAACTCTGGGGAATACGAAGATGTCGCAGAGATGAGAATGTTTCCCCAAGAGAATTGGCTATTGCAGTTGGATCTGCAATAGTGCATCCATTATAATCTAGAATTGAAGTGTGGGATGTATATTTTCCCTTCATTTTCCAGATTTTGTCCCAGATCAACTTAGTACTAGTGGACTGAGTAATTGATGAAGTAAAGCGGATCCACGATTCCTTTTGACCCTGACAGCAGATGTAGTGTGCGCGCGTTTATAGGCTATAAGATTGGCTATGGTGGGATATCGTTGGAATATCCCCAGGCTTTGTTTTGTGCCTTTTTTGCTGCTGCGCATTGTGAATTCCACCATGATTTGGGAAATGGTGGAAACCAGGCAGATGTTTTTGGAATTGCATTTGCAGCTGCTTGGACGATATTTTCTGTGATGTACATGACTGCATCATTGATAGGCTCCTGACTGACGGCACTGAGGTCAAAATTTGCCTGTTGTTGGAAGGCAGTCCAGTCAGCCTGATCAGTCTTCCACCGTGGTAACCTGAAAGGCAGACACGGTCTCCCACTGTGTAACAAGGTTATCACAGGGAAGTGATCACTTCCATATGGGTTCTCCTCCACTTCCCAACTGAGTGAAGGGAGTAAAGAAGGGGAGCAGATAGAAAGATCAATGGCAGAAAACGTATGGGTAGGCATGTGGAAGAATGTGTTGGTTCCCACATTTAGAAGGGAGAGGTCATTGTCATTTAGCATATGCTCTATGACTCGTCCCCTTCCATTTTTGCTAGCACTACCCCACAGGGTGTTATGTCCATTAAAATCCCCAAGAAGTAAGCAAGGGGGGAGGCAACTGCGTTACAAGATCATCAAGGTCTTCCTGGAAGATGTCAGTCCCAGGTGGCAAATAAGTAGAGCAGACGGTTAATAAAAATCCCACTGTAAGGCGAATTGCAACAGCCTCTATGCTGGTTATAAGTAGCAAAGGCTGAACTGGGGTCTGGTTGCCCACAAGGATAGCCACTCCTCCATGAGCCGGCCCATCCGTAATTCTGTCCTTACGAAACAATGTAATTGTTATGCATGGTGGGGTCATCATTTGCCTTTAGATAAGTCTCCTGCAAGCAAAAGCAAACTGGCTCGTGCTTTTGCAGGAGGGTCTTAATGTCATCAGTATTTTGCCAGAATCCACAACAATTCCATTGTAGGAATTTAGCCATTATTTTGGCATGGTGGATCCATCAGGTGGCTTCCGAGGTGCTGAGGGCTTATTTTTGGCAGTCTTGGATTTATCTTTTTTGGGGAAGTATGGACTCTGTCCCGTGTTCATTTCTTCCTCTGCAAAGAGTTCCAAGACTGATTCGTCTGGTACCTCATTAACCTCTACATCCATTGTTTCTGATATTATGGGTGGCTCTTCTGATCTTCTTGGCTTTTCTTTACCACTTGGTTTTGGTAGTCATGGAGCACTAGGAGTTATGGATATAGGAGTAGCAGCTGACTGTTTTTTGGTGGGCTTTCCTGAACTGAATAAATAGCGTGCAATCGGATCGTACCACCTCAAGAGTGGTACGGTCATCTCAATTTGTGTACCGATAGTGCACTTAGCAGAAAACGTGATATTCAGCTCTGTTTTTAATTTTTGGATTGCTTTTTCATCCTTCCACCCTTGACATGCTCTAGAATAGGCAGGGTGCCCTCCTTGGCAGTTGACACAGGTCGGTTTTGAAGCTGAGCATTCCTTGCTCTTGTGGTCTTTAGCACCACATTGAGCACAGGCAGGGTTACCACGACAAGATGCTTGTGAGTGGCCGTATTTTTGGCATCTAAAACACCTCAGTGGGTTTGGAATGTAAATCCTCACTGGGCAGTTTAGATAGCCTGCCTTGATGGAACTTGGAGGCCGTGGTGTGTTGAATGTGAGGATAAGAACTCGGGTATGGACGAGATTCCCATCCTTTCGTATCGATATTCTCTTGACAGCTGTCACTCCTTGGTCTTTTAATTCAGAGCAGATCTCTTCTTCAGAGACATGAAGAAGGCCCCACTCTGATATAACACCTCATGAAGAATTCAGTTTTGTGGGGGGTTAAGGGTGTATTCCCCCTATGGATGTAGAGTTCAAGATTTTTGATTTTTGCCGCTTGTTTTGTGCTGGAAGCTTCAACCAAAAGGTCATGAGAACACAGTCGTTTAACAGATTTTGGTGAACCTGCCAACCCTTCTAATCCTTTCTGGATAAAGAAGGGCGACATCTTTCTGATTGACTGCTCTCCAGTGGAATGGAGAATGAGGAAGAGTGGCGTCATTGATGGTGGTGTGTCCTCAAGGGGCCTTGTTAGGGCTCCAGAAGAATTAGAATTTATAATACTCATAAGAGTAAGATAAAAATTTCTAATGCCCTAAGTACCTCACCCACCACGGAGCCTTACGAGGGGATGCCCACTCATGAACTAGCAGGTACTGCGTACACAAATGGGATGCCAAGTTTGCTTAGGAGCACTATACCCACATTTCCAATAAGCCTTGATCCTGTCCCAGGACCAAAGGGAGGGAGACTTATTGGAACACAGTTGACCCAAGCAGTAAGAACAACCTGCCGATTGATTCCAGTCAGGCTGGTCCGGGACCACAGTGGTGTATCAAGGCTGGATCCCTCAACTACCAGGATCTCTCTTTCCAAATTTCCATGGGTCGCGGTGCACGGCTGCACATGCCGGATTCCAATGATGTAACCCTGGAACCAAGGTATTGGCGTTAGATCCCAGCGATGCTAATCTGGAAGACCAGCAGCATCGCTGGGAGGTCTCCTCACAACATACAAGTGCCCATGTCGAGGGGATGGTCATGGAGTTTTGTCAATGATATATAGGAATTTTTCTAGCAGAGACAAGGAAGCAATTAAACTTTGTATAAAGCAGTGGTCGGGCCACACTGAGTACTGTATACAGGTCTGGAGGCCTCATTTAGGAAGGATGTAGAGTTGCTAGAACGAGTACAGAGAAGGGCAACAAGATTGGTGAGAGGAACAAAGGGGTTCTCTTACCAGGAGAGCTTAAATTCTGTAAGTTTCAGCATCTGGAGACTAGACACCTGCGATGTAATCTGATTGAGGTGTACAAGGCCTTGAATAGTTTGAGCAGGCTCAATGCTAATGGGATACTTCTACTTGCTCAGAGGTATTAAGAACCTGAGGGGGCATAGATTTAAATTGAGGAAAGACAGTGTATGGAAGTTTGCCTTTAGCCAGCAGGTAGCTGATTGCTGGAACAGACTTCCAGCTGCTGTTGTGGAAGTTGATAGCTTAAATAAATTTAAGGCTGAACTAAAACATTTGGAGTGACCAAATGGGTAGGTTTTTTTTTTTTTTTTTTAATTGTAATTTTTATCTATTTTATTTATTTTTGGCTGATGCTCTATAAGCTTGCTTTCTTAGATTGTATGTCTCAACATCATTACATCATATGCATAGTAGCTAATGCTAATTAACTAAACCTGAATATGACTCAGTCTTATTAGATTTAGTAAACTTCAATTATCCTTGTACCAATTACATGGTTCCTGAATTACTTGTGAATGATATTTCTAATTCTTTTTCTTATAATTTTCATCACTTGAATGTATTGAATGCTTATGAAACGGCATACTGTCTGTAAACTGAACTAAGTTTTCACTCCCCCCCCCACTTTTGTATTTTAAGTTTTTGGTTCCTTCCATATAATGGGGGTGAGAGGATTATCAATAAATTACTGCTCTGTTTTTTTTTTCCCCCCTATATTCAAAGTTTCTGAAACCATTCAACATCGTAAATACTTGCGATTTCTCTTCTATCCCTCATTTCGGTCTATTATTGTTTTTCCTTTCAAATTGACCTCAGCTAGGATGACCAGATTTTCAGGAAAAACCATAATACTAGACTTGGGGGGGGGGGGAAGCATAAAAATAATTTCACAGGAAGAAATACTCGGATATTGCTAGGAGCTGTTTCTTAAAGATAGAGTGATATAATTTAACTTATTGGATTTTATGGTCTAATATTAGTAATTCTAATATTATTTCATAGAACAGTGTCCAGGTAGATTTGTAATTTTATTTTTGCCTCAAAATTAACTGTAGGAAACAAAATTCAGAATCCAAACACAATTATCATATTTTATAAGACAAAAAAAAAAAAAAATTACAACATAAAATCATAAAAAATCGTAATTAAATATTTTGTTTTATATAAGAAAACAAACAAAAAAAATTATATTTTTTTATACTCTGATACAGTCCCAAGGTGGATAAGGGTGGGTGGGTGTGTTTAATGGTACATAGTTACACTGGCTATAGTGTGCCTGTCCATAGAGATGTGTTAGGAAATAATTCAGAATTGAAGGCATTTCAATTTCGTTTTAGAAGACTTCAGAATTGATGATATATTCCAATTTTTTTCAGAAAGCTGAAAAGTTCATTACTATTTGCCTGATTGCCAATAATATGCTCTAGTGATCTTGGTTGTTGAAGATTTGTTAAAGAAAGCAGAACTGACGTCTTGTTCTGTTCATAGTGAGGACAGTCAATAAGAATATGTTTGACGGTTACTTGTGCTGAGCAGTGTCGACACTGAGGATCATCATCTGTGAGTAGATGGATATGGGTCAGATGAGTATGCCTATTCTTGCCTGTGTAAGTACCACTTCTTCCCTTCTCATTGTCTGGATGCTTGAGTGACAAAATTTTGGTTCCTGTTTCAAATGAAAAAGTTTATTATTAGCCTGGGTGTGCCATAGTTCTTTCCACTGTGTAAGGCTCCTGCTATGATGGCATTATAGTCTGAGGCTGGAACATGGACAGAAGTCAAATTTAAAGTTGATGGATTTTTTGCAGATATATCTGCCAGTTCATTCCCCTTTATCCCTGAATGTGCTGGAATCCAACAAAAGTTCACTAATTGTTGACGATGTTCAATTTTCAAGAGCAACCTCCTGAGGTTGTGACTCTGATACAGTCCCATGGCAGCCAACGTACCAGCACTACAGATAACAATGAGCTGTGCATTTTCTGTGGCACAATACAAGCTTAATCTTGCACCCAGGATTACAGTCAGCCATAAAGAAATACAAAAATCAAAACACATCTCTCTCTATAAAATCACTGTGACTTCTATACTGTTGCAATTTGAGCATAAACATTATTTAGTTTATGTTAACCATGAGATGGAAACTCAGTATGATATTGGAATATATTTTTTTTGATTCACAAAAACAGGTTATTTTTATTTTATTTTTTCCATTATCTTCTGAATGTGTTGAAATATCTGTTTTGTTAGTGTGGGGTAAGGAAATTTGGTAAATTTATTCACAATTTTAATGGTGGTGAAACAAGCAGTTTTTTTTTATCATTATTAGGGAACTGCACTTGCTATGCAAGCATTTTTCACTAAGCAATTATCTTTTCTGATATATGCAGTAGTGCTGCATTGCTATGTACCACCAGTAAGCAAAATAAAATTTGCCACCCTAAATGTTGAACACTGATATGTGTTAATCAATCAGAAAACAATATCGAAAAAAATTTCGGTGCCCTCTTGAACTGCCACCCGTAAGCAACACTTACCTTTCCTACCCACTTATTTTGCACAGTGAGTCGATATCTAGAAATTATCTTTCCTCGAAAAGTTGCAGGTTATTATAAATGAAACAAAAATGCAATATATCAGTAGTACTTAAAATATTTTATTTATATTAAAATATGAATATTCATATTTTGTGTATTGACAGCATTAAACATTTTTAATATTATTTTAAAATCTTAGTTAAATCATGGTTTTAGAAAAGTCCCTTTGAAATAAAGTTTAAATAATGAACTTATTTAAAGTTGGCTTACCTTGTGCCATCTGCCATCATTAAGACTGTGTTGAGAAACAAGCTTCTGTTCATGTTTTTTCACCTTAATATTTATCATAACTTGTCCACCTATTAATATTACAGCCAAGTAATTCCTTTTACGTGCACTTTTCACTAGAAGCAGAAGACCATCTGGATAATGAGTGCGGAATTCCAAGGTGATGTTGAAGCTTTGGTGGACAGAAAAATTATTGCTATGTCAATCTTATTTTAAAATCTTAGTTAAATCATGGTTTTAGAAAATCCCTTTGAAATAAAGTTTAAATAATTAACTTAAAGTTGGCTTACCTTGTGCCATCTGCCATCATTAAGACCTCTTCCTATTACATTCTATAAAATATATTATTATATTTTCTTCAAAACCTAATTTTTTAGATAGGATATTGAGGATTCAAATATAGTCTCTGAATAATCAGTTTCTTAATTGTTGAACCATTTTAAATATCTTTAATTGGATGAGAAAATGGACAAGACCAGGTAAGTGACAGCTGTGCTTGTAACTTAAGCTTTCTCAAAATAAATTAGTATATTTTGGCCATTAGCCACATTAACATTAAATATTTTATTATCTGTAATATTTTTTTATTGAGTAAATGTTTTGGAAAATGGCTATTAATAAATATTATAATGGCTATTTTTAGGTTAATGATTATTCGGATAATATTTATCTATAAGTTTTATAAATTCGATAGATAATAATTACCCCAAAGTTTTGCTGATGGCAGTGTTTCTAATTCACAATGAGGCGAGATTCAATAAATTATTTGATTTAAAACATTTTGAATCACAGTATTTTCATTAAATACTCTGATTCCACAGCACATCAAGGTATTCATTAAGTACAATAAGACCTCATTTCCTGGTTCCAGAGGATGCCAATCTGGCACCTTCAGGACCCAGCACATGAAGAAAATTCTGGCTTTTTGAAAGTCACACATATTGCTGAAGTATTCGGGGGAAATTTTTATTTTTATTTGATAATACAGTAGCTCTGATTCTTATAAGCTCCACAGAATGATAGGTACCTGCATTAAGGCAAAATTTTAACACTGTACTGCCAGATTGGTCCAGTAGGTAATGTACTTACCTAAGAAATAAAACTTGCAGCTTGAATGCTACTTCCAATATGGGTGTTGTGATCATCTACTATTTTTTATGAGGTATAAATAGTGTGATATGATTTCCACAATTGAATTTGCCTCAAAAACTAAATATGTACTATTGTATTATTATGTACTATACTGCATCAAATTTGATTAGCATCGAATATTTTGCATAATAAATGATTTTATGTTGCACATTATAATAACAATGATATATGTTGTCTAGGAAACATGTAAAACAGAAAGAAATTGGTGTAAAGAAATTATTAACGGAATGTAATGCACAAATCTAGCATGCTGCTTTTTTTGAAGTCCGAGAAATATTGAAAAAGAATTTGAGTTCACTGTATTTTTGATATAATGTTCTTGATGAGGGAAAAAGGATGTATCCACTGGGGGCTATCAGGGTAGGCAATACTGCTCATATTACAAAATCAGCAATACTGTTGCTGGGTTCAGGACCATTCATAGTCATTTTTAAATTTACACACCTGCATATTCATTTAAAAATGCACCCTTTTACTGTTCAAAGTTTATTGTTACAAACAAATTTTTCTGTTTGTGTATTGGTTACAGAATCCTTGCTTATTTGAATGGCCCTAGCTGGATTAACATTAAAAAAAAAACAGAAACCACCTCAGCTAAAAAATTGAGTCCTAAAATTTTTTGATCCTATCATGTGTGTGTGTGTGTGTGTTATGATAAAAACAGCCTCATTCAATTATTTTTCAATATGTTGTTGTGCTAGGGTTTTTGGTGCATTAGCAATTAAGACCATATTGCTCCATGTATACTGTCTGTAAATTGCATGTGTTCTGTGGTTTTCTGTTTGCTGGATGAAAAACCATGCTAGCCTTGCCTGAGTAACTCAGCCACATTGTAAAATAAGCCCATAAAAAAATTCCCCAGATCATCAGCAGGACTTGAACTCTGGTATTTTCCCTTATGTGGGGAAGATAGCAATTCTGCCAACTGTACTACCCATGAGGGCTCTGCAATATATATACAGTTGAACCCTCTCTATAATGAAGTGCCTAAATCACTTCAAAAATTTGATTTTGGCACTTCATTCATCTCTGTATAGTGAAACCTTGGAAGCCAGTCAAAATTATTACATGGCTGGGAGCACTCGGCACAGAATAAACCATTCACTATTTTTGGAATAGGTAGGGAAATTTATTAAATATTATTTTTAAGTATGAATAATATCCTGTTTTAATTTCAGACATATAAACTGTATTTAATAATGCAATTTCATTGTAGAATGTACTAACTTTGAGCAAATGTGACAAAAACACATTGCATCAGAGTGAGTTTAAAACTGGCACAAGTAGGAATGCCAGATAGGTCTATAGTGTGGCAGCCAACAATCACAGCAGTGTTGTTATATGTAAATTTGTAAACTGTAAAAGGTGAAAAAATGATACTGGAGAAATACTGAAATTCACATTGACACCCTTCAACAGATACAGAGAGCTCCAATACAAAGAGCTCCAAGAGATTAGTAGAGTTGGGAGAATGGTAGAGACAACAGATGAATTTGACACAATGAGCTAGACAGATTTTAAGCCAGAGAAGATCAAAGAGAGAAGATTCCAATATGGCCTACATATGGTAAGAATATACCCAGGTCCTTGACATAATGTGGCCTTGACAATGCTCCCCGCATACACACTACTCGGACTCCCTCCAGTCACTATCTGGCAGAGTAGAGGTAGCAAGACTATACACTAGCTGATCCGGAAGCCTCCTTGAGAGTTACCAATAGGTTCGGTCCAGTGTACTAACTAGCGGCCGGCCTGTGAACACCGTTTTAGAGCTGTACCCTTGAAATGTAAGGAATATTGGATCTTGCCAGGATGTTCATCATAACCTCAAAAGAATAAAATTATATAATACAGAATATAATTTTTTTTTTATCACTTGACACATATACGTGCAGATAGGAACTGCTACCTTACCACATCAAGATTTATTTTTTGTTCTTGATTAATATTCTAATAGTGGAATCCCACTAAGAATAAATATTTATCCCAGATTAATTTATCCATTAAAAGTTGCAATGAGTAGAGAATATGTTGAATTTATTTAACCCACCCAGTTCAACAATAGATGGAAGCCTATTCCGACAATCAACCACGTGCTCTCTGAAGACAAACTTCCACACACTTATCCTGCAACCATCCTTCAACTTGAATTTGTGTGTAGTCTCAGCAAGTGGGAAAAATGGCATTAACATTCAGATTACTCAATTCATTCAAGTCCATAAACACCTGAATCGGATGACCCCACAGGTGCCTAGTCTCCAGACACTGCAATTTGCAGAACTGAAGCCTTTCTAGGTAAGAGCACCCTTTTGTTTTCTTCACCAGTCTGGATACTCTTCTCTGCACCATTTCCAGCACAACTACATCCTTCCTAAAATGACACCTTCAGACCTGTATATAGTACTCAAGATGTGTCCTAACAGTGGCCTTATATAAAGAGATAATCACCTCCTCATCTCTGCTAGCAAAGCTTCTATATATTGTAGTACATGTTGGTACTAATGATAATAAGAGTAGGAGATCTGAATTGCTTAACAAGTAAGTACAGGGCAATGCTGAGAAAAAGTCATGAGCTAGGAATAAATTTGAAAGTGTTTGCAATTTTGCCCGGACACGATAGGAGGGAGTACACGATGATAGCCTTGTCAATCAATTTGGCCCTGGAGAGACAGTGCAAAGCTCACAGGATAGAATTTTGCTCAGCATAGTCTGTTTGTTAACAGGAGAAATGATTTTCAGAGGGATGGGATACACTTAAATAGAAGAAGTGCAAGAATACTTGCTGATGCTATCGAGGCAGTGCTAGGTGGGTTGGAAAACTGCTAGCTTTCTGGGGGAGGGGAATACACATACTAACAGCAGTTGCAAAGAGTAGCATAAGTAATTCTTGCACTGCTTCTATTGGGATATACTGCAGCCTGAAAAGCTAGGTGCAATAAAAGCAAACAGAGGTACATGTTTATTTGCTTGTACAATAATTCTAGGAGTATAGTAAACAAATTTGATGAATTTGAATATAGTGAGTACAATGTGTACATGAAGGGGGGGGGGGAAGAGTAATGCCTTTGGTGAAGAAGCACACAGAATCTAAGGGAGTGCCTTCTGATGTGGGTGGGTGGGTGGGTGGCCAGTGCAATGTTAAGTCAGTTAGGTGTGACATAAGCACTGGGAAAATTAAAATTAGCAGGAGTATGCTATAGGCCAAATGAATGTGACAAGTATACAGGTAGAGTGGGAAAGTAGACCAGAATGTCTTTTAATGGGAGACTTTATCAGCAGTGACTGATCATGCTTTAAGAATATCCAGTTAAAGGAACCACTAAGATGGACAGTATATTGATGTGGAATATATTTAAAGCTATAACTACTGTGAAGGGTAAGGAGAAGGGATTTTTCTTTCATAAAGGTGACTATGACGGTCTTTGGCATTTTTAAAATTCCCTTTCAGTGAGACCAACTGATGTTTCCACTGCAAATTCTAACTGGGAGGCATTCAGAGAAGTAATCATAAAAGTTACTAAGCTTTTTAAGCTAACAAAGAGATACAGTTTACGGTTTAGGCCTAAATGGATGTCAGATGAATCAATGAGAAGCAAAATGTGTGGGATGATTATAAATTAGCAGTGGACATGGAATCCCACACCAAGTAGAAATTAGTCTGCAATTGGGTTAGTAAGAAGATTAGTCAAGCTAAGGCAGGTTATGAAAAGTCCTTAGGTAAGAATGTAAAGAAAAATAGCAAAGAATCCTTTGCTTATGTTAAAACGAGAAGGAAAGAGATGAACAACATTGGCCCACTAGATATCATTATTTAGTTTGTCAGCCATTGTTGATCTTGTTGATCATTAATAGTTTATGCCATTTATCAGCAACATGATATGTTATTGAACAGGTTCCTGACAAATGAAATAAATATCTTGCACCTACATTCACATTGGCCCAACACCAGACCCTGGGGACTCCACTAATAATATCAGTCCATGAAGAGTAGCGTCCATCGATTACCACAAACTTTTGGAGCGAATGGATGGGTGAAATGGGAGGTTTTTTTTTTTTTTTTTTTGGCTGATGCTGTATAAACTTGTTTTCTTGCATCATATGTCTCTACTAATGAAGCATAACTATTCCTTGGATTCATGCAAGGTTCCTACAGGTTGGAGGTATGCAAATCTACTATTCACAAATGGGGATCAAGGGGCAATATGAGCAATTATAGAACTGTAAACTTGACTTCTGTTCCAGAGAACATAATAGAGTCAGTGGTTAAAGAAGTATTGCAGGGCCTTAACAGGAATGGACTTATAACAAAATCACAGCATGAGAATAAGGGGAAGGGAATTCTGTCTAACCAATTTGATTATCTACTATGACTTAAGAACTGGATGCAAACAATAATTTTTACATCATATATTCAGATTTCAATAAAGCTCTTGACACTGTTTGATGCAAAAGACTGGTGTACAAATAGGAGTGGTGGCATTAGGGCCAAGTTACTGCTATGGATAAAGGGATGGTTGAGTGGCAGAAGACAGAGGGTAGTTATAAATGGGCATTGTTCTTCTAGGACTAATACTATTGGTGGAATGGCGAAAATTTAGTGCTGGGCTTATTTTTGTTTTCAGTACTTATTAATGATATTAATAAAGCCATATCAGACTTAATGTCTAAGTTTGCAGATAATACAAAAGATGATGGGGGTGGTAAATTACAGTGATCAAGGTATGTTACTGCAATAAGATCATAACATTAGCATTAGTACAGGCATATGATGCAAGGAAGCAAGCTGATACAGCATCAGCCAAAAAAAAAAAAAAAAAAACACTGCCTTCCCATTTTACCCATTCATTCGCTCTAAAAGTTTGTCCAGTTCTTATTTGAATTTATTTAAGGTATCAACTTCCACAATGACAAATGGAAGTTGGGTCCAGCAATCAACCACCCACTGGGTAAAGGAAAATTTCTGCATATCTATTCTACAACTGTCTTTCCTCAGTTTGAATTTATGCTCCCTCAAGCACATAATCTGAGAAACAGGAATAATCCCATCAGCATTGAGCTTGCTCAAACCATTCAAGGCCTTATACATCTCAATCAGATCACCTCACAGGTGCCTAGTCACCAGACACTGCATTTTGCAAAACTTAAGCCTTTCTTGGCAAGGACAACCTTTTGTTCCCCTCACCAATCTTGTTGCTCTCCTCTGTACTCATTACAGCAGCTCTACATCCTTCATAAAATGATGCCTACAGATCTGTATACAGTACTGAAGGTGGCCTGACCATTGCCTTATACAAAGGGATAATCACCTCCTTATCCCTGCTAGCAAAATTCCTGTATATCATTGACAAGATATACAGGAATTTTCTTTTTCTTATTTATTGATTTGAAATTATTGTTTTTCTAAAACTTTTGATTTAAATTTAGTAGTATAACATTATTTTGTGATTTTCTGATTAACTTGGTGTATTTATTCTTTACTCGGCCTTGTAATTGCATAAAAGTATCGGTAAAAGTTTCCACGTGTTTCAACTCCGCTAGCGTTCGTAATTTTCCCGCCATTGTGATACGATAGTTGTATGCCGTACTAGATAGCGTTAGTTGAACTTCGTTAGCAGTTAAATTGTACGTTTAAATAAATACATATAACGACTTAGATTACAAACGTAATATAATTAATTATATTTAACATAATTAATAACATAACATAATTAATTATAATTAATTAATAAATTAATAGAATCATGACTCAGACCAGAGCAGCAAAGCAAAAGGATCAAGCTAATGGAAGCGCTGTGGCTCAGAGCAGAACTGAGGGGGGCAGTTGTCCTCTGACTCAAAGCCTTATAAAATGCACTGTTTGCTTGATGTTTGCAGAGCAATCGGGTACGGGACATGATACTGCCAAGGAGGATGTCTTTGTGTGTGCGCGATGCAAGGAGTGTATCGATATCAGGCAACAACTCGGCGTTCTTGTGGGCCTATATGAGAGCTTGAAGGACAGGGTGGATGCCCTCGAAGAAACTAAATTGAGGGGCCCATCAAGCTCTCAGCTGCCCACATCAACGCCAGAGCTTGCACTTGGGCATCGCGTGACACAGAGACAACCCCCAAGGCAGAATGCGCTGGTCCCGAAGGAACTAGTAGTTGTTGGTGACTCTATTGTCGGGAAACGGGGAACATGCTTTGTAAAAAAGATAGGTGGAACAGGACCAGGGTATGTCTGCCAGGGGCAAAGGTTGATGATGTTGTAGAGCGAATATCATCTTTTAAGGGCACAAAAGGTGATATAGTTGTACACGTTGGCACTAATAATATTAAGAGTAGGAGACCGGCAGAATTACTTAACAAGTACAGGTCACTGTTGAACAAAAGCCGAGAATTAGGGTTGAATTTGAAAGTGTCTGCAATTCTGCCCAGACACGATAGGAGGGAGTATATGATGAGAGCCTTGTCGATCAATTTGGCCCTGGAAAGATTGTGCAAGGCTCAAGGGGTAGAATTTTTTTCAGCCTGGACTGTACTTGTTAACAGGAGAGATTGCTTCTACAGGGATGGGATACACTTAAATAGAAAGGGTGCAAGAATATTTGCTGATGCTATCGAGACAGTGTTAGGTGGGTCGGAAAACTGCTAGCTTTGGGGGGAGACAAAGACCAATAGATTGACAGTAGCCACTGGCAGAGGTGAAAGAGATTCTTGCACTGCTTCTATTAGAATGAGCAGAAGCCTGAAAAACAAGATGCATGGTATTTCAGAGACTGCTGGGAGCCATTGCGGTACAAATAAACACATGGGTTGTGTTAGGGTAGCTAAGAATAGAAACAGGTGCAGGTATACTTGCGTGTACACCAATGCTAGGAGTTTAGTAAATAAATTTGATGAATTTGAGGTATTGCTCAAAACATCAAAGGCAGATATTGTTGGGATATCAGAGACGTGGTGTCACACAGATATAAGGGATGCAGAACTGCAATTTGGGGAGTACAACGTCTACAGAAAGGATAGACAGGATAGGAAGGGGGGAGAGGTTATGCTATTAGTTAAGAAACACATAAAAACCAAGGAAGTGAAGCCAGTCGACATCGCTGGACAGTGCAGTGTTGAGTCAGTTTGGTGTGACATAAGCATTGGGAGATCAAAATTGAGAGTAGGAGTGTGCTATAGGCCTAATGACTCTGATGAGTATAATAAGGAACTGTACAGGGAAATAGAGTGGACCAGTAAATCAGAGAGTCTTATAATGGGAGATTTTAATTTCCCAGATATTGACTGGAATTTGGGGGCTGGTTACTCACACACTAGCAGGGCTTTTGTGGATTTATTGGATGATTGTTTTCTACATCAGCATGTTCAGGAGGCAACTAGAGGGAGTAATACTCTTGATTTGATTATCAGCAGTGATTCTTCATGCATTAAGAATCTGCATATAAATGAACCACTAGTTGGCAGTGATCACAGTGTGATTTTTTTTTTTTTTTTTGATTTGGTAGTTGTTGGCGCATCGGCTTCTGTGGCCATATTGCATCTCCCAAGGTTTTTGCAGTACTTTGATCCAAGCCCGAGGCGGGAATCGAACCCGCAACCTTTGGGTTGCCGGGCAGGTACTTTACCCACTCGGCTAGCCCGGTCGGCTGATCACAGTGTGCTGAAGTGGGATTTACTGAAAGAGGTAACTACCATTAGGGGTAAAGGGAAGGGTTATTGCTTCCGTAAAGGCGACTACGATGGACTGAGACAGTATTTAAATTCTATACAGTGGGACCAACTGATGATGTTACCAACAGCAAATTCAAAATGGGAAGCATTCAAAGAACATATCTTGGAAGCTACTAGGCTTTACATACCAACTAAGAAATATTGTTCAAGGTTTAGGCCAAAATGGATGTCAGATGAACTAATGAGGCATATGGCAGAGAAGAAAAATGCATGGGATACTTACAAATTAACACATGACACAGAAGCCTATGATAGATACAAGTTGATATGCAACCAAGTTACAAAGGAGGTTAGGCAGGCGAAGGCAGATTACGAGAAATCCTTGGCAACGGATGCAAAGAAAAACAGCAAAGAGTTCTTTACTTATGTAAACTCTAGAAGGAAGGGGATGAATCAGGTTGGTCCACTTGATATTGATGGGTCAACTGTTGATGATCCTGCTCAGGTAGCTACCAAACTAAATGAATATTTTGCATCGACATTCACACATGAGGAGTTATTCAGCAAGGGGAATGCCAGAGGTGTATTCAACTCTAGCAGTAAGCTACAGAATCTTGAAATAACTGGGAGTAAAGTGGAGGAGAAACTGTTGAAGATAAACACAAGAAAGGCACCCGGGGTGGATGGGATCTATCCAGTTATATTAAAGGAGGCAGCAAAGGAAGTAAGCAAACCCTTAGCCATAATTATGAGAGCTTCCTTGGACTCAGGGGAGGTACCCATAGACTGGAAATGTGCAAATGTGACCCCAATTCACAAAGGAGGATCAAAGGCTGACACAAGTAACTATAGACCTGTGAGCTTAACTTCTGTTCCAGGAAAATTAATGGAGGCACTGGTTAAAGAAGCACTGCAGGATCATTTAGACAAGACTTCAGTTATAGCTCAGACACAGCATGGTTTTGTTAAGGGGAAGTCTTGCCTGACCAACTTGATTGGATACTATGATGCAGTCACAAAAGAACTGGATGCAGGGAATAACGTTGATATTATATACTTGGATCTTAGAAAGGCTTTTGATACTGTTGCACATGGAAGACTGCTACACAAATTGGAGCAGTGTGACATTGGAGGCAAATTGCTGCTATGGATAAAGGGGTGGTTGAGTGGGAGAAGACAGAGAGTGGTAATCAATGGACACTGCTCATCGTGGACTAATGTTATTAGTGGAGTCCCTCAGGGCTCAGTGTTGGGTCCATTATTGTTTTCTGTATTTATAAATGATATTGATGATGGTATATCAAGCTTAATGTCCAAATTTGCAGATGATACAAAGGTTGGCAGGGTTGTCAAGGACACTACTGACACTACACTGCTGCAACAGGATCTGGAAAGGTTGAGCAGATGGGCTGAGAGATGGCAAATGAAGTTTAACATTGACAAATGTAAAGTACTACACATGGGAAACAGCAACCCCAGGGCAACGTATCAACTCTGTGGTGCTACACTGACAGTGGTAGAGAATGAAAGGGACTTGGGGGTGATTGTGCAGGCAGATATGAAGTTCTCTGAGCAGTGCAGACAGGCTGCAAGAGTAGCTCATGGAGTATTGTCAATGATATACAGGAATTTTTCCAGCAGGGATAAGGAGGTGATTATTCCATTGTATAAGGCAATGGTCAGGCCACACCTAGAGTACTGTATACAGGTCTGGAGGCCTCATTTCAAGAAGGATGTAGAGCTGCTGGAACGAGTACAGAGAAGGGCAACAAGATTAGTGAATGGAACAAAGGGGTGCTCTTACGAGGAAAGGCTTAAGTTTTGCAAATTACAGTGTCTGGAGACTAGGCACCAGCGAGGTGATCTGATAGAGGTGTATAAAGCCTTGAATGGTTTAAGCATGCTCAATGCTGATGGGATTCTTCCTCTAGCTCAGAAAAATTACCTGAGAGGGCATAAATTCAAATTGAGGAAAGACAGATGTAGGATAGACGTGCGGAAATTTGCCTTTAGCCAGCGGGTGGTTGGTTGGTGGAACAGACTGCCATCCCTTGTGGTGGAGGTTGATAGCCTAAATAAGTTTAAGGCTCAGCTGGACAGGTATTTTGAACGAACAGAGGGGTGAAGTGGAAGTGGGTTTTTTTTTTTTTTTTTGGCTGATGCTGCATAAGCTTGCTTTCTTGCATCAAATGCCTCTACTAATGCTAATGCTAAGATCCCATGAGCTACTCTGGCAGCATTTGCACTGCACAGAAAACTTCATAGCTGACTGCACAATTACCCCAGGTCTTTTTCATTTTACATTACCTTGAGTGTTGTACCACACAGTTGGTATGTTACTTTGCAGTTACTGCTACCCATATGTAGTACTTTGCATTTGTCAATGTTAAACTTCAGTTGCCACCTCTCAGTCCATCTGCCCAACTTTTCTAGATCCTGTTGCAGTAGCATAGTGTCATTAACAACCCTGTCAACCTTTATACAGTCTGCAAACGTGGACATTAAGCCTGATATACCTCATCAGACTCCATAGCTGAGATCATCAGACTCCATAGCTGAGTGGTCAGGAGCGGGAGTGCAGTAGCACACGCTCCTTGAGTAGACCAGGGTTCAAGTCCCTGACTGCTGAATATGGTTGATCTGCCAATGCGCACTGGACCAGCATGACAGATTATGGTCCATTTCCCTCAGCATGAATTGTTGAGGAGACTTCTATCCTGCAGTGGGTTGATAATGGCTGCACTTTACCTTTTTTTTTTTTTTTTTTACCTTCATCAATATTATTAATAAATATAGAAAACAATGGGCCGAACACTGAATTCTGAGGGACTTCACTAATAACGTTTGTCCATGAAGAGCAGTGTCCATTGATTACCACTCTCTATCCTCTTCCATGCAACCATCCCTTTATCCATAGCAGCAACTTGCCCTTAATGCCATACTGCTCCAATTTGTACAGCAGTCTTCCGTGTGCAAAAACAAATATGGCAAACATTATAATATATAAATTAATAATATTGAATTCATATCAAGCTTAATGTACAAGTTTTCAGATGACACAAAAGATGACAGGGGTGGTAAATTACAATGATCAGGGTATATTACTGCAATAAGATCTTAACATTGGCAAATGCAAGGTGCTGTCAATTAAACTTATAGTATAGGTAGCAGTAATCCCAGAATAACACTCAGGTTAATGGAAAATAAAAAAAAGTGCTGGGCTGCTAGGACAACTGGACTTTTTCAATGATATACAGGAATTTTGCAAGCAGGCATGAGGAAGTGATTATCCTGTTGTATAAGGCAATGGATGGGACAAATCTTCAGTGCTGCATACAGGTCTGGAAGTCTCACTTTAGCAAAGGATGTGGATCTGTTGGAACATGTGCAGAGAAGAGCAATAAAATTAGTGAGGGAGAACAAAAGGCTGCTTTTACAAAGAAAGGCTTCAGTTCTGCAAAGTGTGTCTGGAGCCTAGGAACCTGAGAGTACCTCTGCCTGAGCTAGTTAATGCTTTGAATTGATTGATTAACCTAAATGCTGATGGTATCTTTTCTCTTGCTCAGCCTACACATATGAGGGAGTGGACATAAATTTAAATTGAGGAAGGATAGATTGCAGGATAGATCAAAGTTTCCAACACATTCCAGTGTTTTCGATTGGTATGATTTGGAAAGCAACAGATTTAATATCTATTTGCTTGCTCTTGGTATGAGACATTGTTCTCTACTTTGTACTTTAGAATTTTTTTACACAATTTCTAGGATTCACAAGCTTTAGAATAGATGGGGTGATCACCCTGACAGCTGTTTATCATAGCAAGAGTTATTGTTTATAATAGGTGATTAGCATCTAACAGTGTATTGCATCGTGTGTATTATGTTCATGGGCTCATTTGCATGTTGATGGTTTGAAAATCCAAAATAAATAAGGATTTCCCCTAGACTTATTGGGAAGAACCATTACTCAACTCCCACCACCTGTAGCAAGAATTCCCACTCATCATGGTAGCTATTACCAGATAACAATTACTGACAAAAGGTTTTTTTTTTTTTCAACTTCTAGAAAGTTAAGGTTTCTTTTCTTTCACTTCCCAATATACATTAAGCATATGAAAGTCAGAGAAAGTGCTTCTGGCATTATTTAATATGGACAGATTGTGATTATTATTGTTATTATTAGTCATATGGTACAAGTAACCCGAAGGCTTTTGCTGCACCAACCAAACACAAAAAAATTTGAGTTACCCAGAGAGAGAGAGAGAGAACGAGAGAACAAGAGACAGAAGTAGAAGGGAATCACCAAGAAAGAGAAGAATGATGATATCCAGCTCAGGACCCTGAGTGTGCCAAGCCCATACTCACCAGATGTGAGTCCCTGGGATTTAGCATTGGTAGAGGCATACGATGCAAGAAATCAAGCTTATACAGCATAAGTCTTGTTGCCCTTCTCTGTACTTGTTCTAGCAACTCCACATCCTTCCTAAAATGAGGCTTCCAGACCTGTACACAATACTCAAGGTGTGGTCTGACCATTGTTTTGTACAAGGGAATAATCACCTCCTTATCCCTGCCCCAAAATTCTAGTCAATATCTGGGAAATTGAAATCCCCCATTATAAGACTCTCTGATTTACTGGCCCACTATTTCCCTGTACAGCTTCTTATTATACTCATCAGAGTCATTAGGCCTATAGCACACTCCTACTCTCAATTTTGATCTCCCAATGCTTATGTCACACCAAACTGACTCGACACTGCACTGTCCAGCGATGTCGACTGGCTTCACTTCCTTGGATTTTATGTATTTCTTAACTAATAGCATAACCCCCTCCTCCCTTCCTATCCTGTCTATCCTTTCTGTAGACATTGTACTCCCCAAATTCCAGTTCTGCATTCCTTATATCTGTGTGACACCACATCTCTGAAATCCCAGCAATATCTGCCTTTGATGTTTTGAGCAATACCTCAAATTCATCAAATTTATTTACTAAACTCCTAGCATTGGTGTACACGCAAGTATACATACACCTGTTCTTTTTCTTAGCTACCCTAAACACAACCCATGTGTTTACTTGTACCCCAATGATTCCCAGCAGTCTCTGAAATATCCTGCATCTTATTTTCCAGGCTGCTGCTCATTCCAATAGAAGCAGTGCAAGAATCACTTTCACTTCTGCCAGTGGCTACTGTTAATCTATTAGTCCTTGCATCCCCCCAATCTAGCAGTTTTCCGACATACCTAACACTGCCTCGATAGCATCAGCAAACATTCTTGCACCCTTTCTATTTAAGTGTATCCCATCCCTGTAGAAGCAGTCTCTCCTGTTAACAAGTACAGACCAGGCTGAAAAAAATTCTACCCCTTGAGCCTTGCACAATCTTTCCAGGGCCGAATTGATTGACAGAGCTCTCATCATATACTTCCTCCTATAGTGTCTGGGCAGAATTGCAGACACTTTCAAATTCAAAATGTTGTTTCTACCACAATATTGTCTACTTCTGTGTTGCCTAGCAAATGTAATTAAGTACTGATATATATATATAATTTCTTTGCATATGCCTTGTGTAATTTTGATTCATTTAAATTATGTAAATATGAAGCTACCCAGTTATCATTCTGGTAAAAAGATTAACTGGAGAATACATTTAATAAGAAATGTCTCACCAAGTGAAAAGAAAATTTAAATATGATATTTACTTACTCTTTCATAAGTTCTTTTTTTCCAAGGATTTTCTGTATATGGCTATATGGAATATCACCAAAATTAAAAGCGTTGTTATCGAAGGAATAGGCAAGACTTTCAGCACAGCTTTCTCCAGGATGAGCAAGTACCGTTTGTTCTACTTCTTCTGGAGAACCAATTTTGTTATTACTCAGTCCTATATCAACTCCCTTGTAATTCACAGGTTCATTGAACCTCAGCAGCCTATAAGTGAAAAATATAATTGAACTCTTCTATCAAAAGAGTTTAATATATATTAAGAAAAAAAAAAAGCCACATTGCATTAAACCATAGAAGATAATAGTCAAAGTCCCCCCCCCCCCTGTCTTTTATGTCACAACTCCTACAATTTCTATATTTGCAAAACAAAATGTTCTTTGTCTGTGGTCAGAGGCAGATTTAATGGCGGGCGCACCGGGCCCCGACTTCTGAAGCCCATGCAAAACCCCAACAAATTAGTTGAACATATTATTTCAAAACTTTGTGATTATTATTATGCTATTATTAATTATATTATACATATATTATATTCAAATTTTATTGGAAATAAAACATTAATAGTACATAATATTTTTTATTTATTTAAAAAAATGGTTAACATGTATTTTTATTTTCCCTGTCTCTTTCTCTTTTTTAAGGGGCCCAATATTTTCTTCTGTGCCCGGGGCCTCAACCGACCTTAATCCGCTCCTGTCTGTGGTAAGAACATAGTTGCCTTACACTACTGCTATTATTAGAAGGATTCAGAAGTGCATTGTTTGGGGTATGCACATTATCAGAGTAATTTGAAACACGTGTTGTGTAAGTATTATTTTTTCACATATTACTCTGAGATGTAAATTTTATTTGTGTGTATGTGTGCATACCCACAAATAAAATTTGCATGCATGCATGAACAGTCATATATACTTACTGTACACAAAAGAATTATCTAATGAATGGTGATGAGTACTGAAGTAACACTCCCAGTATCCATATGTGCAACCTGGAATTTGTATGGATCATTCATTTTATTCTACATGGCCATTATGGTTGTGAATTTATGATGAAGAAGGGTCAGTGGTGCAGGTTTTAGCATCAACTGTTATTTATCATCATGTTTTTTATCAAAATAAAATGTAATTTTTAAAGTATAAGTAGAGGTTAGTCATGAAAATTTAAGTTTTCCATAAAAGAAATACTGTATGAAATTCTCTCACAAAGGATAGACGGACTACTGTCACAAATGTACAGTCATCCTCACCAACCATGGGGGGCTACATTCTGAAATACACTGAATTTGGCAAAACTGCAGTAAGCAAGACTGAGGGCCTATAAAAAATATGGGTTGTGGAAAAAATAAAACAATAATTACACCAATAAAATATATGAAAAAAAAAAAACCCACTAAATTTCTTTATTATAAAGATGCACATGGTTATAGAACAAAGGAACATTAATATTATGTTTCTTTTTTTCTGTTAATGTTCTTGAAAAATTAATTCAAAATAAAATGAAATCATAAAAATAATTTTGTGATTTCATTTTATTTTAAATGTTAGGATACCTTGGTACCTAGGTAGCAGAGCTGCACCTCGCCATGTATAACTTTAATTGTAGCATTAATTTGTCATATTAGTTTCATGGTATATTAATGTTCTTTTTTGTATACTAGACTTCATTTTCCATTATAAATAACATAAAACCATAATTCCAAAATAAAAACATAACATTGATAATATAATAAGGAAAACAAGACAACAAGGTGTTGGAATAACACACACACCTTCAGCACTCAGTGAATGATTATAATAGAAAATCATAATAAAGGAAACAAAAACAGTAATTTTCAAAGCTGTTGTTGTTATTTGATGTTTTAGGAGCATTAGCAACTAAAACCATATTGCTCCGGGGATATGCGGTGGTCATTACCTGACCTTTCCACATCCTCCGTATTTGGTGGATCATGGACTCGAACCCCCGGTCTAATCAAGAAGCACATGCTATGCACTGCTGCTCCTACCCACCTGGCTACAGAGGTGCCAATTTTCAAAGCGTTATGAAAATAAGTCCAAAATACATCTGAGGAAAAATGTAAATTTAGTCAAAAACATGATCAGAGAGAGTGTAACACATTTATGCACTATATCAGGGAGTTGCCAATTTTTGTCTGTTACCATTCTTTCTATCAATGTCCATTTCATGACTTAAAGACAGGAACAATCGTGAGCAAAGCTTCTGAGACCAACTGTGCTTGTTAGCATATCAGAAAGAAATCTACTTGCTACTAAGCTTGCTTTCTTGCATCATTTGCCACTGCTAATGCTAATATAAAATTAAATAAACAGAAAACAAATCTAAGACATTCCTGAAATACAGTAGCGACATCCATTCCAACCATAAGTTTAAAGCCAGAGAAACAAGATCTTGACCAATTTAAACTTTAACCTTATGTTTTCCACAAATACTGGGTAAAAGAAAAAAGAAAAATCCATTTGAGGAAGTATGTAATCTTATGAAGAGCTAATGCAAAATGAAATTATTGCTTTTCAGAAAAGACCTGCTTCAAGGGGTATAGAGAAATGCTCCATGAGTAATTTTATATCCATGGAACCATTATATCACTTCAGGTAGGAAGGAAACTTTGGAGGAACAGAACAAATAGGAAGAGGACGATAGCAGAATCTTTCCTCATCCTCAGGACCTTCATACTGTGTAATCCTTGTTCCTTCATACTGTGGAATCTGAAATAAAGATTAAAGCTTACACTCAGAAATCCAGGTGCATGACTACCCATCCTCATTAGTTGAGGTTAATGAATATTATTTTTTTGGGTTTTTTTTTTTTTTGTTAGTTGTTGGTGCTGTTGTTATTTGGTTTTTAGGAGCATTAACAACCAAGGTCATATTGCTCTGGGAATATGTGGTGGTCATTCCTTGACCTTTCCACATCCTCCGTATTTGGTGGTGACGGGCTCGAACCCCGGTCTAATCAAGAAGCATGTGCTACTCACTGCTGCTCCTTCCCACCTGGCTACGGAGGCACCAGTTGTTGGTGCATCAGCTTCTGTGGCCATATTGCATCTCCCAAGGTTTTTACATTTTCTACTCTGATCCAAGCGCAAGGCGGGATTTGAACCCATGATCTTTGGGTTACCAGGCTGGGTTGCCAAAGCAAACAATAAATTAAAATCTGAATTTTTAAACACTGTTTGTAATTGTTTTTTTTTTTCATCTTTCAATCTAAGGCAAGCCAATCCACATGCAATTGTGAGGAAGTAGATTTCACTCAGAAATCCTGGTACTCTACTCGATATTGAAGTACACTGTAGGTTCAATATCTAGTAGGGCTTATCTAATGGTGGTAGAACTTGGTTTCAAGAATTGTGCAGTTGAAAGATGTTTCTTTTATTTTAATTTCTTTGTGGAGTAACTTCAAAAGGTAATACAGTAGCTTTGGATTTTTCATATTGGACATGCAAATTGCCTGTGAAGAAAGGTGAAGTCACCATTTGCTTGTTCTTCCACTGGTGGGTGGGTGGGGGAGACCAAAAGTTGGCTAAATATGCATGTTAAATCTCACAAGGGCCCAGAATTTGCAGTAGTTTTGTTACTGCTGTGAACAAACACTTGTACATATACAGTAAATGTAAAAGGTAAACAACTTGAAGCACAGCCTATAACTGAAATACTTGATCTACTGTTTATATTAAAAAAATAAAAAAACAACTAACAAATTTTAACAGTATTTTTTTCATAAATTTGAAGGATTACTGTGTAGCCAATTCAGAAACTGCACTTCAGTTCCTCATCTGCCTTCAATTTCTATTAATGCCCTCCCAGTTACTCCTCCATTGTCCCTAACAAGTGACAATCACTGTTGCCAAAAAACACAGCCTGTAAGGGAGGTTCATGGTTTCCTAGACCAAAGCTGCCATTTCTATTGTTGTTTTTGTCAAATTCATTGAACATGCACTGATTTTTAGCAGAACAGTTCCCTTTAGCAATTTCACAGGCCATTCTTGTGAACAACTGTAAGCATACTATTGAGAAGCAAGTTGCTGTAGTAGTAGCATTAACTATTGCATAAGGTGGCAAGAAACTGACAAGAACCATCCGTTCCTGTGATTCAAAATACAGCCTCAGACTGTATATTGCATTTTTTTAGTAGTGGAGAGGGGAAGAGATCCTTTCTAGTGCCAGTCCATATTGTACCACTGATTCTGGAGTTTAGTATTCACTGAAGAAATGTGTTTCTGTCCTGTTAAAACCAGTCCAGATGTTTGCTAGCAACAGCAATGAATTGGGTCTTCTGGGTTGAAGGTCAGCTTCTATGGGATCTACAGTGTGCACACTTTCTTGAACAAACAAGTGTCCATGAATAATTGCCTCTACACACACAAGGTTTATACACATTTTCAATGAATATCATGCACTGTTATTTGTCTGTTTTCTAAATCAGCTCAAATGTGATGAATATTCAAAACTGTGATGCTGCCTGCTGCACACAAGGTGGAGGTTAGCAACTTCATGGCTTTTGGTGAACTAATGAAAAAAAAAAAAAAAAAAGTAAGCATGAATCATACATACTTCAGTGTTATAGGATATCTTTCCCATATTCTGCGCTTAATCTGGTTTCACCTGCTCTTTTGAGAGAAATTTGATCCAGCACCATTCGTACCTGCATGATGAGCGGTAGAGTCTGATTTACTCGTATTTATAATTTAATGTGCTTTAAATCTTTAACTTGGTTAACTTAAGTTACCAAAAGACAGAGTATCTGTATCATTAATCAAAATAAAGCAAGCAAGGAACTTAAGTAATAAATGAAATACTGATATACTTACTTGTCATTAAATACAGCATCTTTAAGGACCCCCATAAGTGGCTGCTTGCTTGCTGCCATTGCTTCAACAGGTATTGTTTCTTTTGCACCACCAAGGTATAACCCACCATTAAGCGGTGCTTCTATGTCTTTTGTCCCTCTTGTCAAATGAATCTGTGCAACTTCATTGTCATCTATCCTTAGGGCCATTCTGATTATAAAAAATATTTAACTTTTATCAGTCAAAAGAAATTATATTCATAATCATTCAATAGTGCAATTGCAGTTAAGTAAAAAATTAAAAATATATGACATCTGAAAATGAAACAGTGAAACAGTTCAGCCAAAATTCAAAATATTATAATAAGATCAATAGTATACGATTGGACAATAAAGCAACCAGTTACACGAGAGATGACATTACTGATTGGGATGCAAGAATAAAAATGGTATTTATTATAATAGCTAAGCTAAGTGAATTACTTTGCTGAGCTTACATAGTTATATCTAAGAATCTGCATCTATATGCACCATAAATAAAATTTGGAAATAATTTGGGGGAGGAAACAAATTGCCACACCTTATGGCTTTTCTCAATCTCTATGGGCTTAAATAAACAGAAGTTTCTAAAAGCTTTCTAAAGTATAACATAATAAATACTTATTTGTAACGTTACTTTATTTGTTGTTCTTTTATTTTTAAATATTACTCTTTTTGCAGTATACTTTTATTTAGTCAGAACACAGTCTATATCTCAATTTCACTTGTTGCCTGCAAATATTTTTAAAACTGCAGATCATATTCTTGCATCATAAGTGTGATACAATAAGACTCATATGATCACAAGAGATGCTTTTTAAAGAACAGCAGAAATATACAAATAATAAATAAATGGGAACTAACAGAATAAAAAAAATATGTGTTTAAGGCTGAGTTTATAGGAAATGTTTAGAGAAAATATGTTCATTTTCTCTAAATCAATGAAGAACTCATGTTGTTATTTAATGTTGTTTACCAACAATTTTGTATACTTTTAACAGTAATAAAGGCTCTTGTTGCATAAATAAAGAATATACAGGTAGCAAGATTACATTTCTTTTAAACAAATAGAATCTAAGGATTTAAACAATTTACTTGAAAGAAGAAGTGGCCAAAAATGAATTACTCAGAAATTTCCATTTGGCATATCAAATGTTGATATGCCCTGAATATGATATTATGAAATGTTTTGTGAATATATCTTTAAATATTAGTTAATCTGGGAGCCACCAATGCAGTTTATAAAATTAGAAAATCATTTAGATGCCAATTATTTATACACTCTCTTGCAGGCAAGTTTATTGTATATGTTTTTGCTGAAATAGTACATTCTGTTTTAATTCTAAAGAGTTGTCTATTTGTTTTCCCTCTTTAGAAATAAAATAGCATTTATTTTATTAAAAATTTTGGCAAGCCAAGGTAATTTCATTGTAAAAATTTCTTTCCTTTTTGTAAAGATTAAGACAAGAACTGCCTACACAATATTTTGGCACCTACCGTCAATAGTCTGTCAAAATTTTTGATGTCTTTTCATCAAAATGGCAATTACTTCCAATTACTACTGGAAGCAAATACTTCTAATAACATAGGTGATAGCGAAAATAAGTGGATGTAAATGCATCTTCTATATCTTTAAATCCCCGGATCTTTACTAAATAAATTTACAGGTTTGATCTGATTTCATTTTTTATGGTGCAAGGGCAACATAAAAACATTATTCTGCCCTTGTAGCATAAAAAAATGAAAATGCTATGAAGTGCCAAGTTCCAAGATAAAATTAAAAATCACTAGTAACTTAAAAATATGGGTACTGTGTCAAAAAAAGTATAAAAAAAAACAATTAAATAAACAAGAGTGTATATAACAGGTTTTAAAAAGCATTTAAACATATGTACAAGTTTATATATTTTAAAAACTGAAAAATTGCTAAAATCTGGTGACCATGGCAACATGGTCACTAAAATCTGAGTATATAAGGCTCAGTCAGATGAGTAAAAGTGCTAAAACATAAATGGCATTCATCATAAAATCTAAACATTCAGTCAAGACATACTGAATGCTCAAAATGATATCACAGTGTTGATACATAGGAGGGTCATCAGCAGAAAAGAATGTGCAAGATAACTGTGTCCTATGTAGGGCCAAGCTAGAACAACTCTTTATGATTTCTGTATAGACTAGACTGCCATAGTTGGATTACAAGCTTTATCTGGTTGAAGCCTACACATGCCTATACTAGTGATTTTTAATTTTATCTTGGAACTTGGCACTTCATAGCATTTCATTTTTTTATGCTACAAGGGCAGAATAATGTTTTTATGTTGCCCTTGCACCATAAAAATAGGCAGATATGAAGTTTTCTGAGCAGTGCAGACGGGCTGCAAGAGTAGCTCATGGTGTATTGTCGATGATATATAGGAATTTTTCTAGCAGGAATAAGGAGGTGATTATTCCCTTGTATAAGGCAATGGTCAGATGTCACCTCGAGTACTGTATACAGGTCTGGAGGCCTCATTTCAAGAAGGATGTAGAGATGCTGGAACGAGTACAGAGAAGGGCAACAAGATTAGTGAATGGAACAAAGGGGTGCTCTTACGAAGAAAGGCTTAAGTTTTGCAAATTACAGTGTCTGGAGACTAGGCACCAAGGCGCCTCCGTAGTCAGGTGGGAAGGAGCAGCAGTGCGTAGTACATGCTTCTTGATTAGACCGGGGTTCGAGCCCGTCACCACCAAATACGAAGCATGCAGAAAGGTCAGGGAATGACCACCGCACCGGAGCAATATGGCCTTAGTTCCTAATGCTCCTAAAAACCAAAAACAACAACAACAACAACTAGGCACCGGCGAGTGATCTGATAGAGGTGTATAAAGCCTTGAATGGTTTGAGCATGCTCAATGCTGATAGGATTCTTCCTCTTGCTCAGAATAATCACCTGAGATGACATAAATTCAAATTGAGAAAAGACAGATGTAGGATAGACGTGAGGAAATTTGCCTTTTAGCCAGCGGGTGGTTGGTTGGTTGGTGGAATAGACTTCCATCCCTTGTTGATAGCCTAAATAAGTTTAAGGCTCAGCTGGACAGGTATTTCGAATGAACAGAGGGGTGAAGTGGAAGTGGTTATTTTTTATTTATTTATTTTATTTTTTATTTATTTATTTATTAATTTTTTTTTTTTGGCTGATGCTGCATAAGCTTGCTTTCTTGCATCAAATGCCTCTACTAATGCTAATGCCATGAAGGTTGCCATTGGGAGACCAATGGGGGACTCCACTAATAACATTAGTCCACAAAGAGCAGCATCCATTGGGAGACCAATTTCTTTCATATTACTTGACAATAGTCTGTATAGCAGACTAACAGGTAAGGGTTTTTTGGGGTCACAGCTGATTTGGCTGTGGTGTCTGTCAAATCATTTCCCCTGATTCCACTGTGACCGGGGGGGTCCAGCAGGAGCGAATACCAAAACTGGATTCCAGAAGATAATGTAGCAGCTGCTGCTGCTGCCAGATCTGGGCCAGGACTAGATGAGGAATATACTTCATTGCTGATAAGGCCTGCAATGAACTTAGAGAATTTGTGTGTATAATGCATTTTTGGTAGTGTATTCCTCATCCAGCAATGAAGTATATTCCTTATCCAGTCCTGGCCTGGGTGCCAGACCTGGGCCAGGACTGGATGAGGAATATACTTCATTGCTAATAAGGCCTGAAATGAACTTAGAGAATTTGTTTTTATAATACATTTTTGGTGGTGATATGTTTGTATGTGTGTGATCCAAGGCTAGCTGTAGCATGCAACTTTGCAGAGAATATACTGATTTCAGAGGAGGGGGGGATCTGTTAAGATATTGTAATGTCTGGGAAGATGGTGGCAGATCCCATGGCCAGCTCTAGCTTGGAACCATCTGTGTAAGCTGGCAAGAAGTCAGGATGTTCAGCTCAGTATGCAGAGTAGAGCTGCAGATAGATAGAAGATAGAATGTTGGCCCCTCTCTCAGCAGGAAAAGTTGCAGGCTGGTATATGAACAAGCTAATGTGGAAGCAGTTCTTTTGGTGACATGGCAAACCCATCTACCGAAATGTCTAAATCTCAGTAGCCTTGGAGACTGAATGGATAGTTGGCAGTCTGACGTGTTTTATGAAGATTTTCCTGGTGTGGCTCAATAACAGATATCCAAGTGGGGTTCGGGTGGTACAGAAAGAACTTCCATTTGAAAGCATGCTGTAGAAACAACTTTTTCCAATGAAGCAATAACAATGGTTCATTAGCTTCAACATACAGGAGATGTTTGATGTGCTCCAGTAGTAATATAAATCACCTGATCGTGGATGGGATTGAGCCATCAGAGTATGACTGCAAATTTTTTTAGGAGCACTAGCAACTAAGGCCATATTGCTCCGGGGATATACAGTGATCATTCCCTGACCTTTCAGCATCCTCCATATTTGGTGGTCATGGGCTCGAACCCCAGTCTAATCAAGAAGAGTGTGCTATGCACTGTCGCTCCTGCCCACCTGGCTATGGAGGCGCCCCAAATGAAACAAATAGAGAACTTACATGTAAGATTGCAGTGCAAAAACATGTGGTATTAAAAGTTTTCTTTATACATATATTATATTCTAAAGCCACTGACCAAATGAGAAATAAAGCATAAGAAAGTTTTTAACTTTAATCATTTACCAAATTTTAAAGAAATAAATAAAGTCTGCCATTATATAAAGTAAACAGAAAAGGGAGCAGGAAACCCAAAAATTTAAGTGAGATTAGCATTAGCATTAGTAGAGGCATTTGATGCAAGAAAGCAAGCTTATGCAGCATCAGCCAAAAAAAAAAAAAAAAAAACCACTTCCACTTCACCCCTCTGTTCGTTCAAAATACCTGTCCAGCTGAGCCTTAAACTTATTTAGGCTATCAACCTCCACCACAAGGGATGGAAGTCTGTTCCACCAACCAACCACCCGCTGGCTAAAGGCAAATTTCCGCACGTCTATCCTACATCTGTCTTTCCTCAATTTGAATTTATGCCCTCTCAGGTGATTATTCTGAGCTAGAGGAAGAATCCCATCAGCATTGAGCATGCTTAAACCATTCAAGGCTTTATACACCTCTATCAGATCACCTCTCCAGTGCCTAGTCTCCAGACACTGTAATTTGCAAAACTTAAGCCTTTCTTCGTAAGAGCACCCCTTTGTTCCATTCACTAATCTTGTTGCCCTTCTCTGTACTCGTTCCAGCAGCTCTACATCCGTCTTGAAATGAGGCCTCCAGACCTGTATACAGTACTCTAGGTGTGGCCTGACCATCGCCTTATACAATGGAATAATCACCTCCTTATCCCTGCTGGAAAAATTCCTGTATATCATTGACAATACTCCATGAGCTACTCTTGCAGCCCGTCTGCACTGCTCAGAGAACTTCATATCTGCCTGCACAACCACCCCCAAGTCCCTTTCATTCTCTACCACTGTCAGTGTTGTACCACAGAGTTGATACGTTGCTCTGGGGTTGCTGTTTCCCATGTGTAGTACTTTACATTTGTCAATGTTAAACTTCATTTGCCACCTCTCAGCCCATCTGCTCAACCTTTCCAGATCCTGTTGCAGCAGCCTAGTGTCAGTAGTGTCCTTGACAACCCTGCCAACCTTTGTATCGTCTGCAAACTTGGACATTAATCCCGATATACCATCATCAATATCATTTATAAATACAGAAAACAATAATGGACCCAACACTGAGCCCTGAGGGACTCCACTAATAACATCAGTCCACGATGAGCAGTGTCCATTGATTACCACTCTCTGTCTTCTCCCCCTCAACCACCCCTTTATCCATAGCAGCAATTTGCCTCCAATGTCACACTGCTCCAATTTGTGTAGCAGTCTTCCATGTGCAACAGTATCAAAAGCCTTTCTAAGATCCAAGTATATAATATCAAAGTTATTCCCTGCATCCAGTTCTTTTGTGACTGCATCATAGTATCCAATCAAGTTGGTCAGGCAAGACTTCCCCTTAACAAAACCATGCTGTGTCTGGGCTATAACTGAAGTCTTGTCTAAATGATCCTGCAGTGCGTCTTTAACCAGTGCCTCCATTAATTTTCCTGGAACAGAAGTTAAGCTCACAGGTCTATAATTACTTGTGTCAGCCTTTGATCCTCCTTTGTGAATTGGGGTCACATTTGCACATTTCCAGTCTATGGGTACCTCCCCTGAGTCCAAGGAAGCTCTCATAATTATGGCTAAGGGTTTGCTTACTTCCTTTGCTGCCTCCTTTAATATAACTGGATAGATCCCATCCACCCCGGGTGCCTTTCTTGTGTTTATCTTCAACAGTTTCTCCTCCACTTTACTCCCAGTTATTTCAAGATTCTGTAACTTACTGCTAGAGTTGAATACACCTCTGGCATTCCCCTCGCTGAATAACTCCTCATGTGTGAATGTCGATGCAAAATATTCATTTAGTTTGTTAGCCACCTGAGCAGGATCATCAACACTTGACCCATCAATATCAAGTGGACCAATCTGATTCATCCCTTTCCTTCTAGAGTTTACATAAGTAAAGAACTCTTTGCTGTTTTTCTTTGCATCCCTTGCCAAGGATTTCTCGTAATCTGCCTTCGCCTGCCTAACCTCCTTTGTAACTTGGTTGCATATCAACTTGTATCTATCATAGGCTTCTGTGTCATGTGTTAATTTGTAAGTATCCCATGCATTTTTCTTCTCTGCCATATGCCTCATTAGTTCATCTGACATCCATTTTGGCCTAAACCTTGAACAATATTTCTTAGTTGGTATGTAAAGCCTAGTAGCTTCCAAGATAAGTTCTTTGAATGCTTCCCATTTTGAATTTGCTGTTGGTAACATCATCAGTTGGTCCCACTGTATAGAATTTAAATACTGTCTCAGTCCATCGTAGTCGCCTTTACGGAAGCAATAACCCTTCCCTTTACCCTTAATGGTAGTTACCTCTTTGAGTAAATCCCACTTCAGCACACTGTGATCACTGCCACCTAGTGGTTCATTTATCTGCAGATTCTTAATGCATGAAGAATCACTGCTGATAATCAAATCAAGAGTATTACTCCCTCTAGTTGCCTCCCGAACATGCTGATGTAGAAAACAATCATCCAATAAATCCACAAAAGCCCTGCTAGTGTGTGAGTATCCAGCCCCCAAATTCCAGTCAATATCTGGGAAATTAAAATCTCCCATTATAAGACACACTGATTTACTGGCCCACTCTATTTCCCTGTACAGTTCCTTATTATACTCATCAGAGTCATTAGGCCTATAGCACACTCCTACTCTCAATTTTGATCTCCCAATGTTTATGTCACACCAAACTGACTCCACACTGCACTGTCCAGCGATGTCGACTGGCTTCACTTCCTTGGTTTTTATGTGTTTCTTAACTAATAGCATAACACCTCCCCCTTCCTATCCTGTCTATCCTTTCTGTAGACGTTGTACTCCCCAAATTGCAGTACCGCATCCCTTATATCTGTGTGACACCACGTCTCTGATATCCCAACAATATCTGCCTTCGATGTTTTGAGCAATACCTCAAATTCATCAAATTTATTTACTAACGTAAATAAATGGTAGGTTTCCTTTCAGAAGTGAAAAACTCTGGAAAATCTGTAAGATGATACATCTCCTTTATTGGTCTCAAGTTATCACAAGCTGAAATGTATTGAGAAATGAATAAAGCAAGCAGGAGTTTGTGCAGTGTGTGTGCATGTACACTCATGAGCCTAAATATTATGACTACATCTGTCTCCATGAGCGAATGCATTCCACAACACCTAGGAGTGATATCAGAAGTATGGTCACCAGCTGGAACTGCATATATAGTGACAAGTAGTGCTTATCAGTCCATCAGAATGAAGCCTGTGCAGTGGAGAAATGGAAGAACCTGTGGTGTTTGAATCGGGAATGATTTATTTATGGCACTATGAAAACTAGCATCTCAGTAATAATTGCAAGCATTGTCAACTATTTGAGGGCTGCCATAGTGAAGGTGTGATGGGAGGAATGGTCTGAAGAGGACACAACCAACATGCCGGCAAAAGTAGACCACCATTGGTTGACAGCTGAGGTGGACAGCAGTTGGAACATGCTGTAGTAGTAGTAATGGCGGGATGTGATGCAAGAAAGCAAGCGCACGAGTTATGTAGCATCAGAAAAAAAAAAAATTTTCACACATCCATTCCCTATAAAACTTTGTCCATTTCCTCCTTTAATTTATTTAAGCTATCAACTTTTACAATGACAGATGGAAGTTTGTTCCAGAAATTAACCACCTGCTGGCTAAAGACAAATTTCTGCACATCTATTCTACAAGTATCTTTCTTCAATTTGAATTTACACCCCCTCAGTTTCATAATCTAAGTGAAAGAATCCCATCAGGATTCTGTGTTCTTAACCCATTCAAGGCCTTATACACCCCAATCAAGTCACCTTGCAGGTGCCTAGTCTCCAGCCGCTGAAATTTTCCGACTTAGAGCCTTTCTTGGTAAGAGGACCCCTTCATTCCTCCCCCACAAATCTTGTTCCCCTTCCCTGTACTCCCTCAAGCAACTCTACATCCTTCCTAAAATGAGGCTTGCGGACCTGTATGCAGTACTTGAAGCACAGTCTGACCATTGCATTATACAAAGGGATAATCACTCCTCTTCCCTACTAGCAAAATTTCTGTATATCATTGACAATACCCCATGACCTGCTCTGGCAGCCTGTCTGCATTGCTCCGAAAACTTCATATCCGAATGCACAATTACTCCCAGGTCTTTTTCATTTTCATCAACCCTAAGTGTAGTACCACACAGTTTTTACATTTCTCTGGGGTTACTTCTACCCATATGCAGTACTTTGCATTTGTCAATGTTTAACTTCAGTTGCCACTTCTCAGCATATCTGTCTAAATTTATCAAAGGGGGATCAAAGGGTGACAAGAGTAATTACAGACCAGTTAGTTTAACTTCTGTTCCGGGTAAAATAATGGAGTCACTGGTTAAAGATGCATTGCAGGATCATCTAGACAAGACTGCAGCAATAATTCAGACACAGCATGGGTTTGTTAAGGGAAAGTCTTGTCTGACAAATTTGATAGGATATTATGATGTGGTTACAAAGGAACTGGATGCAAAAAATAATTTTGATATCATATATTTGGATTTCAGGAAAGCTTTTGACACTGTTGCGCATGGAAGACTATTGTACAAATTGGAGCAGAATGGTATTAAGGGTAAGTTGCTACAATGGATAAAAGGATGGTTAAGTGGGAGAAGACAGAGGGTGATAATCAATGGGGTGCTGCTCTTCGGGGATTAATGTTATTAGTGGAGTCCCACAGGGTTCGGTGTTGGGTCCACTGTTGTTTTGCATATTTATCAATGATATTGATAAAGCTATATCAGGCTTAATGTCGAAGTTTGCAGATGATACAAAGTTGGCAGGGCTGTTAAGGAAAGTAATGGCAGTGTGCTACTGCAACAGGATCTAGATAATTTGGGCAGATGGGCTAAGAAGTGGCAACTGAAGTTTAACCTTGACAAATGCAAAGTACTGCATATGGGTAGAAGTAACCCCAGAGAAACATACCAACTGTGTGGTACTACACTTAAGGTTGTAGAAAATGAAAAAGACCTGGGAGTAATTGTGCAGTCAGATATGAAGTTTTCTGAGCAATGCAGACAGGCTGCCAGGGCAGGTCATGGGGGTTTTGTCAATGATATATAGGAATTTTGCTAGCAGGGAAAGGAGGTGATTGTCCCTCTGTATAAGGCAATTGTCAGGCCACGCCTTGAGTACTGCGTACAGGTCTCGAGGCCTCATTTTAGGAAGGATGTAGATTTACTTGAGCGTGTACAGAGAAGGGCAACAAGATTGGTGAGGGGAATGAAGGGATCCTCTTACCAAGAGAGGCTTAAGTTCTGCAAATTGCAGCGGCTGGAGACTAGGCACCTGCGAAGTGATCTGATTGAGGGGTATAAGGCCTTAAATGGGTTGAGCACGTGGGATTCTTCCAGTTGTTCAGATTACGAACCTAAGGGGGCATAAATTCAAATTAAGAAAAGATAGATGTAGAATAGATGCGCGGAAATTTGCCTTTAGCCAGCGGGTGGTTAATTGCTGGAACAAACTTCCATCTGTCGTTGTGGAAGTTGATAGGTTGAATAAATTTAAGGAGGAACTGGACAGGCATTTGGAGGGAATGGTGTGATTTTTTTTTTTTTGGCTGATGCTGCATAAGCTCATACACCTGCTTTCTTGCATCACATGCCAGTACTACTACTACTAATTTCCTAGATCCTGTTGCAGTAGCACACTGCCATTACTGTCATTAACAACTCTGCCAACCTTTGCATCATCTGCAAACTTGGACATTAAGCCTGATATACCTTCATCAATATCATTGATATATACAAAACAACAGTGGGCCCAACAGCAAACCCTGGGGGACTCCACTAATCACATTAGTCCATGAAGAGCAGCATCCATTGATTACCACTATCTGTCTTCTCCCACTCAACCACCCTTTTATCCATTGTAGCAACTTACCCTTAATAACATACTGCTCCAATTTGTACAGTAGTCTTCCATGCGCAACAGTGTCAAAAGCTTTCTTGAAATCCAAGTATATGATATCAAAATTATTTTTCGCATCCAGTTCCTTTGTTAAACTTTGAACAGAAGTTTAACAAAGGTTCTGTTCAAAGTTTAACTTTGTTAAACTTTGAACAGAAGTTAAACTAACAGGTCTGTAATTACCTGTCTCAAAGGTCCCTTTGATCCTCCTTTGTGGATTGGGGTCATATTTGCACATCTCCCGTCCACTGGTACCTCCCCCGAGTCCCTAAGGATTCTCTCAGGATTATGGCTAAGGGTTTGCTTACTTCCTTTGCCACCACCTTTAATATAACTGGATAGATCCCATTCAACCCAGGTACCTTTCTTATGTTTAACTTCAACAATTTCTCCTCCATTTTGCTCTCAGTTATTACAAAATCATTATGTACCCTGTTACAATTTGATAAACTTCTGGCATTTTCCTCCCTTAATAAATCCTTGTGCATGAATGTAGATGCAAAATATGCATTCAGATTATCAGCTATCTGAGCAGGATCGTCATCAGTTGAACCATCGACATCAAGTGAACCAATCTGATTCATCCCCTCCTTTCTAGAGTTTATATAAATAATGAAGTCCTTGCTGTTTTTCTTAGCATCCTTTGCCAAAGTGTTCTAATAAGATGCCTTCGCTTGCCAAACCTCCTTTGTGACTTGATTACAGACTAGCTTACATCTACTAGAGGCTTTTTTATACGAATAAAATTTATACGAATCCCATGCATTTTTATTCTCTGCTACGAGTCTCACTAGTTCATCTGACATCCATTTAGGCATAAACTTTGAACAATATTTCTTAATTGGTATGAAAAGCCTGGTAGCTTCCACAATTAGTTCCTTGAATGCTTCCTACTTAGAGTTTGCTGTTGGTGACATCACCAGTTGGTCCCACTGTACAGAATTTAAAAACTGTCTGAGACCACTGTAGTCTAAGGAAGCAAAAACCCTTCCCTTTACACCCCTGATGGTAATTATATTTTTAAATAAATCCCTCATCAGTACACTGATCACTGCCACCTCATGGTTTCTTTATCTGAAAATTCTTTATACACCAATATTCACTGCAGATAACCTGATCAAGAGTATTACCTACTCTGGTTGCCTCTCAAACATGCTGCTGCAGAAAAAAATCATCCAAAAAATCCACAAAATTCTTGCTAATGTGCAAATGACCACCCACAATTGCCAGTCAATATCTGGGAAATTAAAATCCCCCATTATAACAAAATCTGATTTACTGCCATTCTATTTCTCTGTACAATTGTTCGTTGTACTCATTTGATTCATTAGGCTTATAATGCACTCCTACTCTCATTTTAGCTTTCTCAGTGCTTATGTCACACCAAACTGACTCAACATTGCACTGTCCATCTATGTCAACTGGATATACTTCTTAGATTTTATGTTTTTCTTAATTAACAGCATAACCTCTCCTCCCCCTCCTATCCTTTCTGTACATATTGTGCTCCCCAAATTAAAATTCTTCACTGCTTATATCTGTGTGACACTTTGTCTTTGATATCCTAACAATATCTGTCTTTGATGCTTTGATCAGTATTTCAAATTCATGAAATTTATTTATTATACTTCTAGCATTGGTGTACATGCACCTATTCTTATTCTTAGTTATCCTATCACAGCCCATGTATTTATTTGTTTCATGATGATTCCCACCAGTTCCTGAACCCACCAGCACCCTGCTCACTCTAATAGAAGCAGTACAAGAATCACTTTCAGCTCTGCTGCGGCTACTATTAACCTTTTAGTCTGTGATTCCCCCCTCTCAAGCTAGCAGTTTTATGACCCACCAAATGCTGATGCCTTGATAGCATCAGCAAACACTCTTGCACCCCTTCTATTTAAATGTATCCCATTCCTGTAGAAACAGTGACCACGCTGAGAAAAATTCTACCCCATGAGCCTTGCACAATCCCTCCAGGGCCGAATTGATTGTTAAGGCTCTCACTATATACTCCCTCCTATTGTGTCTGGATAAAATTGCAGACACTTTCAAATTTAAACCTAACTCTACTTTTTTTTCAGCATGGACCTGTACTTGTTAATACATGTAGTGTCAACATGTATAACAATATCACCCTTTGTGCCCTTAAAAGATGATATCTGTTCTACAACATCAACTTTTGCCCCTGGCAGATATACCCTGGTCCTATTCCACCTATCCTTTTTACACAATATATTACCCGTCTCCCTGACAATACAGTCACTGACAATAACTAACTCCTGTGGGACCATTGCATTCTGCCTTGGAGATTGCTGCTGTGTTGCCTAATGCATAAGAGTGAATTCTGGTGTTGAGTTGGACAGCTGAGAGCTTGATGAGTCCCCCCATTTTAATACTTTCAAGGGCATCTACCCGTGTCTGCAAACTCTCAAAAGCACCCATCAGAATGCTGAGTTTGTGCTTAATTTCTTGACGTTCTGCACCTAGCACACACACAAAGACATCCTCCTTGGCTAGATCATGTCCTGTTCCAGAGAGTTCTGCAAACATTTCACAAACTGGTAGACATTCACTGGTTAAAGAAGCATTGCAGAATCAGCTAGACAAGACTGCAGTAATAGTTAAGATACAGCATGAGTTCATTAAAGGGAGGTATTGTCTGACCAGTTTGATTGGATACTATGATGTGGTCACAAAGGAACTGAATGTCAAAAATAATTTTGATATCATACACTTGGATTTCAGGAAAGCTTTTGATACTGTTGCACATGGAAGACTGCTGTACAAATTGAAGAGGTATGGCATTAAGAATAAGTCGCTACATTGGATAAAGGGATGGTTGAGTGGAAGACATCAGAGAGTGGTAATCAATGGACACTGCTCTTTACATAGACAGATGTTATTAGTGGAGTTTCCGAGGGTTCGGTGTTGGGCCCATTGTTGTTTTGTGTATTCATCAATAATATTGATGAAGGTATATCAGGCTTAATGTCCAAGTTTGAAGATGATACAAAGGTTGGCAGGGTTGTTAATGACAGTAACGATAGTATGCTACTGCAACAGAATCTAGAAAAGTTGGGCAAATGGACTGAGAAGTGGCAACTGAAGTTTAACATTGACAAATGCAAAGTATTGCATATGGGTAGCAGTAACCCTAGAGAAACGTACCAACTGTGTAGTACTACACTCAGGGTAGTGGAGAATGAAACAGACCTGAGGGTAATTGCGCAGTCATATATGAAGTTTTCTGAGTGGTGCAAACAGGGTGCCAGAGCAGGTCATGGGGTCTTGTCAATGATATACAGGAATTTTGATAGCAGGGATAAGGAGATGTTTGTTGTTTGGTTTTTAGGAGCATTAGCAACTAAGGCCATATTGATCCAGGATATGCGGTGGTCATTCTGTGACCTTTCCGCATCCTCCGTATTTGGTGGTGACGGGATCAAACCCCGGTCTAATCAAGAAGCGTGTGCTACGCACTGCTGCTCCTTCCCACCTGGCTACGGGATAAGGAGATGCTTATCCCTTTGTATAAGGTAATGGTCAGGCCACACCTTGAGTACTGTATACAGGTCTGGGTGCTTCATTTTAGGAAGGATGTAGAGTTGCTAGAATGAGTACAGAGAAGGGCAACAAGGCTGGTAAAGGGAACAAAGGAGTGCTCTTACTGAGAAAGGCTGAAGTCCTGCAAATTGCAGCATCTGGAGACTAGGTACTTGCGAGGTGATCTGATTGAGGTGTATAAGACCTTGAATGGTTTGAGCAAGCTTAATGCTGATGGGATTGTTCCCCTTGCTCAGATTACAAACCTGATGGGACATATATTCAAATTGAGGAAAGTCAGTTGTAGAATAGATGTGTGGAAATTTGCCTTTAGCCAGCTGGAAGTTGATTGCTGGAATAAACCTCCACTTCTCATTGTGGAAGGAAGTTGATAGCTTAAATAAATTCAAGGAAGAACTGGACAAACGTTTAGAGCGAATGGGTGGGTGAAATGGGAAGGGTTTTTTTTCCCCCTTTTTAGCTGATGCTGTATAACTTTCTTTCTTGCATCATATGCCGCTACTAATGTTAATGCTAATATAATGTTGTTTCTGTGATATTAAGGTCCAGAAGCAAGACAATGAAGTTTTCTGCTGCTATTGACACTGAAAAGACATTGGATAAAAAGGACATGCTATACCAACCACAGCAGTAAAATTTGGACCGTTTTTTATAAATGACTTAAACTGAAGCTTTCAAAATGGTGCTTCCATCTCTAGTCTAATGCCAATTGATAAGGCCATGAACTTTTTCAAGCAAAGTTGTTTATTTTTATGGTTTATATAATTTTTATTAGTTGAAGATTCAATAATTATTTTTTTGTTTTATTGTGACTTGGATCAATTCACTGGTAGAGTATAGGAATAACCTCCCTATATCTGGACGTTTTGTTTATTCAGCATGATTAAGATCCAATGGAGCTGGGAAATGGATCCAGAAGTTAACCACACACAAGGCCACATACACCTGGATGTCACTTTCTGTACTAATTTTGTATGTACCATTCATTTTTACATCACCTAGATGTTGCCTATTCCAAAATTCATCTCTGGGTGATTATTTGTAGTTTGCATCTACAAGAAGCCAAAGTGATATTGTAATTATAACCATTTGTATAATTGGGTGATTTGATAAATATATCTAACAACAAATTTGTTGTATCCTTGAATATTAATATACATATGAATTTTAAAATATTTTATCTAGCTAATTAACTTTGAAAATGGTTATAAAACTATCAATTAACTTCTAATCCCACACAGAATAACTAACTCTTCTCTGAAAATGTTGCTGTGGAATTGCTATCATGGATAAAACAGTTTTATGATTAGCTTTCCTCTGAGTGGTAAAAGATATTTACTGCATGCTTCAAATGTTTTGAACTTAATGGAAGAGACTATGTATAAGTATAGTGCGAAAGCATCAATAATACATAGCCAAATCTGAATGAATGGAATATTAGCAAAGCGGCATCGTTTTAAGTTATATCTCATATTGTGAATACCTTCACAATGAGTTGCCATGATATATTGCACTACTTCGAATAAGTAACACTTCACCCGAGGAGAAGACTAATGTTACTTATTCTCAGATCGATACCACCACCCAGATGACACCGTTTCAGGGCTATTTGGCCCTTCTTCGGTGGGTGGGTAGGTACCCAAGTGATGCAATGATGGTAAAACAGTTATGAAGTATAACTCCACAATATGAGAGATGCCTGATGGTGTATGATGTATTTAGACTATAAAGCGTTTAGCTTGAGGCTTATGCCCTAAACATTTTATAGACTTAAACAAAACAACAACAGCATTCATGGTGGCTATACCATGAAAGTCCTGCATCTACAAGCACACTGATTAATAACCTATATATGACATTTAAAGAGACCAGCTATCAAGATATTCAGGTTACTCCAATAGTGAAGCAGAAAAGTTTGTGTATATGGCTACATCAATGAAAAATTGGTATTCATATTTAGATTTTAAGGTTCAGCTTGTTACTTTATCTTGAAACTAAATAAAGTATTCTGGTGTTTCTTACCTTCTATTTTTTTTAAGGACAGTGATTGTATGAAACTTTCCATCACTGACATGATGATCAGAGTACATTGTAGTTTCCCCATTTCCACTACTGAACCGAGCTTCCACTTTTCCATCCACCAATGATACTGAATAGTAATGCTAAAAATCAAAAAATCCGTTTAATATAAAAACCAAAGTTATTATAATACTTTACACCATAATTATATAAATCTGTCATTCTTATGAATGTGGAGTGTGGCAAGGATGTGTACTTTCCACTCTCTCCTGTTTAACGTTTACTTGGACATCATCTTCAAGAGAGCATTAGATGGAAGAAATGAAGGAATATCTGTCAATGGTAGAGTGATTAACAGCCTTTGCTATGTTGATGACACTGTACTTTGTACAACTAATATGCAGGACTTGCAGATACTCAATCATGTGAGTGAAGAAAGTGAAGGAATGAGCCTCAGGATTAATATCAACAAGACCATTGTCCTTAATCAATACGACTCATGGTCCTTACCAACATTAAACGGAAGGCTGCTAGAGAGAGTTGGCAAAATCAATTATTCAGGCTGTTGTATCAATGACAAAAATGAACCAGTTATGGAAACAAAAGCAAGGATAAATGGCCAGGCAGTATTTTCTTAAAATGAGACATGCATTGTGCAACGGAAACCTGGATCTCTACCTTAGAATCCGGATGAGATGTTACATTTGGCTAGTTTTGTTGTATGGTGCTAAGACTTGGACACTGAAAACTAACACTTTGAAAAAACTAGAAGCATTTGAAATGTGGACATACAGAAGAATGCTAAAGATATCATGGACAGCAAGAGTGATCAATGAGTGTCCTACAGAGAATTAGAAAAACCCGGGAATTGCTGAAGGACATAAAGAAAAGAAAAACTGTATCTTGGACACTTGATAAGGAACAACAAATACACAATTACATGGCTAATTATTGAGGGGAGAATGGAAGGAAGAAGAAAGCCTGGCATTGTGGCTTGATAACATTAAGAACTGGACAGGACTGAACACCAAGCAGCTGTTCAGAGCTACCAGAAACAGAGATATTTGCCATGGTGATTGCCGACCTCCGTTAGGAGATGGCACACGATGAAGAAGTCATTCTTATAAAGTTAGCATTTAGTTAAGTAATAGGGATATATTTGACCTTGGATATATATACAGGGTATTTTACATGTCTGTTTCTATAGAAACAGTCAGTTACTTGATAAACTATTGAAAAGTAAAGGAGGAAAAAAGTTGTTACAACATTATACAGGGTGGTGCAAAATAAGCTGAACAGTTTGTTTTCTCTGTAACTTTAGAATGAAATGCGATAAATGAACCATCTAAATGGTGAATGAAAGCTTTATTCTTGGAAATTTTTTGCATCATATGTGAAAAATAATATCGGCCAAATGGCCACCCCCTTCTTGCTCTCAAATATGTGCTCTTCTCACGGCATTTTCCCATGGCATTTCTCAGAGTTTCAGGAGATATTGTGGCTATCTCATGCCAGATGTTCTCTTTTAGAGCCTCTATGGTTATGGTTTGAGGGTTATTGGCATACACTTTATTCTTGAGACAGCCCCAAAGGAAAAAAAAAGTCTGGGGCGGCCAAATCCGGTGAGCGCAGTGGCCATCTCACATCACCATTTTTCGAAATAATGAGATTTGGGAAATGTTGCCTTAGGAGGTTCATTGTGGCTCGACTGGTGTGTGCTGTGGTGCCATCTTGTTGGAACCACATATTGTGGTCTTCTGGTAGCTGTGGCATCAAAACATTTTCAACCATTGTCCTATACTGCTCTCCACTGACTGTCTGAACAACACCATCATCATCCTTGAAAAAATAAGGTCCAATGATGTGTTCAGCTGTTATGGCACACCAAACCATTACCTTAGCTGGATGCAGTGGTCTCTGGTGAGTTATTCTTGGGTTTGCACTGCCTCAAAATCGATAGTTTTGTTTATTAACAAAGCCTAACTGAAAATGTGCTTCTTCACTCATCAAATTTGAAATGAAATTCTCATCATTTTTTACAAGGTTTACAAAGGCATGGGTGTATTCCAGACATGCTTGCTTGTCTTTGGGATGAAGGGCTTGGACTAATTGAATCTTGTAGGGAAAGTGATGTAAGTCCTTATGCAAAATTCGTTGCAGGGAGCGATGAGAGATCATCAATTGAGCAGAGCATCTTCTGGTCGATGTTTGGGGTTGGGCTGCAACACTCTCCCATACACGTGCAATGTTTTCCATTGATCGATCATTACGAGGTCTTCCAGTTTGTCTGGCATCAGCAGCAGTTCCCCTTTCTTCAAAATTTTGAACTGCAGTGTAAATTGTGTTCCTACTTGGTGCCTCGCGAATGTTATAAAATTGTCTATATGCTCGCTGCATTAGAACTATTGGCCAATTGTTTTCCAAGAACATTGTGACTATTTTGGTCCGCTGAGTAAGTGTACCTCTCCATAATTAAATTCTCCAAGGGGTACCTGTAAGATAAACAAAAAATACAAACCTAAAAAGAACTAAAAAATGTATGATTTTTTTAAAATGGTCAGCTTATTTTGCACTACCCTGTATCGCTATCTTCCTTGCATATCAATAATAAAAAGTGCTGGTGATGCTTACCATTTTTGGGGTAAGCATCACCAGCTGTATGCTGTATTGGATTTTGCTATTTTAGAATGCTCAGTTTTGTAGAGCAGAACACAGGCCCATTTATGAGCTAGGATCTCATAAAGGTTCTGTACAAATGCCAGAGATGTCTTTATCTGCTCCCAAAGTAGTAGCAAATATAACTCTTAGGAGCATTTAGTGTTTTCAGGCATTTCCTATATGTTGTAGAAAAGATTATTTCCTGTCTGTGATTACAAAAAGTAATCTTATACTTGGCATGATTGAGATTATCTGTTTTCATAAATTTTGGTTCTGATCTGGGTATAAGTTGCACGTTATACACTAGTGAATTCCTGTATTTTTTTGTGAGGAGATTCAAAAACCATTGTTTTGTGACCATGTGGTCACTTTATTTATTGAGCTTTTAACAAATGCACAATAGAGCAATAGCTTTATGTACAGTGCTGTATCTACTGTTTTGGGCATCTGATGATGCTACCAACAGGAAATTCTAAATGGGAAGCATTCAAGGAATTAATCATAGAAGCTACTAGGCTTTTCATACCAATTAAGAAATATTGTTCAAGGTTTAGACCATAGTGGGTGTCAGATGAATTAATGAAACTTGTGGAAGAGAAAAAAATACATGGGGTGCATATAAATTATCAATAAACACAGAAGCCTATGGTAGACATAAGCTATCTATAATCAAGTCACAAAGGAGATTAGGCAAGCGAAGACACATTATGAGAAATCTTTGGCAAAAGGATGCTAACAAAAACAGCAAGGACTTTGTTACTTATATAAACTCTAGAAGGAAGGTGATGAATCACATTGGTCCACTTGATATCGATGGTTCAACTGTTGATGATCCTGCTCAGTTAGCGGACAAACTGAATGAATATTTTGCATCTACATTCACACATGAGGAATTCTGTATGGACAGAAGCTTATTAAACTAACAGGGAGCTTAATGATTTTGTTGTAATAACTGAGAGCAAAGTGGAGGAGAAATTGTTGAAGTTAAACATAATAAAGGCACCTGGGGTAGATGGGATCTAAACAGTATATTAAAGGAGGTAGCAAAGGAAGTAAGAAAACCTCTAGCCATAATTATGAGAGCATACTTGGACTGAGAGGAAGTTCCCCTAAGACTGGAGATGTGAAAATGTATCCCCAATTCACAAAGGGGGATCAAAGGGTGACACGAGTAATTACAAACCTGTTAGTTTAACTTCTATTTCAGGAAAATAACGGAGTCACTAGTTAAAGAAGCATTGCAGGATTATCTAGACAAGGCTGCAGTAATAATTCAGTCACAGGATTGGTTTGTTAAGAGAAAGTCTTGTCTGACAAATTTGATTAAATACTATGATGTGGTTACAAAGGAACTGGATGCAAAAAATAATTTTGATATCATATACTTGGGTTTCAAGAAAGTTTTTTTTGATACTGTTGCACATGGAAGACTACAGTACAAATTGGAGCAGTATAGTATTAAAGGCAAGTTGCTACAATGGATAAAAGGGTGGTTGAGTGGAAAAAGACAGAGTGGTAATCAATGGACTCTGCTCTTCATGGACTAATGCTATTAGCGAAGTCCCCCAGGGTTCAGTGTTGGGCCCACTGTTGTTTTGTATATTAATCAATGATATTGATGAGGTTATATCAGGCTTAGTGTCCAAGTATGCAGATAATAAAAAGCTTAGCAGTATTGTTAATGACAGTAATGGCAGAGTGCTACTGCAACAGGATCTAGAGAATTGGGCAGATGGGCTGAAAAGTGGCAACTGAAGTTTAATGTTGACAAATGCAAAGTACTGCATATGGGTAGAAGCAACCCCAGAGAAATGTACCAACTGTGTGGTATTACACATAGGGTGGCAGAATATGAAAAAGGCCTCGGAGTAATTGTGCAGTCAGATATGATATTTTCTGAGCAGTGAAGACAGGTTGCCAGAGCATGGTGTATTGTCAATGATATACAGGAATTTTGCTAGTAGGGAAGAGGGAGGGAATTATTGCTTTGTATAAGGAAATGGTCCGGCCACGTCTTGAGTACTGCATACAGGTTTGGAAGCCTCGTTTTAGGAAGGGTGTAGAGTTGCTTGAGGGAGTACAGAGAAGGGCAACAAGATTGGTGAGGGGGAACAAAGGGGTTCTCTTACGTAGTGCAGCATCTGGAGACTAGGTACCCGTGGGGTGATCTGATTGAGGGGTATAAGGCGTAAGGTGTATCTCGCAAGACACTAAGCCAGGAGCCATTCTCTGGTAAGATATTTGGTGTACCCCTAAGCTGTGGCTCCAGGAACCATAGAGGGACCTTTTGATGCTCTCAACTGGCACCTGCAATTAGGCCACCTGCACTCCCAGTTCTCTCAATGGCAAAGCGAACACCTCGAGCAAACCGTTTCCAGCCCACACCACAAGGAGGTCAAGTACTCTGCACGTGTGCCCCAGCTGCTGTGAGTGACACTGCTCCCAACACCCAGAGACACTTCATGAACTAAAAATCTGCCTAACTTTGAGTAGGCTCAATTCTGATGGGATTCTTCCTCTTGCTCAGATTACGAACTTGAGGGGAATAAATTCAAATTGTGGAAAGACAGTTGTAGAATATATGTGCAGATATTTGCCTTTAGCCATCTGGTAGTTTATTGCTGGAGAAAACTTCCATCTGTCATTGTGGAAGTTGATAGCTTAAATAAATTCAAGGAGGAAATGGACAAATGTTTAGAGGGAATGGATGTGGGAAATGTTTTTTTTTTTTTTTTTTTTTTTTTTGCCTGGGAGTCAAACGCTGATGGAACTGATATTCGGGTGACACTCAAGTCAAAGTGGACCCAATTTCGGCGAAGTCCGGATGGTCTATGACAGCCAAATCCTCTGCTTGCACCTTCACGATGGTGGGACTGTTAGTAATCCTGGGTATAACCTTCATGCACAAGTACATGGTGGGTGACCACCCAGGTGTGAACCAACGTAAGCAGGGGTCGAGGTGTGGCGCCCACACTACATGGAGGAACGCCGCCCCTCTATGTTACCAGGCAGTACTAGGTGGTAGATGACTCTCATCAACCGGTGAAATACCACCACTTTGCTTATTGGAGGCTTGAAGTGGTGGAACCCATGTTTAGTCTCTAGAGCTAAGTTCCGGCCAACCCTTCCCTATCTCTTCCATCATGCAGTATGATTGATGATTTTTGAGGTTATGATGAATGTTGTGGCGAGATCCAATATTCCTTACATTTCGAGGGTACAGCTCTAAAACAGTGTTCGCAGGCCGGCCGCTAGTTAGTACACCGGACTGAACCTATTGGTAACTCTCTAGGAAGCTTCCAGATCAGCTAGTGTATAATCTTGCTACCTCTACTCTGCCAGATAGTGACTGGAGGGAGTCCGAGTAGTGTGTATGCGGGGAGCATTGTCGAGGCCACGTCATGTCAAGGATCTGGGTATATTCTTACCACATGTACGCCATATCCAAAAATTTCATTGCTTCATACAGCATGTCCCACCCACTTTTTCTTACTATTGAATACACCATGAATTGTCAAAATAATAGAGCAAGCTTATCTGCGAAAAGATCTAAACCTCCCAAGGACTTCCTAATTCATTTCACAAATATACGTGGTCTCAATTCTAATCTCAACGATGTCCATTTCCACTTGCAGTCTTCCAAACCCCATGTACTTTTTCTGACTGAATCTCAGTTATCAGTTGATTCAACTACTGCTCATCTCAGATGTCCAAATTATTTGCTGTATGATTCCTTTCGCCTCAAAGGTGGTACTTGTGCATATGTCCGTTCTGATATTCCCTGTCAGAGACTTGGCAATTTGGAATCTCCTCTCTTTGATCTTCTCTGGCTTAAAATCTCTCTACCTCATTGTGTAAAATTCATCTGTTGTCTCTACCGTTCTCCCAACTCCACTAATCACTTGGAGCTGTTTGACTTCCTCTCTTTGCAACTTGACTTTCTCCAGTCCAACTTTCCTAACAGTGAGGGAATTTTCCTTGGTGATTTTAACTTTCACAACTCCAGCTGGCTTCCATTTTCTAGTCACACCGACCCAGCAGGTCAAGATGCTGAGGCTTTTGCAATTACTAATGACCTAGCACAGATTGTTCATTTACCTACAAGAATACTGCACAATCCTAATCATACAGCCAATACGCTTGATCTTTTTCTCACAAACAATCCTTCTAAGTACAAGGTTGAAGTGAGAGGTCCTTTAGGCACTTCAGATCACAACTTGGTGATTGCCTCTTCTCCAATGGAACCTTTATCTCATGGCTATTCCCAACCTCGTATTGTTTGGCATTACAAGAATGCAAAATGGGATGACCTGCGTGACTTCTTTTCTTCTTTTCCTTGGTCTGATTACTGTTTCAAAACTTCTGATATCAACATTTGCTCAGATCGTGTCAGTGAAATTATTCTTGCAGGAATGGAATCCTTTATCCCACACTCCACTTTAAAATCTCGTCCTTTATCTAAACCTTGGTTTTCCAATAAATGTGCTAAGGCTGTCCAAGAGAAGAACGTTGCATATCGTAATTGGCTTGTTTCTAATTCTTCAGTTTCATTTTCTGCCTACACCAAAGCTCGCAACAATTGTAAAGCAGTTATTAATCAATCGAAACTAGAGTTTGAACAGGCTAAGAGTAGAAAACTTGCTTCTTGCCCTAATGGTAGCCGAGCATTCTGGTCTCTTGCCAAAGCTATTGGCCACAACTTTTGCCCATCTCTGCTCCCACCTCTGTCCAAACCAGATGGTTCTGTTGTCACTTCAGCCAAGGATAAAGCCGACCTGCTAGCATCCCATTTTTCTTTGAGCTCATGTATTAATGATCTTGGTAAAACACCTCCCACCATTCCTAACATGCTCCATTCAATGCCTCCTGTGGTCTTCCATCAAAAGGATATCAGAAGGATTTTGATGAATCTTGATGCTAAGAAAGCTCCAGGTCCTGATGGTATTTCTCCACTTGTTCTCAAAACCTGTGCTCCTGAACTTACTCCTATTCTTTGCAGCCTTTTTTCACTTTCTTATTCCAAAGGTGTTTTTCCTTCTGCTTGGAAATTTGCTCATATCCAGCCAGTTTCTAAAAAGGGTGACAAATCCCTCCCATCCAAATATCGTCCCATTGCAATTACTTCTTCTCTTTCTAAAGTAATGGAGAAATCAATTAACCGCCAACTCTTAAACTACCTAGAAACCTTCCGTCTGATCAACGATCACCAGTATGGATTCCGTCAGTGTCGATCCACTGGTGATATTCTGGCTTATGTTACCCATTTATGGACTAATTCAATGGAAAGGTTCGGTGAACACAAGTAGTTGCTCTTGACATCTCAAAGGCTTTTGATCGTGTTTGGCATAAAGGTCTTCTAAACAAGCTTCCATCTTATGGTTTGCCAACTGTTTTTAGTAATTGGTTATCCAGTTTTCTCTCTGATCGCTCACTGAGGGTGATGGTAGATGGCTCTCTGTCTTCTAACTTCTCCACTAATGCCGGTGTCCCCCAAGGTTCAGTTCTTTCCCCCACTCTTTTCCTCTTGTATATCAATGACCTTCTCCCATTGACTGGAAATCCTATCCATAGTTTTGCTGATGATAGCACATTGCATTCAACTTTCCATTTTGAGAAACCTTGTCCAGCTCAATCAGCTTCAAGTTCTCGAAAATCTGCTGCCAATTCCTTAAATGCCGATCTTCAGGTAATTCTCCAGTGGGGCAAAGACAACTTAGTTGATTTCAACCCTTCTAAAACTCAATCTTGTCTTATATCTCGCAAAAAGGATTCTTCTGCTCCTATGCTTATCTTTAGTGACACTCCGATTTCTAGGCAAAATGATATATCTCTTTTGGGGATTACCCTGACTTCTAATCTCTCTTGGCACAAGCACATTACAAATATTGCTTCCTCTGCATCTAAAAAACTTGGTTTTCTCTTTTTTTTTCTCTTGGCATTACTTTTCTTCCAAACAGCTGCTCACTCTGTATAAATTGCAAATACCCCCTGCCATGGAATATTGTTCCTACATCTGGGGTGGTGCACCCAAAACCTCTCTCTCAGGCTTCTTGATTCCATTCAGAAGAGGGCAGTTAGGTTAATTAATGATTCATCTCTAACAGTCTCTCCACTCTGTCTCATAGACGTACTGTTTCTGCTGCATGCCTCTTCCACAGATACTTCCATGGGCACTGTTCTTCTGAATTGGCTTCTATAATTCCCGCTCTCTCTTTCAAAACAGTCCGAACACGTGCCGCCACCAGCCAACATTCATTTACTGTCCAACTTCAAACCCACAGAACCAACTTTTCATCTTCCTCATTTATTCATTCAACTGCCGTTTTCTGGAACAACCTTCCTTCATACGTATTTCCTGAAAATTACAATCTACAGAAGTTCAAGTCCAATGTCAACAAATATCTTCTTTCGTCTTCTCAACCTCCAACCCAAGCACGGTACTAAGTACTATAGGTTATAATACCTCTCGTGTTTGAGGTTGTCATTAAAAAAAAAAAAAAAAAAATTCCCTGTTGTTGGTGAACTGATTTGGAAACTGGTCAGGTTAAAGAGCTTTATAGTGCTTTCACATGCATGTCACATATCATGTAACCTATTTAATTTGCATATTTTTTCACAGATTGTAAAGTAGTCAAGCAGAATATTTTCAATTTGTGTCTATTTTTTTCAAACCAAAAGTGGCATTTGTATCAAATTCTGCCTAACATGATTTGTTAACTTGAGCTTTATAAATAATTCCAGGATTTGCAGTCAGATAGTACTGACTACTGGTTGTTTTGTCTGCAATATAGTCATTTGAATGAAAATCTTAGAGAAGATATCCAGAAAAAAAATATTGAAAATTATACTAATGCTAATTTCAAACTTATTAACATAATTACACTATGATAAGCTAATTAATTATATGTGCGTATAACACGGCTTATACTGATTCCTTGATCACATGCCAGATAGATAAATAAACTTACAAGGAATAAATATACAGAAAACTAGAAACCTAGTGAGTGATCATACTCATATAACCAATACTTTGCATTGGGTTATATGAGTACTGAAAATATGAACCTACAATTTTTGTGTCTCTGCTTGGATTTATATTTAATGTTCTATTGTTTGAATTTTCTTATGTTTCTTTATCCACTTAATTTTTTTCTTTTTCTCTTAAATTTTCCTTCCAATTTTCAATTTACTTAATACTTGTATGCCTGTTCTTCAAACTTTTACTGTTTTTTTTTATGTAAATTTTTATTTAAATTTTCACCTTGCTGCACCTATATGTAAATGACATGTCTCTTGTTTATGTAAGATGTTGGTTCTTTAATAATGTTCCCCAATGTTATTAATGGAATTTAAAGACCGTCTTTAAAACCAATTCAAAACATTTTTAGAGAACTATCACTACACAGAGAGAGAGAGAGAGAGAGAGAGAGAAAATTGTGTGTAATTTTATTTTTCAACAGAAAGTTTCATGGATTGTTATTTTTTATTTTATTTTTTTAACAATTAAGCTACTTACCAATTTTGGTGAGTTTTTCCCCTATGGTATGCAAAATTTATCACATTTTTATTTTGGCTTTTTTTTTTTTTTTTTTTTTTTTTTACATGCAGGACAGAAAGAGGTTTCCTGTCCTGCACGTATGTAGGCCTAATGCATAAGCAATATTACCATAAAGTTCATTATGCATGTAATCCTCAATAGTAGTAGTAGTGGCATGTGATGCAAGAAAGCATGTGTATGAGCTTATGCAGCATCAGCCAAAAAAAAAAAAAAAAACACATCATTCCCTCCAAATGCCTGTCCAGTTCCTCCTTAAATTTATTCAACCTATCAACTTCCAAAACGACAGATGGAAGTTTGTTCCAGCAATTAACCACCCGCTGGCTAAAGGCAAATTTCCGCGCATCTATTCTACATCTATCTTTTCTTAATTTGAATTTATGCCCCCTTAGGTTCGTAATCTGAACAAGTGGAAGGATCCCATCAGAATTCAGCGTGCTCAACCCATTCAAGGCCTTATACACCTCAATCAGATCACCACACAGGTGCCTAGTCTCCAGCCACTGCAATTTGCAGAACTTAAGCCTCTCTTGGTAAGAGGATCCCTTCATTCCCCTCACCAATCTTGTTGCTCTTCTCTATACACACTCAAGTAAATCTACATCCTTCCTAAAATGAGACCTCCAGACCTGTATGCGGTACTCAAGGTGTGGTCTGACCATTGCCTTATACAGAGGGATAATCACTTCCTTTTCCCTGCTAGCAAAATTCCTATATATCATTGACAAAACCCCATCTGCCCTGGCAGCCTGTCTACATTGCTCAGAAAACTTCATATCTGCCTGCACAATTACTCCCAGGTCCTTTTCATTTTCTACCACCTTAAGTGTAGTACCACACAGTTGGTACGTTTCTCTGGGGTTACTTCTACCTATATGCAGTACTTTGCATTTGTCAAGATTAAACTTCAGTTGCCACTTCTTAGCCCATCTGCCCAAATTATCTAGATCCTGTTGTTGTTGTTGTTGTTGTTCTGGAGGCTTAATGGCACATAAGCGGCTAAGGCTATAATGTGCCTATTCACTTATTATATTAAAACATGAGTTTTCCCTAGATCAAAAGAAAATCTGAAATCATAAATAATTGAAAAGCCCAGTTTGCCGGAGAAAGTCAAAAAATTCGGAAATATTTGCCTTATCACCAATGAGATTTTCAAGAGTTACTGGTTTATGAAGGTTAACCAATGATATCAAGGATGAAGTTCTGGCTTGTTTATAATAGGGGCAGTCAATAAGAATATGTTTTACAGTCAAATTATTAGAACAATGTGTACATTGTGGTGGATCATCTCCTGTGAGTAAATGAAGGTGGGTCAGATGGGTATGTCCTATTCTTGCCCTTGAAAGGACTACTTCTTCTTGTCTCGATGTACGGATACTGGAGCGCCAAATTTTTGGATCATGTTTAAACTGAAAGAGTTTATTATTAGTCTGAGAGTGCCAGAGTGCTGTCCACTGTGATAGGCAAGCAGCATGACGGTTAGTGCATAATCTGATGCTGGAACAGGGATATTGGTTAGATCAAATGTAGTTGGGTTTTTTGCAGCTTTATCAGCCAGTTCATTGCCTAAAATACCGGAATGGGCTGGAATCCAGCAAAAAGTGACCAGTTGGTTGCGTTCTTTAATTTGCAGTAATAAGCTTCTGATTTCATCAAGAACAGGGTGAACTTTATCTGAGGAATTACATAATGACATGATTGAGCTGAGTGAATCAGTGTAAATAACTGATTTTAAGGAACTGTAAGAATAGAGATTTTCTAAAGCTAGTTTAATTGCATATAATTCAGCAGAAAATATACTAAATTCTGATGGAAGGGAAACTGATACAGTTGTATTCGGAAACACTGCAGCTGCTCCAACATTTGAATTAGATTTAGAGCCATCTGTATAAATTGGAGAGAAATCAGTATATCTTTGAGTGTGAACTGCATGAATTTGGTTGACATTTGATGCTTGCAAAGTATTCTTTCTCCATTGACAGAGGTAAGTGTCACAGGTTGGAAGAGGAGGAGGAGCCCATGGTGGCTGAGTATAAGTTGCCACCTGCTTTACGGAATGGATGGAAATATTCCAAACTTGCACCAATTCAAGAAGGCGAAGACCAGCTGGCTTTACTATACTAGGTTTGTTTCTGTATAGGATTTCTAATGGTGGGTTGAAAAGGTATGACTGAATGGGATGAGAGGCACAACTTTGTATCTTGACAGCATATTTGATTAACAGTGTTTTCCTGCGTAAAGTTAGTGGGGCTCATGAGCATCAATGTAGAGACTATGTGCTGGCGACGTTCTGAATGCACCAGTTGCAATTCTCAAAGCACTGTGCTGAATTGGATCAAGCCAGCGTAATGCGCTCTTTCTGGCAGAATCATAGATTGGAGCACCATAATCGAGATGGGATCTGATTAATGCCCTGTATAAACGAAGAAGCGAGGTACGATCTGCACCCCACGTTTGGGCAGATAAAGCTCTGAGTATGTTTAACTTCTTTAGACATGAGGTCCATACATTTTTAATATGATCTAGGAAATTTAACTTGTTGTTTAGGATTAATCCAAGAAATCTGATGTTGCTGGTGACTGGGACAACGATGTTAGAAATTTGAAGTTCGGGATCTGGATGAAGTTTGCGTTGTCTACAGAAGTGGATGGCAACTGTTTTCTGCTGTGAGAGCCGATAACCATTGAGGCTCGCCCATTGTTGAATTTTATTAAGTGCTATCTGAAGCTGTCTTTCAATAGACCTCATGTTTTGAGAATGACAGGAGATCGAAAGGTCATCTGCATAAAGGTAAGTCTCAACTGTATTTGGAAGCTGCTTAGTGATAGAATCTATTCTCAGAGCAAAAAGAGTGGCACTCAGTACTGATCCCTGTGGAACACCTTCTTCCTGGATGAAATTTGTGGAAAGGGCATGTTGGTATTGAACTTGAAATGATCTAGTATGTAAGAAGTTCTGAATAAATATAGGAAGGTTGCCTCGTAGTCCGAGAAGGTAAAGATCACTAAGTATACCATACAGCCAGGTGGTATCAAAAGCCTTCTCTATGTCTATTGAAACCATTACTAGATGTTCACGTTTGACAAAAGCATTACGTATGGCAAATTCAGCCTTGACCATAAGATCTAAGCATGACCTGTTTTGACGGAAGCCATATTGGTTATGGCTCATTAGCTGTTCCGACTCAATAATCCAGACGAGTCTTCTGTGGATAATTTTCTCAAGAATTTTGCTGAGGCAGCTTGAGAGAGATATTGGTCTATAGCTATTGGGGTTGGATGGATCTTTTCCAGGTTTCAGGAAAGCCAAAACTGTAGAGTGATGCCAAGTAGCTGGAAAAACATTTTCTAAAAAAATGCGATTGTAAAAGACCAGGAGGCAACGCAAAGCTTTGTCATCAAGATGTTGTAGCATGATATAATAAATCCCATCTGGCCCGGCAGCACCATTTCGGGCGGTTTTAATGACATGTAAAAGTTCAGAATATTGCAGAGGTTTGTTATATGGGAGAAGACGGGCAGTTTTGAAGTGAATACCATGTTTTTCTTCAGTGTTTTTAATTCTTTGGAATGAGGTAGGATAGGCTGTTGCTGCTGAGATTTCGGCAAAGTATTGCCCAAAGCATTAGCTATATCTACTGGATTAGAGAGATCTTTCCCATTCCAAGAGAGAATTGGAGAAGGTATGGTAGGAAACTTACCAGACAGCTGTCTAATTTTTTTCCATATTATTTTGGAATCAGTATTTCTGTGAAATACTTGAGGCAAAACGGATCCAGGATTCTTTCTTTGCTTGCTTTTGTATGAAGCGTGCTTTTGCCCTTAATTTCTTGTAATTAATGAGATTCACTGTGCTCGGACATTGCCGAAACAAATTCCAGGCTTTATTTTTTTCTCTCTTTGCTGTGGTGCATTTGTCATTCCACCAGTAATTATGATGCTTTCGGCCCGGAGGATTTGATAGTGGTATTGTGTTCTTAGCCACATTTAGAAGATGCGACGTGATGTATTCTGTCACTTCATCAATATGTTGGAGGCGGATTTTTTCTTCATCAAGATCGATTGATGATTGAAATTTTGCCCAGTCTGCTTGGACAAATTTCCACTTTCTGCAGGGCGGAATTGATGGAGTCTTTGCTTTCAGAAAGTTGCATACTATTGGGAAGTGGTCACTGCCCATGGGATCATTTATTACATACCACTCTATGGTTGGGACTAGTACTGGTGAACAAATCGAGAGATCTATTGCTGAAGTGTGTCCTGCTGGGAGCTGTACGTGTGTCGGTGCACCAGTATTGAGTATACTGAAATTTAGTGCCTCTAAAAAGCTTTCAATTAATCGGCCCCGTCTATCCAATTTAGGAGAGCCCCATAATGGGTGGTGCCCGTTAAAGTCCCCTAATATACAGAGAGGTGGAGGTATCTGTATAAAGAGGTCTTCAAGATCTTTTAAAGAGTAAATACGGTTTGGTGGTAGGTAAATTGAGACAAGTGTTATTGCATTATGGAGAGTTATGCGAACAGCAACAGCTTCAATTTCAGTTTGGAGTGTGATATGCCTAGTTGGGATCTTCGAGTTTACTAGGATTGCTACACCACCATGGGCAGCATTAGCGGTATTTCGATCTCTTCGATAAAGGCAATAGTTCTTTATCGAAGGAGAAATTTGTGAGGTCAGGTAAGTTTCCTGTAGACAGAAGACAGCTGGAGAAAATCGGTTAATTAGGTATTTAATATCGTCAGTGTTGCAACGAAAACCTCTGCAATTCCATTGTAAGATACTGTGGTTCATTTAGGTTTAGTTGAGGATGATTCATCAGACTGTTTTTTGTTTGAGCACTTTTTCCGGTCTTTTTTTGGGAAGCTGGGGCGCCCAGTATCCATAGTGTCATTTGCATGGAGTTCTAGTATGGGTTCTTCAAGATCTGAGTGTACGTCGACTTCCATACTATTGGTGGATGATTCAGGTTTCTTGTTTTCTTTGGTAGTTTTTAATTTTTCTTTATCATGCGAGAGTGTCCGAGTATCAGTTGGGATGCTGATTGGAGTGTTGGTCGATTCACTGGTTTTAGTTTGTGTGTCTTTTCCTGAATTTGATAATGTATTTTTAACCCAATTAGCCATAGATGTGCTGGTGGGTATTGATACATCTGTTTGTACTGCTGTTGTAATAAAGCTTCGAGTGTGAGATGCATATGAACGACTGGGCATGGTCAACATAACCTGTCTACGTGCCTCAGGGTATGTGACTTTGTGTTCAATTTTATATTTTTGAATTTTTTTTCCTGTTTTCCACATTTCACAGGATTTTGAAAATGCTGGGTGACTTTCTTTGCAGTTGGGGCAAATGGGACTTGATGCTGAACAGTCTGCTTGTGTATGTTCCTTGGAACCACATATAGGACAAATAGCTTCTCCTCTGCATGCTTGTTGGGAATGTCCATATTTTTGACATTTAAAACAACGAATGGGATTAGGAATATAAGCCCGAATTCGGCAGTTTAAATAGCCAGCTTTTACTGAGGATGGCAAATCTGGGGTACTAAAGGTTAAAATGATTGACCTAGTTGGGACGAGATTTCCATCTTTTTTAGTCATTATGCGTTTGGCGTTGGTTACTTTTTGATTACTCAGTTCTTGAACTAATTCCTCTTCTGATATTGTAAGTAGGTCCCATTCAGTTATAACGCCTTTCGAGGAATTTAAGGTGTTATGTGGAGTAATGGATACTGGCAGGCCACCGAATGTCGTTGTTTTGAGCAGCCACTCAGAATGTTTGGAGTTGGCTGTTTCAATTAATAGGTCTCCAGATTGCAGTCGTTTAACCATTTTTGGTGTTCCAGCAATTGACTCCAGAAATCTTTGGATGACAAATGGTGATAATTTTCCAACAGGTTGGTTGGAGAGAGAGTGTATCACCAGAAAGTTTGGCATTTCATTGCACTGCACTTCTCTTCGGAGCCTTTTTGGTTGGTTCAGGTCTTCATTGTTTGGTTTATCTAGCCTTGAGTTTGAAGGCCCAAGAGGTGGATATTCATTTTTATCCATCGTTGCTCCTTTTAGCCCTGGGGGATAACTTTTCCCCCAGATTACCGGCCCCGCCACGGGGAGGCAGGAGCAGTGCCACTCGGAGGCCAAGCGGTTGAAGTGTTAGTTGATTAATAGAACAAGAAATATAGGAAAAAGAAAGGTGTTTCCTTTCTGTGTTCTAACTAGTGGTTTTCAAGTATAGAACTAGTTTTAAAGAAAAGCTGTTGATAGAAATGTAGGAACTTAAAAGGAAATAACTTCAGTCACTTTACAAGAGCTCTCTATTTATCACAAGAATATCGCTTGGCCTCGAAATACGCTTGGCACCCGGGGCCTAGATCCTGTTGCAGTAGCACACTGCCATTACTGTCATTAACAACCCTGCCAACCTTTGTATCATCTGCAAACTTCGACATTAAGCCTGATATACCTTCATCAATATCATTGATAAATATACAAAACAACAGTGGTCCCAACACCGAACCCTGTGGGACTCCACTAATAACATTAGTCCACGAAGAGCAGCCATTGATTACCAGCACCCATTGATTACCACCCTCTGTCTTCTCCCACTTAACCATCCTTTTATCCATTGTAGCAACTTACCCTTAATACCATTCTGCTTCAATTTTTACAGTAGTCTTCTATGCGCAACAGTGTCAAAAGCTTTCCTGAAATCCAAATATATGATATCAAAATTATTTTTTGCATCCAGTTCCTTTGTAACCACATCATAATATCCTATCAAATTTGTCAGACAAGATGTTCCGTTAACAAACCCATGCTGTGTCTGAATTATTGCCGCAGTTTTGTCTAGATGATCCTGCAATGCATCTTTAACCAGTGACTCCATTATTTTACCCGGAACAGAAGTTAAACTAACTGGTCTGTAATTACTTGTGTCACCCTACGATCCCCCTTTGTGAACTGGGGATACATTTGCACATCTCCCGTCCGTGGGAACCTCCCCCGAGTCCAAGGATGCGCTCATAATTATGGCTAAGGGTTTGCTTAGTTGCTTTGCCGCCTCCTTTAATATAACTGGATAGATCCCATCCACACCAGGTGCTTTTCTTATGTTTGACTTCAACAATTTCTCCTCCATTTTGCTCTCAGTTATTACAAAATCATTAAGTATCCTGCTACAATTTGATAACCTTCTGCCATTTTCAAACCTTAATAATTCCTCATGTGTGAATGTAGATGCAAAATACTCATTCAGTTTGTTTGCTATCTGAGCAGGATCATCAACAGTCGAACCATCGATGTCAAGTGGACCAATCAGATTCACCCCCTTCCTTTTTGAGTTTATATAAGTAAAGAAATCCTTGCTGTTTTTCTTAGCATCTTTTGCCAAGGATTTCTCGTAATCTGCCTTCGTCTGCCTAACCTCCTTTGTGACCTGATTATGATAATTACCATACCTGCAATGCTGCATCTATGGTAATTATAGTGCACTGCTGTCCTTAAGAAACTTGCCTGTCCCTACAGAAGTGGCAGCAGCTAAACTAGCTTCTCAAGAATAGTATTCTAAACCTTAAGTTAATTTTTTTTAAATAAAACTGTACAGTTTGAATAACAGCAGTTGTCAGCTGTGATTAAAAACAACCAATAAGACATGTCTCAGATTATGATTATAAATAAACTGCCTAAACATACCAAGAGAGTTTGATTCATGTCAGAAAGCTTAATGCTTTGAGATGTGGGTAAGTTTTCCTCAGTTATATTTAATTCACATAGTCATATTTCCCAATAATGATACTAAATTTTTTAATTTTATCTATTTATTTAAATTTTCTTTTGTTAAACCTTAAGACTTTATAGTGTGATGTTTGGGAAAGTTTCCTGAAGTGAGTAATATGCTATATTGAAGTAATATGAACAGTATTTCAAAACTCCACTAGAATACTGACTGCATAATCTTTCTATATAATAAGGTTGAAGATCTATGCATATTACCAGCTGGGTCATAAAGTATAGGGCTTCAAAATTTGGCATGGGCCAAGTTCAATGTAACAGGGTGAAGTTTTATTGTAAGAGTAAATTTTCCTTATTAATAGCCCATATAAGGTGGCAGAACTGCTAAGACACCTATGCAATTACCCCTTTCTTTTCTTCTGAAAAACTAGAACCTTTAAGAGCTTCAGTTTCTTTGTCATCTTCAAAGGTTGACAGAAGTAAGAGTGCATCCTTCTGGTATGTGAGAAAAGAGAATCCAAAGCTAGCATCTGACTGGAATGGCTGTCCTTTTAGTTCCAAATAACCAGATCCTTTAAATGTAGCTACTTTCAGATTCTGAAAAAAAAAAAAAAATAAATATATATACTATGTTAAGATAATACCAACTTTCACATCAAAAACTTAATATAAATCCATAATTTTTCCAACCATTGTATTTTAACAATACGTTCACCCCCACTCTTTATTTAAAAAAGTTAAATACTGTTAAATTAATTACTATTAATACAAAGAAACTGCTCATACTATTGTTAATATAGTTAATACAAAGAAATTGCTAATATATTAGTTTTTACATGTGATTACTAATTTCTTAATTGAAATTTTTATCAATATTTTTTGCCAAAATCATATTAATTTAAAACATACTTTATCTTTGCATCCTGGTTCCACATCATAATAACCACTTTTGGATAAATCAAGAGGTGTGGTATCTATCTGAAGATCTTTCATACACCCTAGAAATTTAGTAAATGTGATGGTAGGCCATCTAAGAAAAGAAATTTACATATTAAACATTATACATGGTAGACTTCTAACAATTTATTAACATTTTAGAAGTCATGTCTTGCTATTACACTAGTTTGAACACAAAAAAAAAAAAAAAAAAAAACAAAGTTTTAATAGGATAACCTAAACTGATACTTTAAGAGAAATTGCCATCATAACAATTTTGTGATATCTAATTTTAGTGGATAGCTAGAATTATAAAACAGTTTCTCATTTAAGTTTTTCCATCTCTCTAAATAAATTCAAACTATTATACTGTAAATGAGTCAATGAAGCAAATTATTCTTAGTTATTATTGGTATCATTGGCAATAGGAATGAATGAATGAAATATTTTTCAATATGACTATTGCAAGGAACTGTAAAACCAGTTTAACCAGTTAAAGGTGTGAAGAGAGAATTATTACTCATGTAGGGACTAACTATATTAAACAAACACGATCTGACCATTTGTTGGATAAATATAGGATAAAGCTGAAAAAATGGTGCAAGTTAGGTTAGAGTGTGTGTGTGTGCGCACACACACACACACAATTCTGCCAAGACACAATAGGCCGAATTACATGCTGAAAGCTTGTAGATTAACTCAATCTTGAAGGAATCTGAAAGATTCAGAATCTATTTTGTAGAGATGTTATTCATTTGAACAATGGTGATGCAACGATTTTTGCCAGTATCATTGAGGATAATGGCACCACTAAGTAATTTATTTTATTTTGTGGCACCCCTACTCAATTTTCTGCCTGTTATATCCCATTCTCTCTCTTTATATATATATAATATTAAAAATATATGTTATATGATATTTATTACAATAATAATTATCAAAATTACATTTATAGAATATAAGTAAATTAATAAGAGGAGTTTACCTCAATATAGTACGTGGAACACTTCCGTATGATACCCTCCAGAAATTAAAACGGAAAAAACGAAAAAATCGACAACTTACCGGTACATTAAAGTAAAATATAAATAATTAAATAATTAAAGTAAAATATAAATAATTAAATAATCAATTTAACACAATTCAAAATCAATTCAAAACAATTAAAATTCAAATTAACGCAATTAAAAGAATCTAACGAAAATATTCAAAACGATTTTCCTTCCTGAAGCTGACAATGCTTTTCGACCGACTGTCGTGATCACAGGAATGAAAATTACCGAATCAGGCTAAACCTGCAACTTAAATAGTGATTATATGTCTTCGCGCATGCGCGTAAAGGTCCACGCATCGGAGATCAAATATGGCCGCCGAACATTAACAGAATTTTCGTGTAATTTAATTTCAACGGTTTCTGCAATTAATAGTCGCGTATAACCCCCCGGGGGCTCACATCTGGTGAGTATGGGCTTGGCACACCCAGGGTCCTGAGCTGGATATCATCATTCTTCTCTTTCTTGGTGATTCCCTTCTACTTTTGACTGACTCTCTCTCTCTCTCTCTCTCTCTCAGGGTAACTTGGGAATGTTTTTTTTTTTCCTGGTGCAGCATAAGCCTCAGGCTTCCTTGCACCATATGGGTATTAATAATAATAATAATAATAATAATAATAATAATTACGTTGAACGTTAAGTATTTTGGCCTCGTTAAATAAAAAAGTATGTTTTTCGTTAATGGCATGAAAGGCTAATTCTGACGCTGCTGAACGAGAAGCACGAACTGAGGCTTCGTGTTGATTTACACGAATATTAAGCGAAAACCGCGTCGAACCCTGGTAAGACGAGTCGCAATCACCGCAAGAAATGTTGTATACTAGATCATTAATTTGTGTTGCGAACGCGGAAAGAACCGAGCGATTGTTCAGTATAGTGTGTAACTTCCGTATAGGCCTAGCTATAATTTTAAATTCGGTATCTTTAAAGAATCTGTTAAGCTGTTTGTGCCACTGTTCAACATATGGGACAGAAATAAAGTATTTTTTGATATTACTATTGTTGATTGGTGTAGTATTTTTTATCCTATTCTTAGCTTGTACCCTAATTCGATTTATTGTGTTAATGGGATAACCCCTGTTCAAGAATCTGCTAGTTAATATTTGTATTTCTGAGTCCAAAGCAGAATCCGTCGTTGAATATTTATAGGCATTTAGAAATTGATTAAAGATAATCGATCTTTTGTAGGTAAACGGGTGGTAGCTATTATAATGTAGAAGCATACCGGTGTTTGTGGGTTTTCGATAGATGCTAAATTGTATTTTGTTCGAGTCACGGGTAAGCGTGAAATTTTGTCTCTGATTCATACTATTTATAGAATATATAATTTTATTCTTTATATAGAGATATTCTTTAGATATATTATAAAGAATATATTCTTTATATCTTACAAGTAAACATCAATTATAGATCACCACAAAATTAAAAAGATACTGTACATCTTTTTATAATGAAGTAAAAATATAAATTAAAAAATAATAAGTTTAACTAACTTAAACCCAAATTACATGGCACCCCTGGAATGGTGTTGTGGCACCCTAGTTGAAAACCACTGCTTTAAGAGTTCATGGAAACTGCTAAAAACCCACTTCCACTTCACCCCTCTGTTCGTTCAAAATACCTGTCCAGCTGAGCCTTAAACTTATTTAGGCTATCAATCTCCACCACAAGGGATGGAAGTCTGTTCCACCAACCAACCACCCGCTGGCTAAAGGCAAATTTCCGCACGTCTATCCTACATCTGTCTTTCCTCAATTTGAATTTATGCCCTCTCAGGTGATTTTTCTGAGCTAGAGGAAGAATCCCATCAGCATTGAGCATGCTTAAACCATTCAAGGCTTTATACACCTCTATCAGATCACCTCACTGGTGCCTAGTCTCCAGACACTGTAATTTGCAAAACTTAAGCCTTTCTTCGTAAGAGCACCCCTTTGTTCCATTCACTAATCTTGTTGCCCTTCTCTGTACTCGTTCCAGCAGCTCTACATCCTTCTTGAAATGACGCCTCCAGACCTGTATACAGTACTCTAGGTGTGGCCTGACCATTGCCTTATACAATGGAATAATCACCTCCTTATCCCTGCTGGAAAAATTCCTGTATATCATTGACAATACTCCATGAGCTACTCTTGCAGCCCGTCTGCACTGCTCAGAGAACTTCATATCTGCCTGCACAACCACCCCCAAGTCCCTTTCATTCTCTACCACTGTCAGTGTAGTACCACAGAGTTGATACGTTGCTCTGGGGTTGCTGTTTCCCATGTGTAGTACTTTACATTTGTCAATGTTAAACTTCATTTGCCACCTCTCAGCCCATCTGCTCAACCTTTCCAGATCCTGTTGCAGCAGCATAGTGTCAGTAGTGTCCTTGACAATCCTGCCAACCTTTGTATCGTCGGCAAACTTGGACATTAAGCTTGATATACCATCATCAATATCATTTATAAATACAGAAAACAATAATGGACCCAACACTGATCCCTGAGGGACTCCACTAATAACATCAGTCCACGATGAGCAGTGTCCATTGATTACCACTCTTTGTCTTCTCCCCCTCAACCACCCCTTTATCCATAGCAGCAATTTGCCTCCAATGTCACACTGCTCCAATTTGTGTAGCAGTCTTCCATGTGCAACAGTATCAAAAGCCTTTCTAAGATCCAAGTATATAATATCAAAGTTATTCCCTGCATCCACTTCTTTTGTGACTGCATCATAGTATCCAATCAAGTTGGTCAGGCAAGACTTCCCCTTAACAAAACCATGCTGTGTCTGAGCTATAACTGAAGTCTTGTCTAAATGATCCTGCAGTGCTTCTTTAACCAGTGGCTCCATTAATTTTCCTGGAACAGAAGTTAAGCTCACAGGTCTATAATTACTTGTGTCAGCCTTTGATCCTCCTTTGTGAATTGGGGTCACATTTGCACATTTCCAGTCTGTGGGTACCTCCCCTGAGTCCAAGGAAGCTCTCATAATTATGGCAAGGGTTCGCTTACTTCCTTTGCTGCCTCCTTTAATATAACTGGATAGATCCCATCCACCCCGGGTGCCTTTCTTGTGTTTATCTTCAACAGTTTCTCCTCCACTTTACTCCCAGTTATTTCAAGATTCTGTAGCTTACTGCTAGAGTTGAATACACCTCTGGCATTCCCCTTGCTGAATAACACCTCATGTGTGAATGTCGATGCAAAATATTCATTTAGTTTGTTAGCTACCTGAGCAGGATCATCAACAGTTGACCCATCAATATCAAGTGGACCAATCTGATTCATCCCCTTCCTTCTAGAGTTTACATAAGTAAAGAACTCTTTGCTGTTTTTCTTTGCATCCCTTGCCAAGGATTTCTCGTAATCTGCCTTCGCCTGCCTAACCTCCTTTGTAACTTGGTTGCATATCAACTTGTATCTATCATAGGCTTCTGTGTCATGTGTTAATTTGTAAGTATCCCATGCATTTTTCTTCTCTGCCATGTGCCTCATTAGTTCATCTGACATCCATTTTGGCCTAAACCTTGAACAATATTTCTTAGTTGGTATGTAAAGCCTAGTAGCTTCCAAGATAAGTTCTTTGAATGCTTCCCATTTTGAATTTGCTGTTGGTAACATCATCAGTTGGTCCCACTGTATAGAATTTAAATACTGTCTCAGTCCATCGTAGTCACCTTTACGGAAGCAATAACCCTTCCCTTTAATTAGTGTTTATTGCCACAACAGCTGGTGTTGGCAAGATGTCCTAGAAAAGTTTCAAATGAAAGGGATGAGAAAGATAGGGGAAACAAGTTTAAATAATTTCAAGGGCTGTGGCAGGCAAGTAAATTTTAGAGGAATACTCGGTCTTAACTGTGCCTACAGTAACAGCAATATATTGCAAGGAAGAGCCACAGGCTTTTGCTGTACAAGCCAGAAGTAGATCAGGAAAATACAAATTATTTACTTCCCTCTGCACATAGGTAACTATCCAGTTAACCTTTAAATTTATTCACATTGTCAGCTTCAACTACCCATGAGAGCAACCTGTTCCAGCAACAACAACTCACTGACTAAAAGAAGACTTCCTACAATATAGATTAAACCTCTTCCTCTGTAATTTGCATTTGTACCCCCAAGTTCTGGAATTCTCTGTGACAGTGAAAATTCTACCCTCATTCATTTTATTAACCCCTCTCAGAAGCCTTATAAACCTCAATCAGTTCACCTCTGTGGTGCCTTGCTGCCAAGCTCTGTAGCTGACACATATGAATCCTTTCCTCATATGGTCACTCTTTTGCCAATCTCACATGAAAGTTGCCCATCTTTGGATTCTTTCAAGAAGCTCAATGTCTTTTTTCAGATGAGGTTTCCATACTTGAACACAGTATTCCATATGTGATCTTACAATTGCTTTATACAGTAGGACTATGACCTCCATATATCTACAGGGTAATGTTTGATAAATCACCAACAGAATACCGTGGGCTTTACTAGCTGCCTGTTTACACTGCTCAGAAAACTTCATATCTGTGCTTATTAGAACTCAAGTTTTTTTTTGTTTTTTCCTCTACTGTTTTTAATTTGACCTCACCAAGTGTATAATTTATTTTTGGGTTGCTATTCCCCAAGTGTAAGATTTTGCATTTTTCTGCATTAAACATAGCTGTCACTTTTCTGACAGCTCTTGCAGCTTCCAAGTCGCCCTGAAGAAGTGCTGCTTGGCACCTATCATTAACTACTTCACCAATCTTTACGTCATCTGCAAATTTTGACATCAAACCTTCTATCCCATCATCAATATCATTTATGAAAATCAGGAACAACTGTGGTCCAATAACTAATCCTTGGAGGACTGGCTTCTGACTTCTAGACCAATCTGAAGAAGATTCATTAACCACAACCCTCTGCATTCTACAGCCACCCAGCAATCCATCTTAGAATTTTTCCAGTAATTTCAACATTTACAGCTTATACAGTAATCTCTCATGAGGGACTGAGTCAAATCCCTGGCTAAAATCCAAATAAACTGTTGAAATTGTTCCCTACATCCAGCTCATGAGTCTGTCAAAATGCCTACTAAGTTAGTTAAACATGATTTTCCCTTAAGAAAAAAAATCATGTTGTATTGTTGTTGTTATTTGGTTTTTAGAAGCATTAGCAACTAAGGCCATATTGCTCCGGGGATATGCGGTGGTTATTCCTTATTCCCTGACCTTTCTGCATCCTCCATATTTGGTGGATCACAGGCTCGAACCCCAGTCTAATCAAGAAGCGTGTGCTACACACTGGTGCTCCTGCCCATTTGGCTACGGAGGTGCCCATCATATTGTATGCTATCTATCTAAATTCTCTGTATTGCACTCTTAATCACTGCTTCTAAGATTTTTCCACCACTGAAGTCAGACTAACTGATCTGTAGTTACAAACTTTGCTCTTAGAATTGTGCCTTTATGTAGTGATGATATGGTGGCAGTTTTCCAATCAAAAGGAATTTCCCCTGAGTCCAAAGTTGTCCTCATAATTAATTTCAATTGTTCAATATACACCTGGCAGCCTCCTTCAAAATTACTCATTATATGCCATCAACTCCAGGAGCCAGGAGTATTGTCAATAAAATGGTAAATTTGAACCCCTGGTTAGGAGAACTAATGCTGACATAATATGGCTAACAGAAACATGGTGCCACCCTGAAATTGAGGTTGGTTGGTTGGATTTTATTGGCGCATTAGCAACTAAGGCTATAATGCGCCAAAACCTGGTCATAAAAAAAGTAAAACTTTCGGTGGCCTAATGAATTAGGTCACTAAATCAAGGTATAAAAACAAGTATAAACTGGAAAAGACAAATATCAATAAACAAGTAACAATTTTTTAAATATTAATAAAAAGGCTTACTGATTTCAAAAAGCTAAAAACAGCAGACATATGGTCATCGTTGGATAAAATCTGACTTAGTGTATGCGGCTCAGTCAGATGGTTAAAAGCGGTAAAATGGATATTGCTAAAATCAGGACAGTCAATTAAAATGTGTCTGATTAATAAAATTGTGCCACAGGACTCACACATAGGAGGATCATCAGCCCTCAGCAAATATGAATGAGTCAAATGACTATGTCCTATGCGGGTCCGGGCAAGAACAACTTCCTCCTTACGATTCCTGTGCAGACTAGACCGCCATGGTTCAATTACAGGCTTTATACGATATAATTTATTTGTAGTCTGTCCATTCCATGAATCCTGCCATTGGGAGTGTATCTTTTGGTGTATTATTTGTCTGTAGTCTGTATAGGGGACTGACAGGCAGCGGTTATTATTGGGAATTGCTGATTTGGCTGCGGTGTCAGCCAAATCATTTCCCCTAATCCCAACGTAGCTAGGAATCCAGCAGAAGCAGATATCATATTCACGTTCACGGAGGAAGTGAATCTTCTGCTGAATGCTAGACAGAACTGGGTGAGAATTATATCTCACAGTTATTAAAGCCTGTAACATACTGAGAGAATCGGAATATAAAATGAACCATTGGTATAGGCATTTACTAATGTGATCCAAGGCTAACTCTATAGCGTGCAGCTCTGCAGTAAATATGCTGCATTCAGAGGAAATCTGCTCTGATGTAGTGCTGTCTGTAAAGACATCAGCAGATCCCACATATGATTCCGATTTCGAACCGTCTGTGTAAACTGGCGCGAAGTCAGAATGTTCAGCTCGGTGTGCTGAATGAAGCTGCAGGTAGACAGATGATGAAGTGTCCGACTTTCCCAAATTTCGAAGGGACAAGTCACATGTTGGAACATGAGCATGCCAGGGTGGAAGGGGTTGCTTCGGTGTTTGGGCAACCTTGTCTACCTTGATATTAAGTTCTTTGAGTAGCTCTTGGAGACTAATACCAAAAGGACGATTGGCAGTCTTACGGGTGTTGTACAAATTTTCCCATCGTGGCTCAAACACGAATGGCCACGTAGGATGGTCTGGCAGGGATTTCGGTTTTAAAGCATACTTTAGAGACAACTGAAGCGATAATGGTGGTTCGTTTGCTTCAACGTATAAGCTCTGGACAGGAGATGTTCAATATGTTCCAATAGCGATACGGAGAGCCTGATGATGGACAGGATCCAGCCATCGAAGTACACTGTCTCTGGCCGAATTGTATACCAGGGACCTGTAATCTAATCTGGATTGCACAAGTGCACGGTAAATGCGTAATAGGGTGCATCGGTCTGCACCCCAAGATGTAGAGGAGAGAGAGAGAGTGCAGAATATTCAGACCTCTTGTGCACTTTGTGCGGAGCTGACGGATGTGATCCAGAAAGGTCAGCTTTTTATCAAATACGAGTCCCAAGAATTTTGTGTCCATTGCTACTGGAATATCATTTTTTCCGAGCCTTAATTCAGGTTCAGGATGATGATTAAGCTTACGACAAAAGTGTACACAAACGATCTTCTACGGCGAGAACCTGAATCCATTAGATAGAGCCCAGGAATTTAGGCGATCAATGACTTTTTGCAGTTGTCTTTCTATAACCCTCATGTTGCATGACTGACAAAATATGCTAAAGTCATCAACATAGAGGGCACTCTTTACAGTTGGAGGAAGTTGTTCGGTGATGGAATTTACTTTGATGGCAAAAAGCGTGACACTTAATACTGATCCTTGTGGTACTCCCTCCTCTTGACAGAAGGGACGAGAGAGAGAGTGAGGATTCCACACGAACTTGGAAAGATCGATTGGCTAAAAAGTTTAATAAAAATGGGGAGATGCCCTCTAAGACCAAGGCTATGCAAATGTTTTAAGATGCCAAATCTCCAAGTTGTGTCATATGCTTTCTCCATGTCAAAGAATACACACACCAAATGTTCATGTTTTAGGAAAGCATCCCGGATGGATGCTTCCAATCTAATAAGATGGTCCAGAGTGGACTAGTTCCTTCGGAAGCCGCACTGGATGTTAGAGAGAATGTCATTCGATTCTAAATGCCACATTAAACAAAAGTTAACCATTCTCTCTAGGATTTTGCACAGACAGCTAGTCAGAGCAATAGGACGATAATTAGTAGTGACTTTTGGATTCTTTCCTGGCCTAGCAAAGTCAACAGCGATTGCTTTGCACCAGGAATCCAGAAACTGCCCTTCAATAAAGATTCTGTTATATAGAAGGAGCAAGTGACCCATTGCTTTCGATGAAAGATGCTTAATCATTTCATAATGGATGCCATCTGGTCCAACAGCATTTGCCTTTGAAAGAGTGATGGCTCTTTTCAGTTTCTGTATAGCAAATGCCCCATTGTAGGGATAAAGGCTCTTAGACTTAAAATTAAGTGCTGTTTTTCGATTTTGTGTTTCAGGACCAGGAACTCTGGGGAATACGAAGATGTTGCAGAGGTGATAGAGAATGTTTCCCCAAGAGAATTGACTATTGCAGTGGGCTCTGCAATAGTGCATCCATTATAGTCTAGGATCGATGAGGGGTGGGATGTATATTTTCTCTTCATTTTTTGGATTTTATCCCAGACTACCTTAGTGTTGGTAGACTGGTTAATAGATGATGTGAAACAGATCCATGATTCCTTTTGACTCTAACGTCGAATGTAGCATGCTTTGGCTCGCGCATATTTGAAGACTATTAGATTAACAGTAATAGGATATCGGTGGAATATCCCCCACGCTTTGTTTTGAGCCTTTTTTGCTGCTGTGCATTGTGAATTCCACCACGGTTTGGGAAATGGTGGAAATTGGGCAGATGTTTTTGTGATGGCATTTGCTGCTTGGACAATATTTTCTGTGATGTATGTTACTGCATCATTGATAGGCTCCTGACTGACAGTGCTGAAGTCAAAATTTGCCTGATGTTGGAAGGCAGTTCAGTCAGCCTGATCAGTCTTCCACCGTGGTAACCTGAAAGGAAGACACTGTCTCCCACTGTGTAACGAGGTTATCACAGGGAAGTGATCATTTCCATATGGGTTCTCCTCCACTTCCCAAGTGAGTGAAGGGAGTAGAGAAGGGGAGCAGATAGATAAATCAGTGGCAGAAAACATACGGGTAGGCATGTGGAAGAAGGTGTTTGTTCCAATATTTAGAAGGGAGACCTGAAATTGAGGATAATGAGTTCCACTATGGCATGTGTAGTGTATTTAGGAAACATAGGAAAGATAGAAGTGGCATCATGAATCTTATCAAAAGCAGCCTGAGCACAAAAAGAGCTTTTTCTTAGTCTGACCTTGTGTGTCTGTAAGTTGGAAGCAAAAATATAATGATAGTGGGAGTGAGCTACGGACAACAAGATTGTGAAGAGTATGACAAGATTCATTATATGCAAATGTCTTATTATGGGTGACTTCAATTTGCCACATATTAATTGGAATAAGTGGGTGGGAAACTCGCCTTGGGGAAAAATTTTTCTAAATAAACTACATGTTTATTATTTGTACCCGCATGTCAGAGATAATACTAAGGGTGAGAATATTCTTGATTTCATCATTACTCATGAATTATATGACATTACAGAACTTAAAATACAGGAACCATTGACAGAGATAGTGATTGTGCAGTCATCAGGTGGAAGATAGAGAAAAATGTTGCAGTAGTTAAAGGTAAAGGCAAGGGTTTTAATTTTAGAAGAGGGGGCTTTAACAGTTTAAGGCACTATATAGCATATTAATTGGGTGGATTGCAGAGTGAGGGCAAATAGACTTGAATTATGGAATGCTTTTAAAGCAAAAATTACAGAAGCTATGAAAGCACACATACCATTAAGAAAATATTGCAGGAGGATGCAGAAATGATAAATGCAGAGCTGGATGGTCAAAAGGAGCAGAAAAAGATAGCATGGGACAGTTAAACAGTGATGAAAAGAACTGAAGCCTACAACAGCTACTAGGTGATTTGTAATAATACCACAGATAAGGTTAGAGAGGCCAAGGCTGCTTATGAGAAAGCAGCCTTGGCCTCTCTATAAGGGAGCAAAGAATGGGAACAAGGAATTTTTCATCTATATAAATACAAGGAAGAAAAAAGCAAATCAGATCAGACCCTTGTGCATTGAGTATGGGAAAGTTTTACATAACCCAGCTGATGTTTCAGATGAACTGAACAGGTACTTTACATCTGTATTTACTCGAGAAAGACACTTCATGTCAAAAAGAGGTTGTGCAAGAGTCATATGAAATTATTAATTTCAAAATTACAGATGACTGTTTATTAGAAAAACTTTTGATTATAAAAGTAAGTAAGGCTCCTGGAGTTGGTGGCTTTAAGGCCACCGTGGCCGAGTTGTCAGGCGTGCAGGTGTATAAGTACATGTGCTGTTAATTAAAAGCAGGTGTCATGCTGTTAATTAAGAAAAACAAAATCAAAAGAAGTGCATCCAGTTGATATAGATGAACAGTGCACTGTTGAGTCAGTTTGGTGTGACATAAGCACTGCAAAAGCAAAAATAAGAGTAGGAGTGTGTTATAGGCCTAATGACTCGAATGAATATAATGAACAATTGTACAGAGAAACAGAATGGGCTAGTAAATCAGAATGTCTTATAATGGGGGATTTTAACTTCTCAGATATTGACTGGAACTTGTGGGTTTGGTCACTCACACACTAGTAAGACTTTTGTGGATTTATTGGATGATTGTTTTCTGCAGCAGCATGTTCAAGAGGCAACCAGAGAGGGGAATACTCTTGATCTGGTTATCAGCAGTGATCATTCACATATTAAGAATTTGCAGATAAAGGAACCACTAGGTAGCAGTGATCACAGTGTACTAATGTGGGATTTTCTTATGTTTGTTATTTAGGAGCATTGGCAACTAAGGCCATATTGCTCCAGGGATATGCGGTGGTCATTCCCTGCCCTTTCCGCATCCTCCGTATTTGGTGGTCATGGGCTCGAAACCCGGTCTAATCAAGAAGCATGTGCTACACCCTGCCACTCCTGCCCACCTGACTACAGAGGTGCATGTGGGATTTACTTAAAGATATAATTACTATCAGGGGTAAAGGGAAGGGTTTTTGCTTCCGTAAAAGTTAGTACAGTGGTCTCAGACAGTTTTTAAATTCTGTACAGTGGGATCAACTGACAATGTTACTAACAATAAATCCTAAGTGGATTGTTGTTGTTGTTATTTGGTTTTTAAGAGCATTAGCAACTAAGGCCATATTGCTCCGGTGCGGTGGTCATTCCCTGACCTTTCCGCATACTCCGTATTTGGTGGTGACGGGCTCGAACCCCGGTCCAATCAAGAAGCGTGTGCTATGCACTGCTGCGCCTTCCCACCTGGCTACGGAGGCGCCATTCTAAGTGGAAAGCATTCAAGGAATTAATTGTGAAAGCTACTAAAAGTTTCATACCTATTAAAAATATTGTTCAAGGTTTAGGCCTAAATGGTTATCAAATGAACAAATGAGATAACAGAAAAGAAACGTAACAGAAAAGAAAAATGCACGGGATGCCTATAAATTATCAAGCGACTCAGAAGCCTATGGCAGTTATAAGCTAGCCTATAATCAGGTCAAAAAGGAGATTAGGCAGGCGAAGGCAGATTACGAGAAATCTTTGGCAAAGGATGCTAAGAAAAACAACAAGGATTTCTTTACTTATATAAACTCTAAAAGGAAGGGGACGAATCTGATTGGTCCACTTGATATCAAATTGGTTTGACTGTTGATGATCCTGCTCATATAGCAAACAAACTGAATGAGTATTTTGCATCTACATTCACACATGAGGAGTTATTAAGGTTTGAAAATGGCAGAAGGTTATCAAATTGTAGCAGGGTGCTTGATGATTTTGTAATAACTGAGAGCAAAGTGGAGGAGAAATTGTTGAAGTTAAACATAAGAAAGGCACCTGGGGTGGATGGGATCTATCCAGTTATATTAAAGGAGGCGGTAAAGCAACTAAGCAAACCTTTAGCCATAATTATGAGAGCATCCTTGGACTCAGGGGAGGTCCCCACAGACTGGAGATGTGCAAATGTATTCCCCATTCACAAAGAGGGATCGAAGGGTGACACGAGTAATTACAGACCAGTTAGTTTAACTTCTGTTCTGGGTAAAATAATGAGTCACGGGTTAAAGATGCATTGCAGGATCATCTAGACAAGACTACAGCAATAATTCAGACACAGCATGGGTTTGTTAACGGAACATCTTGTCTGACAAATTTGATAGGATATTATGATGTGGTTACAAAGGAACTGGATGCAAAAAATAATTTTGATATCATATATTTGGATTTCAGGAAAGCTTTTGACACTGTTGCGCATGGAAGACTATTTTACAAATTGGAGCAGAATAGTATTAAGGGTAAGTTGCTACAATGGATAAAAGGATGGTAGAGTGGAAGAAGACAGAGGATGGTAATCAATGGGTGCTGCTCTTTGGGGACTAATGTTATTAGTGGAGTCCGACAGGGTTCGGTTTTGGGTCCTCTGTTGTTTTGTATATTTATCAATGATATTGATGAAGGTATATGAGGCTTAGTTTCGAAGTTTGCAGATGATACAAAGGTTGGCAGGGTTGTTAATGACAGTGTGCTACTGCAACAGGATCTAGAAAATTTGGGCAGATGGACTAAGAAGTGATGATAGTGGTGATGAAGTGAAGACATGATATTGCCATGGAGGATGTCTGTGTGTGTGCGCGATGCAAGGAGTGTAACGAAATCAGGTGACAACTCAGCATTGTTATGGGCCTATAAGAGAGCTTGAAGGACAGGGTGGATGCCCTCGAAGGATCTAAATTGAGGGGTCCATCAAGCTCTCAGCTGCCCACATCAACGGAAGAGCTTGCACTTGGTCATCACACAACCCTGTAGCAAAACCCAAGGCAGAATGCGCTGGTCCCACAGGAACTAGTAGTTGTTGGTGACTATTGTCAGGGAAATGGGTAACATGCTTTGTAAAAAGGATAGGTGGAACAGGACCAGGGCATGTCTGCCAGGGGCAAATGTTGATGACATTGTAGAGCGGATATCATCTTTTAAGGGCACAAAAGGTGATATAGTTGTACACATTGGCACAAATGATATTAAGAGTAGGAGACCGGCAGAATTACTTAACAAGTACAGGTCACTATTGAAAAAAAGCCGTGAATTAGGGTTGAATTTGAAAGTGTCTGCAATTCTGCCCAGATATGATAGGAGGGAGTATATGACGAGAGCCCTGTTGATCAATTCGGCCATGGAAAGATTGTGCAAGGCTCAAGGGGTAGAATTTTTCCAGACTGGTCTGTACTTCTTAACAGGAGAGACTGCTTCTACAGGGATGTGATACACTTAAATAGAAAGAGTGCAAGAATATTTGCTGATGCTATCGAGGCAGTGTTAGGTGGGTCGGAAAACTGATAGCTTGGGGGGATACAAGGACTAATAGATTAACAGTAGCCACTGGCAGAGGTGAAAGTGATTCTTGCACTGCTTCTATTGGAATGAGCAGAAGCCTGGAAAACAAGATGCAGGATATTTCAGGGACTGCTGGGAGTCATTGCAGTACAAGTAAACACATGGGGTGTGTTAGGGTAGCTAAGAATAGGAACAGGTGCATGTATACTTGCGTGTACACCAATGCAAGGGCAACAAGATTAGTGAATTGGTTGCTCTTATGAAGAAAGGCTTAAGTTTTGCAAATTACAGTGTCTGGAGACTAGGCACCGGCGAGGGGATCTAATAGAGGTGTATAAAGCCTTGAATGGTTTGAGCATGCTCAATGCTGATGGGATTCTTCCTCTTGCTCAGAATAATCACCTGAGAGGGCATAAATTCAAATTGAGGAAAGACAGATGTGCAGAAATTTGCCTTTAACCAGTGTGTAAGTTGGTTGGTGGAACAGACTTCCATCCCTTGTTGTGGAAGTTGATAGCCTAAATAAATTTAAGGCTCAGCTGGACAGGTATTTTGAACGAAGGGGGGGTGAATAAAGTGGAAGTGTTTTTTTTTTTTTTTTTTTTGGTTGATGCTGCATAAGCTTGCTTTCTTGCATCATATGCCTCTACTAATGCTAAGTGGCAACTGAAGTTTAACCTTGACAAATGCAAAGTACTGCATATAGGTAGAAGTAACCCCAGAGAAACATACCAACTGTGCGGTACTACACTTAAGGTGGTAGAAAATGAAAAAGACCTGGGAGTAATTATGCAGTCAGATATGAAGTTTTCTGAGCAATGCAGACAGGCTGCCAGGGCAGGTCATGGGGTTTTGTCAATGATATATAGGAATTTTGCTAGCAGGGAAAGGAAGTGATTGTCCCTCTGTATAAGATAATGGTCAGGCCATGCCTTGAGTACTGCATACAGGTCTGGAGGCCTCATTTTAGGAAGGATGTCGATTTTCTTGAACTTGTACAGAGAAGGGCAACAAGATTGGTGAGGGGAATGAAGGGATTCTCTTACCAAGAGAGGCTTAAGTTCTGCAAATTGCAGTGGCTGGAGACTAGGCACCTGCACGGTGATCTGATTGAGGTGTATAAGGCCTTCAATGGGTTGAGCATGCTGAATTCTGATGGGATCCTTCCACTTGTTCAGATTATGAACCTAAGGGGGCATAAATTCAAATTAAGAAAAGACAGATGTAGAAGAGATGTGAGGAAATTTGCCTTTGGCCAGCGGGTGGTTAATTGCTGGAACAAACTTCCATCTGTTGTTTTGAAAGTTGATAGGTTGAATAAATTTAAGGAGGAACTGGACAGGCATTTGGAGGGAATGGTGTGATTTTTTTTTTTTTGGCTGATGCTGCATAAGATCATACACATGCTTTGTTGCTTGACATGCCACTACTACTACTACTACTACATGCCTTGAGTGACCCGGGTTCAAGCCCATGACTGCTGAATACAGTGCTGTTTCTCATATTCTCTCTACCTTGTGAACTCCTCTGACCGTGTGGTGGTCCCAGAGTATAAACAGAATATTTATTTATTTATACCAGTAATTTTGAGGGAGGTTTCAAGGGAGTGTATTGAATGACTGAAGCTAATTATGAGTGCATCTTTGGAGTAAAGCTATTCCTCCCAACTGGAGAACTGTCAACATATCACCATTACATAAAGGTGGTTTGTAGAGCAAAACTGGTAACTACAGTTCGGATAGTCTGAATTCAGTGGTAGGGAAAATATTAGAAACAATGATTAAAAGCGCAATCCAGGGACGTTTAGGCAGATATGGAATTCTGAATAACACACAACAGTTTTCTTAAGGGAAAATCATGTTTAACTAACTTAGTAAGCTATTCTGACACAGTTACTCATGAGCTGGACATAGGGAACAGTTTTGACATAGTTTATTTGGATTTTAGCGAGGTATTTGACACAGTTCCTCATGAGAGGTTATTGTACAAGCTGGAACATGTTGAGATTACTGGAAAAATTGTAAGATGGATTGTTGAGTGGCTATAGGGTAGAAGGCATTGGGTTATGATTATTGGATTTTCTTCAGATTGGTGTAAAGTCAGAAGCTGATCCTCGAAGGATTGGTTCTTGGACCACAGTTGTTTCCGATTTTCATAAATGACATTGACAATGGGATAGAAGGCTTGATGTCAAAATTTGCAGACAACAAAGATTGTTAGTGTAGTTAATTATCAGTACCAAGCAGTGCTCCTTCAGGATGACTTGAAGAGGCTGCAAGAATTGTCAGAAAAGTGACAGCTATGTTTTAATGGAGAAAAATGAAAAATCTTACACTTGGGGAATAGCAACCCAAAAATAAATTATACACTTAGTGGAGTTGAATTAAAAACAGTAGAGGGAAAAAGGACCTGGGAGTTATAATAAGCACAGATATGAAGTTTTCTGAGCAGTGTAATCAGGCAGCTAGTAAAGCCCATGGTATCCTATTGGTGATTTATGAAACATTACCCTGTAGAGATATGGAGGTCATAGTCCTACTGTATAAGGCAATTGTAAGATCACATATGGAATACTGTGTTCAAGTATTGAAACCTCATTTCAAAAAAAAGACAGTGAGCTTCTTGAAAGGATCCAAAGATGGACAACTTTCATGTGAGATTGGCAAAAGGGCGACCATATGAGGAAAGGGCTCATATGTGTCAGCTATGCAACAAGGCACCACAGAGGTGAACTCATTGAGGTTTATAAGGCTCTGAGAAGGATTAGTAAAGTGAACGAAGGCAGAGTTTTCACTGTTATAGAGAATTCCAGAACTTGAGGACCACCCAGATGGCAGCAGCTCTAAACATCAGACATCTTCCTGCCATTATCCATAAGAGAAGACTCTTCTTTGCTGTAAAAATGATGGTTGGCATTATTTCGGACCCAGAATTCTGGGCTAACTGCGATTGGAGGATCCCAGTCCCAAGCCTTCGGGCCAATCCAGTCCTTCAGGCCATCCCAAACTGGTTAAAGTTATCCAATCAGTTCTTACCTGTGCAAATGCTGCAGTACATATACTCCTTGGATGGCAACCTCCACAAGTTCGCATTTGATAAAAAATACAGGCAGAACTTACTCCATCCACTTCCTTTTCAGGACCACATCACAAGACATTAGAACCTGCTCCCAAGGACCTGTCCATCACTCCCATGGATCCCTCACTACATTGTTCCAACTTTCTGCTCTTGCTTAGATGACTCCAGCACTGTAAAAGGATTGCTCCCTGGAGAATAATTTAACATGATAACATGCTGTTGTGTGTATATATGTTCATATGTAAATTTTTCATTTGCTTTCCTACACTTGTATAATTAGTAATAATATTATTTTTTTCCTATCTCATCCTTGTTTATTTCATTGTATTAGCCTTTACTGTAATATTATATTAGCCTTCATAACCTTGTATTAGCCTTTACTGTAAACACCTGGCTTGTAGCCGTGAAGGGTATTGTGTACGGCATGTGCATTTCGTATGCAATAAAGAGTTGTTCTTCTTGTTCTTCTTCTAAACTCAAAATACAGGGGAAGAGTTTTAGACTAGATTGTAGGAAGGGTTCTTTTAGCCAGTGAGTTGTTGATTGCTTGAATAGAGTGCCTTCGCAGGTAGTTGAGGTTGACAGTTTGAATAAATTCAAAGGTCAACTGGATAGTTACCTATATAAGGAGGGAGGCAAATAATTTGTATTTCCTTATTTACTCTTTTTTATCTTCCTTTGATACAATTTGATCGAAACAATCCCAATAACTAAACAAATGTTTCAGATTTTTATACTGAAATCTGCCTTCCTACCTCAATTTTTTTAGATCTATGATGTAACATATACTTTGTACATGCTATATCATGATACTCTTTGTGCACGTTATATAACATGTACTCTGTTTACTATGACTATTTTCTACAGCAGTGCAAGAGAGAGAGAGAGAGAGAGAGAGAGAGAGAGAGAGAGAGAGAGAGAGAGAGAGAGAGAGAGAGAGAGAGAGAGCAATGCTTTCAATCTAATCATCAGATTCTTCATGCATTAAGAATCTACACATGGTATAGGTTTTTAATGCATGAAGAAGAACCACAAGGTGGCATTGATCATAATGTACTGCTGCGAGATTTACTTGTAGGTGTAACCTACTGCCAAGAGTAAAGAGAACAGTTTTTGCTTTTATAAAGCAGACTGCAGTGGTCTCATCAGTCAGTTTTTAAATTCTGTACAGTGGGACTAACTAATGATGTTAACAACAAATTCTAAATGGGAAGCATTCAAGGAAATAATCTTAAAAGCTACTAGGCTTTTTATACCAATTTAGAAATACTGTTCAAAGCTTAGACCAAAATGGATGTCAGATGAACTAAACTTTGAATGTGGCAAAGAAGAAAAATACATGGGATGTATATTTATAAGATGATAAATAAGCTTATGGAAGACATAAAATAGTCTGCAATCATGCCACAAAAAAGGTTAGACAAGCCAAGTCATATTACGAGAAGTCTCTGGCCAAGAATACCAAAAAAAGCAGCAAAGACTTCTTTACTTATGTAAAGACTAGGAGAAAGGGGATGACTCACATTGCTCCATTAGATACGAATGGTTTAACTATTGATGAATCTGCTCAGATTGCTGACACTGAATAGATATTTTGTATCTATATTCTTTTAGCCAGGGAAAATTTCCGGTATACCCTTCGCTAAAAAATTCCACAAGAGGAATTTTTTTAGGGAAGGGGATGCCAGAAGTTTATTAAATTCTAACAGGCGGACTGAATGATTTTGTGGTAATTGAGAAGAAAGTGGAAGAGAAATTATTGAAACTAAACATAAAAAAGAAACCTGGGGTGGATGTGATCAATCCAATTATATGTTGTTAATTAAGGGTTTTAAGACACAAGGGCATCAAAGGCAAGATGTGCTTTTCCAGTTTTTTTTTTTAATGTAAATTAATTTTTCCAGATTTGTTTATCAAATTGGATTTGCCGAATGAAATTAAACAGTTGATCTAGATTTACAGAGTTAACCTAATATCTATTTAAGGATAAGGGGATTCTGATTATTGCATAAACTCTAGAAGCAAAGGAATCTGGAATTTCTGAATCGATGGCATACCAAAAAGAATGTGTCTTATTGAAAGCTGAACTTGGCATTGAACACAGAGGGGGGGGGATTTTCATTAGCTAATAGAGATGATATGTTAAGGGGCGATCTTATCTGATTGGATACCTTTCCATCACGTTGGAAGCATGCTAACCTGAGGCTCTTACCTAAGGATCCCACAGGTACCTCCAAGGCATATCCCCCGATTGCGCTGCTTCCCATTCTCGGCAAGGTTTTTGAGAGACTGCTGCTCTTCCGCTTCCAACCCCGATATGAAGCCAGTGGTTTGGCATCCTCGCTTCAATTTGGATTCAAACAAGGGTGCTCCACAATTGATGCTCTATCTAAAACCCTCAAAGTTGCAGAACAGTCGGATGCAACTTATGTACTGGCAATCTTCATTGACTTCAAAGGAGCTTTTGACACAGTGTGGTGGCCGAGCGTTCTTCAGAGGGCCAGAGTCTCTAACTGTACTTGGAATTTCTACCACTGCCTCAAAAGCTACTTCTCTAACCGCAAGGTCAGCATCAAAACAAAATATCACTGATCACCCGACATCTAACCCGAGGCTGTCCCCAGGGCTCCATCCTGGGGCCAGCTGTCTGGAATATGATACTCGACGACTGGCTCCTGAGGGACTACCCACACACTACTCAGCTTTCTTATGCCGATGACATGGTTACTATCATTGAGGGCCCCACCCGTGCCACCATAGAAACCCAGGCTACGGTTGTTCTCGCTGCTCTGTCCGTATGGGCCATGGAAAATAAACTCTCAGTCTCCACTGAGAAGAGCAAAACCCTCCTATTAAAATGCAAACTGGACTTCTCCAGACCTCCTACCATATGTTTTAATGGCCGCCCACTGAAAAACTACCGATCGGTGAAGTACCTGGGAGTAATTTTGGACGACAGGAGAACTTTCATTCCTCATATCCAAGCTATCAAAGAAAAGATAAAAAATTACATCACTATGTTAGCACGCTTTACCCGCAAGGACTGGGGTCTTAAAGGACCAACTCAACGCCTTTTATACTCAGCAGTATTTATACCAATTGTCACACATGGAGCTGCAGTATGGTACCACTGAATGACTTTAGTGCATGCTCAACATAAAATTCAGCAAATTCAATGACTTATGCTACTACAAATGCATGCACTAAATTTGTTCTGTCGTTCTACATGCACGCGCATGTAGAACGACATCAACTGCTGCCCTACAGCTACTAACTGGCCGCCTCCCTTTGTACCTCCACGCGCTTTTATCGGACTCTCTAATGCAATTAAGAAGAATAAGGAAGCTGAATTCCTCACTATTCAAACCAGTACCGATACGAACATCAAACAGGAACATAAACGTGTGTGGCTAGAATTGATAAACTTATGGCAAACCTGCTGGAATAACTCCACAACTGGTGCAACTACTAAACTTTTCCTTCCTGTGGTAACCTACATCAACAAACAACGTTCCACTTGGTTCTTCCCTAACGTCTATGCTTCCTTCCTATTAACTGGCCACAGGTCCTTCAAGAGATGCCTTCTAGAGTTCGGCCTAGTCGAGGATGCCCTCTGTACCTGCGGAGAACCTGAAGACTGGGATCACGTGATGCACTCATGCAACGTATACTTAGATCTAAGAAACCAACTACTCCTAGACCTCCACACTACATCACTTCGGCCAGAAACCAAGTTATTGGAATCTAATGATGCCTTCCATGCACTGACCAGTTATGCCAACTAGGTCTTTCGTCGTCGCTGGCATCACCTGCAACTCTCGAACACTACTCCTGGATAACCTCCTCTAGACAGCAACTGATACCCAGCACCGGAAACTTCCAGACATGAAACTGCAAATGGCGGACAGCCCTGTCGATGCCGCTCCGTGATTCTCCATTGTGACGATCCTGGACTCTTTAATTTGAACTTTACCTATTCTCTTCTTCCTACCCACAGTCTTTCTCCAGGACTCCCACAACTGCACCTAGCACTCTTCCTGCTCCGTTTCGCCTGGGAGGATGCCTACGCTCTGTCATCCTCGCTATCTTGTCTGTCTTCCACTTTCCTGTCTCTTCTCCGCTCTTTCTTTGGCCCTCCCCACTCTCGCTCCTGCAAGAGTGTGGACGGCCCATCAGATGTCTTTTATTCCCTGGTCCGGCTCCTCGTGCCAGTGGATGGATGCTGGGAGGCTCCTTCCTGGTGATAGCGGCAGTAACGAAGAGGCCAGTCAAACAACACAAACAGCACACTACTCACACATAACCCACACTGACTGGCTTTGCTATGTTAACAGAGTATTTAATGCGGATTTGTGGGAAACCACGGGAACCGCATAACAAAAAACACTATGTCCACTATACAATAACAAAGGAACCTGGATGCAAAAAATAATTTTCTTACCATGTACTTGGATTTAGCAAAAGATTTTGATACTGTTGCACATAAAAGACTGCTGTAAAAATTAGAGCAGTGTGGCATTAAGGGAAAGTTACTGCTTACTGATAAAGGGATGGTTGAGTGGGAGAAGACAGAGTGGTGTTTAATGGACACTGCTCTGCCTGTTGTTTTCAATAATTATTAATGATATTGATGAGGACATATGAGGCCTAATGTCTAAGTTTTCAGATAATACAAAGGTTGGCAGGGTGGTCAATGACAGTAATTATGGAGTGCTACTGCAACAAGATCTAGAAAAATTTGACAGATGGGCTGAGAAGTAGTGATTAGAGTTTAACATTGACAAATGCAAGGTACTGCATGAGGATAGCAGTAATCCCACAATAACCTACTAAGTATGTGCCATACTAAGGTGGTGGAGAATGACAATGACCTAGAGGTAATTTTTTAGTCAGACATGAAGTTCTCTGAGCAGTGCATGCAGGCTGCTGGACAACTCAGTGTTTTGTCAATGATATTCAGGAACTTTGCCAGAAGGGATAACGATGTGATTATACCATTTTATAACAAGGGCTCACATCTGGTGAGTATGGGCTTGGCACACCCAGGGTCTTCTTGAGCTAGATGTCATCATTCTTCTCTTTCTTGGTGATTCTCTCTCTCTCTCTCTCTCTCTCTCTCTCTCTCTTTCTCAGGGTAATTCAGAAATTTTTTTTTTGGCTGGTGCAGCATAAGCCTCAGGCATCCTTGCACCATATGGCTAATAATAATAATAACCAGTTGATTGAAGAAAGTGTACCATACTACAAGTACGAACCCCAGGCAGTACTAGAGACCCCAACCCACAAGCTGTACTGGGACCGCTCCATAATAATGGATAGGACAATCCCACACAACAGACCAGACAAGAAGGAAAAGGCTACCTATCTGATTGACATAGTGGTACCCAACACTGGCAACCTGCAGAAAATCCATGGGGGACAAAAAAAAAATCAGGAAGTACACGAACCTAAGACAGGAGATCAAAGCAATGTGGCATATGCAACAAGTAACAACCATCCCAATCGGTCAATCACAGGTATGGTGCCAAAGACCCTACATAACAGCCTAGCAGCAATAGATCTCCCAGTGAACACCTACAAGGAACTCCAGAAAGTCGCAATCCTGAACACCTGTAGGATAGTCAGAGTTCCTCGACCAACAGTAACACCAGACGTAAAACAACCACCCCGTGTACTTGGTAGCAATACCCATTGCGAGGGGGAACCCCCCAATCAGGGAGAAATAATGTAAGAGCATTAATAATAATAAGGCAATTGCCAAGCCACAGATTGAGTACTTTAGGAAGAATGTTTATTTTTTCGAATCAGTGTGGAAAAGAGCAACAAGATTAGTGAGGGGAACAAATGGTTACTCTTACTAAGAAAGACTTCAATCCTGCAAATTGAAAGGATGCCATCAGCATTTAATTTATTCAATCCACTCAAAGCTTTTACCAGAAACACCTCAACCACATCTTGAAGGTGCTTGGTTTCCAGATGTTTCTGATTAAGGTTTTGAATGGATTAAGTTAAATGCTGATGGTATCTTTTGTCTTTCTCAGACAATACACAAGGGGACATAAATTTAAATTGGAGGAAGGTTGGTTGCAGAACAGATGTGCAGACATTTGCCTTTAGTAGTCAGCGGGTAGTTGATTGGTGGAATAAGCTTCTATCTGGTTTCGTGGAAGTGGCTTTTAATAATTTTAAGGAAGAATTAGGCAACTTCTTATAGGGTAGGACAAGTGATGAGATATTTTTTTTTTTTTTTGCTATTGCTGTATAACCTTGCTTTCTTGCATCATTTTCCACTACTAACTCAAATCCTGGAATCCTTTTAGGAAGTGTCTTCTTCACCCACCTTTCTCCTTTCACTCTCTTCTTTTTCTCATGAATACTAATCCTTCTTCTATATCTTTCTTTTTCATTCCCCCATTTCCCCCAATCCCTGGAAGATGGCCCACTTCCTTATGGCAAGGGTGGTAACTAATCAGCAACTTTCTAGGTGAGACCTGGTAGCTGGTAGGATGCAAATAAATCCTTGTAATTAATTATGTGTAGTTAACTGAAAGGTTAATGAAGTTGAACAAGCAAGGCTTAGTCTGCAATTTGGGAAGCCCTATGTGAATGTTTCCATCTAATATTCTAGAGGAGCAGTGGATGACATAACCAAGGGGCAGATGATCTGTTGATGCACTTACCTCAAAAACAGTGTATTTCCTTATTGCAGGGGATAATTTGAAATAGGTTCAAGTTTTTAACATCCCTAGGGGTCCTGACATTATGAAGTTTGGCCTTTTTTAAATTAGTTGTTTAAGACCTGGGTCAGTTTTTGTGTCAAGGACAGAATCTTTTGACAAATAATAAGAGCTGCCATTTTATAAATCTGTTGACACAATAAAGAGAGAAAAAAACTTCTGATCTCCGTTTTCATTCTGATTATGATTCTGCATTACTTAACAATAAACTACTAATTTCACACATAAGCCGAATGTCTATTTCATAACATGTATAAAATTAAAGTAACTTCACATTGATTCTGATTTTATTCTTTAATTTTTTTTTTACATCCAAGAATCAGCTTATTCTTGTTATTCTAACTTTTAATCTATTCATCTGATACATTTAAATACAAAGATAGAGTAATACACACAGTTATCTTTCAATTTCTAACTAATATTAGTAAATGATTAGCAGATTGTCACTATGTTATCTAGTCAGTGCTCCAATCTAATTAATACTACAGGGGGAAGTCAAAAAGTAAAGTTCTTAATTTTATCCCTCAGTAATATATGATCATGGTGGACTGTTGGGCATTTGTTAGCATGTTGTCCCATAAGTAAGCAGAAGGTAACTGCAAATATGGATTACCATGCATTGATTCTTAATGAATTGTGTTAATAAAGGTTTTGATTTAGGTGTGGGCAGTTATTCAGTTTCTGTGTATAAAGTACATCATACCAGTGAAAATTCACCAGGAATTCATGGCTGTACTTTGTTGTCGTGGAACTTTCTGTTGCAAAGGCTACTTCACCATATTACACTTCCCAAATTAATTGAGTTTATGTACGTAAACTGCCGGGGAGCAGTTAGAAGTCATACATTTGAATTTGTTTTAAATAGAGAAAGAATTCAGAGAGAGAGAGATGCTTTTTTACCTGTGATGCTGATGAGAGCAAAGATTCTTGCAGATCTGAAAGGAAACCGAAGAACACAGAAGTGCATTGGGCATTGCGGAATAAGTTACATTCAGTGAATATATATATATGCTTTACTGTAAGTTGTTGCAAGCAGAGTGTACACAGCAGAGGATCATTTCCTGTAAGCAGATAGTGATGTGCGAGGCGAGTATGACATTTGGATTCTGGCTAGGATTATTTCTTTTCTATTTTATGCAGGCTAGAAGTCCATATTTGTGGTTCAGGTTTTAGTTGGAATAGCCTTTCCATAGAAGCATCCATTGTTCCATTATTGTTCTCTGTATATTGTGTCTATAATCAGGATATGGAACTAGATCATTTGTTGAGGCTATGCTGCAGGGATGCTTTGCAGCATCATCTGCTTGTTCATTTCCTGGAATACAACTGTGGTCTGGGATTCAAGAGAAGATAACAGTTTGCTGATGCTCACATTTTATAAGCTTTAATAAAGAGTTATAAGATGAGAAAGTGCTTTTCGAAGCTAAAAGAGCACTCTGAGTCAGTATATACAGTGGATTCCAGTTATTTGGGCCACCAGTTAATAGGGGCAGCTGTTTATTTAGGACAAATCTTAAAAAACAGAACCCAATCAAGAAAATAGCCAGGGTTTACTTCGCTTAATTGGGACAACATTAAGTTTAATCGGGGCAGGAGACTGCAGCACTGGAGATTACCCTACAATTGTATCCAACTGTACCACGTGGTTCAGTCAGATTTCTGGAAATCACAATCATAAAACAATTAGCAGTCACCTGTTTATTGGGCTTTTCTGTTAGTGCAATCTATCATAAACGGATAGTTAACTCGATCTTTTTGAATTTGCGATAATACCGACAGCTGGAATTCTCTGGGTTATTTCGGTGAAATGTGGTTACACTTCCATGGAATCTTCAATCATAAAAAATTAATTTTCAGAATCTTCTCTTCATTCCTATTTTTAAAGCTTCGTAACTTGTTACTCCATTCTCACTTGCATGTATCGTGTTGCAATTTGTGTGTGCCATGTTCTTTGTTATTGACTGCTTATCTTTTTACTGTTATAAATTAAATTTAATAGAATTAAAATTCAATTTACAAATGTGATCACAATGAATGGTGCTTACTACACATCGTATAGTGAACGGTACTTTACTATGGCGAGTCCATCGTAACGTGATTTGATTGTACAGTGAACCAATTGTAAAACGGAGGTCCATTGTAATTTTAACTATTTACGTGAAACTTTGGATAATTAGGGCAGCCACTTAATTGGGCCAAAATGCACTAATCCCAATGTGTCCCAAATAACCGGAATCTAGTGTATTATGCTTTTATTTACTGACAGGAGTGATTCAGTTTTTCATGGCAAGCTTAAATGATATGGAGCTTAGCGATACAACTATTGCATTCAGCTGGAAGTGAAACTGAAACAGTTGTATTAGGGAAATTAGCAGCTGCACCAACTTTATTGCTAGACTTTAAACCATCAGTATAGATCTTAATACTACACACTTTTGCTCATATACTTTTGTGTATGAGCAGTTGGTGAATGTTAATATTTTCTATAGCATCTTTACACCATGCAAAGTAATCATCACAAGAAAGTGTGAAGGTAGTCCATGGAGGATCTGGATCTTTTGATTCTCTGAAGTATATTATCAAGCTGATTGTTCCAGCATTCTGTTAGATTCTGCAGTCTGTTACCAGTAGGCTGAATTGTTCTGGGTTTGTTTTCATAGTGGCTTTGCAACTGCAAATCACGTAGTAGCAGCCAAATAAGATGAGTGGGGAGGCTTTTAATTTTAACTGAGTAGTTCATCAGTAGCATCTTACTTCTGATGCTGAGTAGAGGTTTGGAGCCTCAACATAAAAAAATTTGAAATGGGGATGTTTTGTGTACACCTAGAGCTATCCTAAGAGAAGAGTGTTGGATGGATGCAATATGGGTTAGGGTGCTCTCCCTAGCTGAGTCATAAACAGGTGCTCTTTAATCTAGCTGAGATTTAATTAGGGATCTATATAAGTGGAGCAGAGTATAACGACCTTCTTCCCAAGATGTAGTGGAGTATATGCATTTATATGCATGACCTGGAGTATATGCATTTTCTTTGTACAAGTGGTTCATAGATATTTGATGTGCTCCTGGAAGTTTAACTTCTTATCAAAAATTAGCCCTATGAGATGAATATTGTTCACAATTGCAAGATGATGATTGGCTAAGTGTAACTCAGGATCAGGATGCATTTTGTGTTGACAGTTTGTATCCATTATGTGCCATCCATAATTCAATGTTATTTATGGATATTTGTAGATGACTCTCAATATAGTTCATATTCTGAGAGTGGCAGGATATGGTAAGATCATCTGTGTAGAGATATGAGTTAACAGTGTTTGGAATGCTGTTTGTGGTATTCTTTATTCATATTGAAAACAGTGTGGCACTGAGAACAGAGCCTTGTGGGACTCCTTTCTTGTATATATGTTTGAGATAGAACTTTCTGGTACCTAACTTGGAAGGGCCTGTGTTGAAGGAAACTTTGAATAAAATATGATAAATGGCCTCTCATATGAATAGAATGAGGATCTCTTAGGATGCCATAGTGCCACGTGGCATATAATGATGTTGATTTCTGATGAATGCATTCCTTATGTTTGATTCAGCTTTTATCATGAGGTCTAAGGAAGATCTATTCTTCTGAAAGCCGAACTGATTATGTTTCAGGATTCAAGGTACCACATGAGCCAATGGTGAATCATTTTTTCTAAAGTCTTACTCAAGCAGATGGTTAGAGAACTAATGTTCATCGGCCATATCTCATCTCTGACTCGTGGGCCTTTACGCGCATGCGCAAAGACAAATCTCTATTTAAGTTTCATGCTTGCCCCTATTCAGTAATTTTCATTCTTGTGATCACGACATACAATCGAAAAGCATTGTCAGCTTCAGGAAGGAAAATCGTTTTGCCATTATTTCGTTAATGGCGTTAAATTGATTTTTATTGTTTAAATTGCTTAATTATTTTTAAATTTTTTTAAATTTTAAAATTATTTGTTACTCTAATGTAAGTTTTTCAATTTTTTAAAAAATATTTCTGGACACTATCATATGGAAGTGTTCTATGTACTATACTGAGGTAAACTTCTCTTATTATTTTACAAATAATGATATCAAAGTAGAACGTATTGAGCATTACAGCTCAGGTTCATACTATCTAATTCATTTTTTTTTTTTTTTATGAAAACCCCAAACACGAGAGGTATTAGAATCTATATTACTTAGTACCACACTAGGGTTGGAGGTTGAGAAGATCAAAGAAGATATTTGTTGACATTAGACTACAACTTCTGTAGACTAATTTTCAGGAAAGACATATGAAGGAATGTTGTTCCAGAAAATGGCAGTTGAATGAATAAACGAAGAAGATGAAAAGTTAGTTCTGTGAGTTTGAAGTTGGACAGAAAATGGATGTTGGGCTGGTGGCAGCATGTGTTCGGACTGTTTTGAAAGAGAGTGGAAATTATAGAAGCCAATTCAGAAGAACAGCATCCATGGAAGTATCTGTAGAAAAGGCTTGCAGCAGAAACAGTACAACTATGAGACAGTGAGTAGAGAGACTCTGTTAGAGAGGAGTCATTAATTAACGTAACTGCCCTCTTCTGAATGGAATCTAGAAGCCTGAGAGTGGTTTTGGGGGCACGGCCCCAAATGTGGGAACAGTATTCCGTGGTAGGGCGGATTTACAATTTGTACAGAGTTTGGAAGAAAAGTAATGCCAAGAGCAAAAAAGAAAACCAAATTTTTGCAAGAGAGGTTAGAAGTCACAATAATCCCCAAAAGAGATATATCATTTTGCCCAGAAATTGGAATTCCACCAAAGATAAGGATAGGAGCAGAAGAAGCCTTTTTGTAAGATATAAGACAAGACTGAGTTTTAGAAGGATTGAAATCAACTAAGTTGTCTTTGCCCCACTGGAGAATTACCTGGAGACTGGCATTTAAGGAATTTGTAGCAGATATTCGAGAAGTTGAAAGCAGGGCAAGGTTTCTCAAAATGGAAAGCGGAATGCAATATGCTATCATTGGAAAAACTATGGATAGGATTTCCATTCAATGGAAGGAGGTCATTAATATACAAGAGGAAAAGAACTGAACCTTGGGGGCCACCAGCATTAGTGGAGAAGTTAGAAGACAGAGAGAGTCATCTACCATCACCCTCAGTGAGCAATCAGAGAGAAAACTGGATAATCAATTACAAAAAACAGTTGGCAAACCATAAGATGGAAGCTTGTTTAGAAGACCTTTATGCCAAACAAAACACGATCGAAAGCCTTTGATACGTCAAGAGCAACTGCTTGTGTTTCATCGAACTTTTCCATTGAATTTGTCCATAAATGGGTAATATAAGCCAGAATATCACCAGTGGATCGACACTGATGGAAGCCATACTGGTGATTGTTGATCAGATGGAAGGTTTCTAGGTAGTTTAGGAGTTGGTGGTTAATTGATTTCTCTATTACTTTAGAAAGAGTAGAAGTAATTGCAATGGGACGATAATTGGATGGGAGGGATTTGTCACCCTTTTTAGGAACTGGCTGGATATGAGCAAATTTCCAAGCAGAAGGAAAAACACCTTTGGAATAAGAAAGTGAAAAAAGCGGAAAAGAACAGGAGTAAGTTCAGGAGCAAAAGTTTTGAGAACAAGTGGAGAAATACCATCAGTGGAGAAATACCACTATGTGGTGGCAGGAGTGGCGGCCACCAATGACCACACAGTTTTTGAAGTTAGTAGAGTTGGATGTCTGTACATGGCTCAATGTCATGTCAGTGCAGCATGTGAAGAAGCAGTGATGTGAGTTAATCAATAGTTGGAGATGACAAGTGGAATAAGAATCCATCATCCAAACATGTAAAGATATTGATCGTCAACATATAGCAGTTAAGCAGACAGACATGTATTTGTATGTCTGTCTGTATGTATTTCATATACAATTGAAGCAGAGATTTCACCCTTCACTTAGAATCATATGGAACATTATTCATGAGTGTCGGGTTACCTGAAAGTCCTGCAGGAGACAGGAACCTCACGAAGTAAGTGATGACTAGAAGAAAGCATGCATAGCAGCACTGCTCACTAACCTGCAATGATATGCAGAAGTGGCAAAGGAATTATTGGGTCACATTATTACTGGGAAGGAGACATGGTTGTTTTACTATTATTACGAGGTTAAGGGGAAATTCATAGTATTGGTAGCATCCTGTTCGCTTCCCTCAAAAACGATGACGGGAAGTGCAGGAAAAGTGGTGGCAACTGTAAGGAGTAATTTTGTTGGATTTCACCAATAAAACATGGTGCAATGAATTTCCCCATGTGGTGTAAGAATTAATGTAGCAACTATCGGGACATGTTTGACCTGACTGAAAATGCCATTTGCCAGAAGAGGCCTAGTCTGTTGTCGAAAGGCATGCTGTCATTGCATGACAGTGCATTCTCACATACTGCATGCACTAACACTGGATCTCAGAGAATGGCACTGGAAATTTGACACCAACTGAATTCCACCTTTTCCCACATTTAAAGAGATAGCTGCAAGACAGAGCATGCTATCAGATTAAGCTGTCCATGAGAAGGTCAGGCAATTTCAGCAGCATCAGACACAACCTTCCAACTACCAGGATTTTCATAATTAGATCAACTATAGCAAGTACCTGAACAACTACAGTGATTATGTTGAAAAATACTTTTAAGGATGTATCTTTATCAATAACACCTATGTACTACAATATAAATCATTTGCACATAAGTACAGGCAGCTCACATGACAATAAAAAAGGGGGTAACCTTATGTTTAGACTTTTAAAATTATTTAAAATTTTGTGATATTAGTCAAGAAAAATTCAAATACATACAGTGGAGTTGTAAAATTAGGTGGAACACCTCCAAAGTACAGATCACTCTTTTTTAAGTCCAGTGATGTAGTGCTTCCACGCTCAGCAATGCTGTTCAGAAATTCTTCCTCTATTTGCATCTGCCCTGAAACAGTACAGTAGTTAAAAGAACATGCATTATTTTTTTTTAAAGTTCGGAGGAAGTAATAGCTGCTGCCCTAGCTCTAATAAAATCATGCAATGTTTATATTTCCACAAACAATAAAGATTGAATTAATGCTTAATTATTAAATTGGTTTACTTGGAAAAAAATGAATCCCCCATGCACCTTTTGGTGATGTACATTGTAGTATTTTAACTCTAAAAGGAGATATTACAGGAGGAGGTGGTTGTCAAGGTGACAGAATGTGAGTAGACAAGAATTATGAAGATAAAAGGTGCTTCATTCATTTGTGAACAAGACTAAAATTCAATAATGAAATATTTTAATCCCTGAGATGTATTTTGCTTAAAAGTATTTTGCTTAAAAGTTTTGCTGAACCTCCCAAAAGTTTTATTCATTTAATTATTTTGCTGATAAATACAGAAGTTTGCATCTTTTGGCCTTCACTAATACTAAATAAGTCACTGATCTACATATAGCTAGTTTATAGGTAAAGCAATGTTTTATCTTTTAGTGTGCAATGATGAGTCATACATTTCTACATAAAGACTATGTAGTGGGGATGTGCAGTAAGCTCTTAAAATTGTGTGCTCAGCTTTGTTGTACATGGGTGCTCTATAATTCAGTTAAGATCTTAATAAGGCTTTGTACAAATGATGTTTGCTGTCCATGTTATTTCATATATAATCCTTAGAGCATTCAGTTTTTTTTCAGACAATTTGTTCTTAATTGTTTTTTGTTTTTATGTTCAAGGAAGGCTAGTTTTCTGCCTGGGGTATACTAAATATGTTATTAGCATTAGTTGAGGCATATAATGCAAGAAAGAAAGCTTATAATACAGCATCAGCCAAAAAAAAAAAAAAAAAAAAACCCTACACATTTTGCCCATAGAGTCACTCCAAATGTTTTTCTAGTTCAGCCTTAAATTTATTTAAGCTATCAACTTCTACAACAACAGATACAAGTGTGTTCCAGCAATCAACTACTGCTGGCTAAAGGCAAACTTCCGCACATCTATTCTACATCTGTCTTTCCTCAATTTGAATCTATGCCCCATCAGAGTCTTAGTCCAAGCAAGCAGAATTATCTCATCAGCATTGAGCCTGCTCAAACCATTCAAGGCCTCATACACAATCAGATCCCCCCCTTGCAGGTGCCTAGTCTCCAGATGCCACAACATGCAGAACTTAAGCCTTTCTACGTAAACGCACCCCCTTTGTTTCCCTCACCAATCTTGTTGCCCTTCTCTGTTCTAGCAACTCTACATCCTTCCTAAAATGAGGCCTCCAGACCTGTATACAGTACTCAAGGTGTGGTCTGACCATCTCCTTATACAAAGGGATAATCACCTCCTTGTCTCTGCTAGAAAACTTCCTATATATCATTGACAAAACATGATGACCTGCTCTGGCAGCCCATCTGCACTGCTCAAGGAACTTCATATCTGTCTGGATAATTACCCCAGGTCTTTTTCATTCTCCACCTCCCTGAGTGTAGTACCAAATAGTTGGTATGTTTCTCTGGGGTTACTTCTACCCATATGCATACTTTGCATTTGTCAAGGTAAAACTTCAGTTACCACTTCTTAGACCATCTGCCCAAATTTTCTAGATTCTGTTGTAGTAGCACACTGTCATTAACAACCCTGCCAACCTTTGTATCATCTGCAAATTTGGATGTTAAGCCTGGTATACCTTCATTAATATCATTGATAAATATACAAAACAACAGAGGACCCAACACCGAACCCTGTGGGACTCCACTAATAATATTAGTCCACGAAGAGCAGCACCCATTGATTACCACCCTCTGTCTTCTTCCACTCAACCATCCTTTTATCCATTGTAGCAACTTGCCCTTAATACCATTCTGCTCCAATTTGTACAATAGTCTTCCATGTGCAACTGTCTCAAAAGCTTTCTTGAAATTAGCATTAGCATTACCATTAGTAGAGGCATATGACGCAAGAAAGCAAGCTTATTCAGCATCAGCCAAAAAAAAAAAAAAAAAAAAAAAAAACCACACACCACTCCCATTTCATCCCTCCGTTCATTCGAAATACCTGTCCAGTTGAGCTTTAAATTTGTTTAGGCTATCAACTTCAACAACAAGTGATGGAAGTCGGTTCCACCAACCAACCACCCGCTGGCCAATGGCAAATTTCCGCACATCTATCCAACATCCGTCCTTCCTCAATTTGAATTTATGCCCTCTGATGATGAAGAATCCCATTGGCATTGAGCATGCTCAAACCATTCAAAGCCTTATACACCTCTATCAGATCACCTCGCCGGTGCCTAGTCTCCAGACTCTGTAATTTGCAAAACTTAGCCTTTCTTCATAAGAGCAACCCTTTGTTCCATTCACTAATCTTGTTGCCCTTCTCTGTACCCGTTCCAGCAGCTCTACATCCTTCTTGAAATGAGGCTTCCAGACCTGTATACAGTACTCAGATGTGGCCTAACCATTGCCTTATACAAGGGAATAATCACCTCCTTATCCCTGCTAGAAAAATTCCTGTATATCATTGACAAGACACCATGAGCTACTCTTGCAGCTCGTCTGCACTGCTCAGAGAACTTCACATCTGCCTGCACAATTACCCCCAGGTCCTTTTCATTCTCCACCACTGTCAGTGTAGTACCGCAGAGTTGATACGTTGCTCTGGGGTTACTGTTTCCCATATGTAGTACTTTACATTTGTCAATGTTAAACTTCATTTGCCACCTCGCAGCCCATCTGTTCAACCTTTCCAGATCCTGTTGCAGTAGCATAGCGTCAGTAGTGTCCTTAACAACCCTGCCAACCTTTGTATCATCTGCAAACTTGGACATTAAACTTGATATCCCATCATCAATATCATTCATAAACACAGAAAACAACAACGGACCCAACACTGAACCCTGAGGAACTCCACTAATAACATTAGTCCACGTTGAGCAGTGTCCATTGATTACCACTCTCTGTCTTCTGCCACTCAACCATCCCCTTATCCATAGCAGCAATTTGCCTCCAATGCCACACTGCTCCAATTTGTGCAGCAGTCTTCCATGTGCAACAGTATCAAAAGCCTTTCTAAGATCCAAATATATAATATCAAAGTTATTCCCTGCATCCAGTTCTTTTGTGACTACATCATAGTATCCAATCAAATTGGTCAGGCAAGACCTGCCCTTAACAAAACCATGCTGCGTCTGAGCTATAACTGAATTCTTGTCTAGATGATCCTGCAGTGCTTCTTTAACCAGTGCCTCCATTAATTTACCTGGAACAGAAGTTAAACTAACAGGTCTATAATTACTTGTGTCAGCCTTTGATCCTCCTTTGTGAATTGGGGTTACATTTGCACATCTCCAGTCTATGGGTACCTCCCTTGAGTCCAAAGAAGCTCTCATAATTATGGCTAGGGGTTTGCTTACTTCCTTTGCTGCCTCCTCTAATATAACTGGATAGATCCCTTCCACCCCAGGTGCCTTTTTTATGTTTATCCTCAACAATCTCTCTTCCACTTTCCTCTCAGTTATTACAAAATCATCCAGCTCGCTGCCAATGTTTACTTTACCTACATCATTCTCCTTCCTGAATAACTCCTCATGCGTGAATGTAGATGCAAAATACTCGTTTAGATTGTTAGCCACCTGAGCAGGATCCTCAACTCTTGAACCATCAATATCCAGTGGACCAATCTGATTCATCCCTTTCCTTCTTGAGTTTAAATATGTAAAGAACTCTTTTCTGTTTTTCTTTGCATCCTTTGCCAAGGATTTTTCGTAGTCTGCCTTTGCATGCCTAATCTCCTTTGTGACTTGGTTACAGACCAACTTATATCTATCATAGGCTTCCATGTCACCCATTAATTTGTATGTATCCCATGCATTTTTCTTCTCTGCCACATGTCTCATTAGTTCATCTGACAACCATTTAGGCCTAAACCTTGAACAATATTTCTTAGTTGGTATGTAAAGCCTGGTAGCCTCCAAACTTAGTTCCTTGAATGCTTCCCATTTTGAGTTTGCTGTTGGTAACATCATCAGTTGGTCCCACTGTATAGAATTTATATACTGTCTCAGACCATCATAGTCGCCTTTACGAAAACAAAAACCCTTCCCTTTACCTCTGATGGTAGTTACCTCCTTGAGTAAATCCCATTTCAACACACTGTGATCACTGCCACCTAGTGGTTCATTTATCTGCAGATTCTTAATACATGAAGAATCACTACTGATAATCAGATCAAGAGTATTGCTCCCTCTTGTTGCCTCACGAACATGCTGATGTAGAAAACAATCATCCAATAAATCCACAAAAGCCTTGCTAGTGTGCGAGTGACCAACCCACAAATTCCAGTCAATATCTGGGAAATTAAAATCCCCCATTATAAGACTCTCTGATTTACTGGCCCACTCTATTTCCCTGTACAATATCTTATTATACTCATCAGAGTCATTAGGCCTATAGCACACTCCTACTCTCAATTTTGATTTCCCTATGCTTATGTCACACCAAACTGACTCGACACTGCCCTGTCCATCGATGTCGACTGGCTTCACTTCCTTGGACTTTATATGTTTCTTAACTAATAGCATAACTCCTCCTCCCCTCCTGTCCTGTCTATCCTTTCTATACACATTGTATTCCCCAAATTCCAGTTCCGCATTACTTATATCTGTGTGACACCACGTCTCTGATATCCCAACAATATCTGCCTTTGATGTTTTGAGCAATACCTCAAATTCATCAAATTTATTTACCAAACTCCTAGCATTGGTGTACACCCAGGTATACATGCACCTGTTTTTATTCTTAGCTAAAATCCAAATATATGATATCATAATAATTTTTTGCATCCAGTTCCTTTGTAACCACATCATAATATCCTTTGAAATTTGTCAGACAAGACTTTTTGTTAACAAACCCATGCTGTGTCTGAATTATTGCTGCAGTTTTGTCTAGATGATCCTGCAATGCATCTTTAACCAGTGAATCCATTATTTTACTCGGAACAGAAGTTAAACTAACTGGTCTGTAATTACTCGTGTCACCCTTTGATCCCCCTTTGTGAATTGGGGATACATTTGCACATCTCCAGTCGGTGGGGACCTCCCCTGACTCCAAGGATGCTCTCATAATTATGGCTAAGGGTTTGCTTAGTTGCTTTGTTGCCTCCTTTAATATAACTGGATAGATCCCATCCACCCCAGGTGCCTTTCTTATGTTTAACTTCAACAATTTCTCCTCCACTTTGCTCTCAGTTATTACAAATTCATTAAGCACACTGCTACAATTTGATAACCTTCTGCCATTTTCAAAGCTTAATAACTCCTCATGTGTGAATGTAGATGCAAAATACTCATTCAGTTTGTTTGCTATCTGAGCAGGATCAACGGTCGAACCATCGATATCAAGTGGACCAATCAGATTCATCCTCTTCCTTTTAGAGTTTATAAGTAAAGAAATCCTTGCTGTTTTTCTTAGCATCTTTTGCCAAAGATTGCTCGTAATCTGCCTTCGCCTGCCTAACCTCCTTTGTGACCTGATTACAGACTAGCTTATATCTGCCATAGGCTTCTGAGTCGCTTGATAATTTATATGCATCCTATGCATTTTTCTTCTCTGTCTCGAGTCTCATTAGTTCATTTGATAACCATTTAGGCCTAAACCTTGAACAATATTTCTTAATAGGCATGAAACTTTTAGTAACATCCACGATTAATTCCTTGAATGCATCCCACTTAGAATTTACTGTTGATAACATCATCAGTTGATCCCACTGTACAGAATTTAAGAACTGTCTGAGACCACTGTACTCACCTTTACGGAAGCAAAAACCCTTTCCTTTACCCCTGATGGTAATTATATCTTTAAGTAAATCCCACATCAGTACACTGTGATCACTGCCACCTAGTGGTTCCTTTATCTGAAAATTCTTAATACACGAATGATCACTACTGATAACCAGATCAAGAGTTTTATCCTCTCTGGTTGCCTCTCGAACATGCTGCTGCAGAAAACAATCATCCAATAAATCCACAAAATCTAACTATTGCGTGAGTGACCAACCCACAAGTTCCAGTCAATATCTGGGAAGTTAAAATCCCCCATTATATGACATTCTGATTTACTAGCCCACTTTATTTCTCTGTACAATTGTTCATCGTACTCATTCGAATCATTAGGCCTATAACACACTCCAACTGTTATTTTTGCTTTCGCAGTGCTTATATCACACCAATCTGACTCAACAGTGCACTGTTCATCTATATCAACTGGATGCACTTCTTTTGATTTTGTTTTTCTTAATTAACAGCATAATACCTCCTCCCTTCCTATCCTGTCTATCCTTTCTGTACACATTGTACTACCTAAATTCCAGTTCTGCATTCCTTATATCTGTGTGACACCACGTCTCTGCTATCCCAACAATATCTGCCTTTGATGTCTTGACCAACACTTCAAATTCAAATTTATTTACTATGCTTCTAGCATTGGTATACATGCAAGTATACAGGTACCTATCCTTATTATTAGTTACCCTAACACATCCTATATATCCACCTGTTTCACGATGATTGCCATCAGTCACTGAAACCCCCAGCACCCCTTGCTCCAGGTCACTACTTATTCTAATAGAAGTTGTGCAAGAATCACCTTCCCCTCCGCCTGCAGCTACTTTTAACCTTTTAGTCTGTGAATCCCCCGAAGCTAGCAGTTTTCGCCCTACCTAACACTGCCTCGATAGCATCAGCAAATATTCTTGCACCCTTTCTATTTAAGTGTATCCCTTCCCCGTAGAAGCAGTCTCTCCTGTTAACAAGCACAGACCATGCTGAAAAAAATTCTACCCCTTGAGCCTTGCACATTCCCTCCAGGGCCGAATTGATTGACAAGGCTCTCATCATGTATTCCGTGATATTGTGTCTGGGCAGAATTGCGGACACTTTCAAATTTAACCCTGACTCAACTTTTTTGCAACATTGACCTGTACTTGTTAAGTAAATCTGCAGATCTCCTACTCTTAATGTCATTGGTGCCAATGTGTACAACAATATCACCTTTTGTGCCCTTAAAAGATGATATATGCTTTACAACATCAACTTTTGCCCCTGGCAGACATACCCTGGTCCCGTTCCATCTATCCTTTTTACACAATATATTCCCTGTCTCCCTGACCATAGAGTCACCAACAACTAGTTCTTTTGGGACCAGCGCATTCTACCTTGGAGATTGCCGCTGTTTTGCCTGATGCCCAGGAGTGAGCTCTGGCATTGAGTTGGGCAGCTGAGAGCTTGATGGGGCCCTCATATTAATTTCTTTGAGGGCATCTATCCTACACCTCAAGCTCTCATAGATGCCCAGTAGAATGCTCAATTGATGCCTAATTTCTAGATACTCTCTGCACATGGCACACAAAAATACATCCTTCTTGGCTAGATCATGTTCTGTTCCAGAGAGTTCGGCAAAAAATTCTCGAAGCCTATTCAAGTTGTCCTGAAAGAGTGCTGTTTGGCACTGACAAGTAAAGGCTGGGAGAGCTGACTGAATCTCCTAATCTTTGCATCATATGCAAATTGATGTTATGCCCTTATTCAATTTATTGATGTCATTTAAGAAAATCAGAAAAAACAGTGATCTCAGAAATAATCCTTCAGATAATCACTTCTAATATTAGTCCAATCTGAAGAGTAACTATCAGTTACACCCTTCTGCCTTGTAGCCACCCTGTTTCAGATAATAGAGTAAGTTTTTGTGCAGGATGGAGACAATTTCTTTGGTAAAATCCAAATAAATAATGTCAGAATTATTAGTGTCCATATGGCGACTATATTTATTACACTTTGTAGCTGCCAGTCTATCATATGCATGCTTTGAAAGAGACTATAGATGCATAAGTAGTAGCTTACACAGTGCTTTGTATCTACTGCTTTTGATATTTATTTTGCTATCATATTGATCATTATTGCAAAAAAGATGACACTGAGTTGACCCCTGTTAAATAAATAAATAAATTTCTGATTATATTCTGGACAGCTGAAGCCAGAAGAGCTTAAACATATATTGTAGCTGCTTTATTGTAACTGTTTTATTTTACAAACAAAACAGCTAACAAGAGGCTGCACTTTTTGTGGTAGTGTATAGATGCAATCCCTCTATGTGCAAATTTAGATCTGTGTATGTTACTTCAGGATCCCACCAACTTGATTGTTTGATGTGGATCTGCTCCACTCAATATCTATTCTATTTTGTGTGTATAGTTGTTCATTATAACCATTACAATCATTTGGCCCATACTACTATGTTTCGTATTTTTATTTGCCTTTTGTGTTTGCAGCTTTTATATATGTGTGTGTGCGTTGCCGTAAAAGCTTGAAAAATGGGCTTTTACTGGTCTGATACAATAAATACTATACTAGTATTTAACAGTTTGAATTGGGCTATGTATATAAAGTGCTTAGCATCATAATACACAGCCATTTCTGAATAAACAGAAAATTTTTAAGGTGGCATCGTTTTAGGTTATATCTCATATTGTGAATGCCTTCACAACGAGTTGCCATGATATTGCACTACTTCAAATAAGTAACGCTTCACCTAAGGAGAAGACCAGTGTTACTTATTCTCAGATAGGTACCACCACCCAGACAGCACTGTTTCAGGGCTATTTGGCCCTTCGTCAGTGAGTGGGTAGGTACCCAAGTGATGCAATGATGGCAAAAACAGTTATGAAGTATAACTCCACAATATGAGAGATGCCTGATGGTGTATGATGTATTTAGACTAAGGCGCATTTAGGGCTAGAGCCTCAAGCTGCAAACAAATTTAGACTATGTATATAAAGTGCTTAGCATCATAATACACAGCCATTTCTGAATAAACAGAAAATTTTTAAGGTGGCATCGTTTTAGGTTATATCTCATATTGTGAATGCCTTCACAACGAGTTGCCATGATATTGCACTACTTCAAATAAGTAACGCTTCACCTAAGGAGAAGACCAGTGTTACTTATTCTCAGATAGGTACCACCACCCAGACAGCACTGTTTCAGGGCTATTTGGCCCTTCGTCAGTGAGTGGGTAGGTACCCAAGTGATGCAATGATGGCAAAAACAGTTATGAAGTATAACTCCACAATATGAGAGATGCCTGATGGTGTATGATGTATTTAGACTAAGGCGCATTTAGGGCTAGAGCCTCAAGCTGCAAACAAATTTAGACTATGTATATAAAGTGCTCAGCATCATAATACACAGCCATTTCTGAATAAACAGAAAATTTTTAAGGTGGCATCGTTTTAGGTTATATCTCATATTGTGAATGCCTTCACAACGAGTTGCCATGATATTGCACTACTTCAAATAAGTAACGCTTCACCTAAGGAGAAGACCAGTGTTACTTATTCTCAGATAGGTACCACCACCCAGACAGCACTGTTTCAAGGCTATTTGGCCCTTCGTCAGTGAGTGGGTAGGTACCCAAGTGATGCAATGATGGCAAAAACAGTTATGAAGTATAACTCCACAATATGAGAGATGCCTGATGGTGTATGATGTATTTAGACTAAGGCGCATTTAGGGCTAGAGCCTCAAGCTGCAAACAAATTTAGACTATGTATATAAAGTGCTTAGCATCATAATACACAGCCATTTCTGAATAAACAGAAAATTTTTAAGGTGGCATCGTTTTAGGTTATATCTCATATTGTGAATGCCTTCACAACGAGTTGCCATGATATTGCACTACTTCAAATAAGTAACGCTTCACCTAAGGAGAAGACCAGTGTTACTTATTCTCAGATAGGTACCACCACCCAGACAGCACTGTTTCAGGGCTATTTGGCCCTTCGTCAGTGAGTGGGTAGGTACCCAAGTGATGCAATGATGGCAAAAACAGTTATGAAGTATAACTCCACAATATGAGAGATGCCTGATGGTGTATGATGTATTTAGACTAAGGCGCATTTAGGGCTAGAGCCTCAAGCTGCAAACAAATTTAGACTATGTATATAAAGTGCTCAGCATCATAATACACAGCCATTTCTGAATAAACAGAAAATTTTTAAGGTGGCATCGTTTTAGGTTATATCTCATATTGTGAATGCCTTCACAACGAGTTGCCATGATATTGCACTACTTCAAATAAGTAACGCTTCACCTAAGGAGAAGACCAGTGTTACTTATTCTCAGATAGGTACCACCACCCAGACAGCACTGTTTCAGGGCTATTTGGCCCTTCGTCAGTGAGTGGGTAGGTACCCAAGTGATGCAATGATGGCAAAAACAGTTATGAAGTATAACTCCACAATATGAGAGATGCCTGATGGTGTATGATGTATTTAGACTAAGGCGCATTTAGGGCTAGAGCCTCAAGCTGCAAACAAATTTAGACTATGTATATAAAGTGCTTAGCATCATAATACACAGCCATTTCTGAATAAACAGAAAATTTTTAAGGTGGCATCGTTTTAGGTTATATCTCATATTGTGAATGCCTTCACAACGAGTTGCCATGATATTGCACTACTTCAAATAAGTAACGCTTCACCTAAGGAGAAGACCAGTGTTACTTATTCTCAGATAGGTACCACCACCCAGACAGCACTGTTTCAGGGCTATTTGGCCCCATGAAACAGTGCTGTCTGGGTGGTGGTACCTATCTGAGAATAAGTAACACTGGTCTTCTCCTTAGGTGAAGCGTTACTTATTTGAAGTAGTGCAATATCATGGCAACTCGTTGCAACAAGCTGCAAACAAATTTAGACTATGTATATAAAGTGCTCAGCATCATAATACACAGCCATTTCTGAATAAACAGAAAATTTTTAAGGTGGCATCGTTTTAGGTTATATCTCATATTGTGAATGCCTTCACAACGAGTTGCCATGATATTGCACTACTTCAAATAAGTAACGCTTCACCTAAGGAGAAGACCAGTGTTACTTATTCTCAGATAGGTACCACCACCCAGACAGCACTGTTTCAGGGCTATTTGGCCCTTCGTCAGTGAGTGGGTAGGTACCCAAGTGATGCAATGATGGCAAAAACAGTTATGAAGTATAACTCCACAATATGAGAGATGCCTGATGGTGTATGATGTATTTAGACTAAGGCGCATTTAGGGCTAGAGCCTCAAGCTGCAAACAAATTTAGACTATGTATATAAAGTGCTTAGCATCATAATACACAGCCATTTCTGAATAAACAGAAAATTTTTAAGGTGGCATCGTTTTAGGTTATATCTCATATTGTGAATGCCTTCACAACGAGTTGCCATGATATTGCACTACTTCAAATAAGTAACGCTTCACCTAAGGAGAAGACCAGTGTTACTTATTCTCAGATAGGTACCACCACCCAGACAGCACTGTTTCAGGGCTATTTGGCCCCATGAAACAGTGCTGTCTGGGTGGTGGTACCTATCTGAGAATAAGTAACACTGGTCTTCTCCTTAGGTGAAGCGTTACTTATTTGAAGTAGTGCAATATCATGGCAACTCGTTGTGAAGGCATTCACAATATGAGATATAACCTAAAACGATGCCACCTTAAAAATTTTCTGTTTATTCAGAAATGGCTGTGTATTATGATGCTAAGCACTTTATATACATAGTCTAAATTTGTTTGCAGCTTGAGGCTCTAGCCCTAAATGCGCCTTAGTCTAAATACATCATACACCATCAGGCATCTCTCATATTGTGGAGTTATACTTCATAACTGTTTTTGCCATCATTGCATCACTTGGGTACCTACCCACTCACTGACGAAGGGCCAAATAGCCCTGAAACAGTGCTGTCTGGGTGGTGGTACCTATCTGAGAATAAGTAACACTGGTCTTCTCCTTAGGTGAAGCGTTACTTATTTGAAGTAGTGCAATATCATGGCAACTCGTTGTGAAGGCATTCACAATATGAGATATAACCTAAAACGATGCCACCTTAAAAATTTTCTGTTTATTCAGAAATGGCTGTGTATTATGATGCTAAGCACTTTATATACATAGTCTAAATTTGTTTGCAGCTTGAGGCTCTAGCCCTAAATGCGCCTCAGTTTGAATTGGTAAAAGACTGTCTGATAATTGCATTTGTGAATTCTTTTCCTTTATGACTTAAAGGAAAATATTTCCAAATATTTCCTATATTTGAGGGGACAGGAGATATTCCCCTTCCCCAAGTGTCCCTGTTTAAAAATAGAAAATGTAAATGGAGCAGCCAATCATCATTGTTTCCCACACTGTCTGATTATCACTTCTTCAATTTTTAAATAAGGGCACAGAAGAAAAAAATTACTGTAACTCACCTTCTAAACTATCTCTACTGGCATCTAACCTAACCCATGTTCCAGTATTGTACTTCTTTTTGGATTTTAATGTCAGTATAGACCTTCCTCCCAAACTGAACTGATATATAACATAACCTCCTTTTAGTTGTAATGATATAAAATGACCCTACAAATAAAATGAACAAGTACCATAATTAGAGATAGAATAATTGTATCTTGGTCTTGTGATAAGGACAGTAGTTTAAAATATTTATTTTTATTTAAAAAAATGAACTACAATGAATCCAATAACAGTGTATATATAACAGAGAAAACAAGTAACAAGGTTGTAAACATTAACAAAAATAAGACACAAAAAAAAACAGGTGGCTGGTTATACTTCACTTCTCATATCAGAAGAAAGCTGCAAGGGAATTTTGTGAATTGTCAAAATTTAAACTAGTAGTCTCCAACCATTGACTCATTGCTCACTTTTTATATACTTTGTCACTTGAAATAAGTATACCACCAATTTTCTGATAAAATAAATGTGAATTAAAATGAATTAAATTTAACCATGTTTATTAATCACAAAACAAAACAAATATTTGATAGATATTTTAATGCATACTTTGTGATTGGTGGCAGTAACCAGGAAATCAAAGTCATGCTTCAAGCATGTAAGGGTCATTCAAAGGTCTCTTCCTTCTATTACTTTTAAAGTGAGTTCTTTCTTTCTTTGGACAGGACTGTTGACGGCAATGAATTCCAGCTTGATTAGATATGAGTTAGAAAAACCTAACAATTTTTCTTCCACAATCATGGATGCAGGGCAGGCATTTTCTTTCTGCCAAAGTTGCACATATTCACTTTGGCTGAAATTGGCTTTACACTCCTCATTATGAAGTAACTGTATTATCTCTTCTCAAGTATTAACATCCACAGACAACACATTTTTTATGAATGGAATCAATCCATGCATCCATTTTCAAGTGTATTACATATCAGTTTTAAGGGCATAAAGGTGATCTGCAAACTTGTCTTTGCCTTCAGTTGCAATATCCTCTCTTGGATCATACTTCCAGAAATTGTAAAAAATTCTTTTTACAGGATATTTTGCTTGAATAAATCTAATTTGACAATGAATGCCAGTTGATTGTTGAAGTAATAAGTTCACATCATTGAATTTTCAAAATATTCAAGACAAAAAGCAAAAAAGATTTTCTTTGCCAATTTTAAATTATTGCAAATGTCAATTTTATTATCATGGTAAAAGAAGAACACACTATCATATAATATGTTTTTGACAGTGTTTGCATAAAGTTCGAAACAAGCTTTCATCTTATAGACTGCTCTCTTTTGCAACTCGGTAGCTAGTTATCTCTGTCCTCATTATGGATAATGGTTTAATGCTCTGTCTTCTCAACTAATTCCGGTACCCCTCAAGGTTCAGTTCTTTTTCTCACTTTTTTCCTTTTGTACATGGGTTACATTACGAGATGCCTTTGGCAAAGAATGAAAAGAAAAGCAGCAAAGACTTTTGTACTTATGTTAAATGTAGAAGGAAGGGGGTGAATCACATTAGGCCACTTGATATCAATGGGTTAACTGTTGATGACTCTGCTCAGGATGCTGACAAACTGAACAGGTATTTTGCATCTACATTCACACTATTTGCTATTTGGGTTTTTTTTTTTTTTTTTTTTTCAGGAGCATTAGCAACTAAGGCCATATTGCTCCGGGGATATGCGGTGGTCATTCCTGACTTTTCTACATCCACCGTATTTGGTGGTCACGGACTCGAACTCCAGTCTACTCAAGAAGCATGTGCTATGCACTACATTCACACATGAGGATTTCTTTATTTCCTTTACATTGGCTTTGGAGAGTTAAATGACTTTGTGATAACTGAAAGGAAAGCGGAAAAGAAATTGTCAAAGATGGACATAAAGGTACCTGGGGTGAATGGAATCTATCCAATTATATTAAGGGAAGCAAACTCTTAGCTATAATTAATTATAAGAACATCTTTGGATTCAAATGAGGTCCATAAGGACTGGAGATGCACAATGAATCCCCAATTCATAAAGAGGGAATAAAAAGGTGGTATGAGTAATTACATAATTACAGGCCTGTTAGCTTACTATTCTGTTCCAGGGAAAATAATGGAGTCACTGATTAAAGAAGAAATGGAGGACCATCTGGACAGGAAAGCAATTATACTGCAGTCACTGCATGGATCTGTTAAGTGGCAGTTTTGTCTAACCAATCTGATAGGTTACTATGATTCAGTGACCAATGAACTGGATGAAAAAAAATAATTTTGATATCATATAGTTGGATTTCAAGAATTCTTTTGATGCTGTTGCACATAAACTACTGCTTTACAAACTGAAGCAATGTGGCATAAGGCAAGTTACTGTTATGGATAAAGGGATGGTTAAGCGTTAGAAGACAGAGTGGGCACAGATCTTCATAGGACTAATGCTATTAGTGGAGTCTCCCAGGATTCAGTGCTGAGTCCATTGTTATTTTCAATATTTATTAATGATAGTGATGTAGGTATATCAGGCTTAATGTCTAAGTTTGTACATGATTTAAAGGTTGGCAGGATGGTTAATAACAGTAATCAGGGTTGATGAGCTGAGAAATGGCAGTTGAAGTTTAATATTTACAAATGCAAGGTACTACATATGGGTCACAGTAATCCCAGAGTAGCTTATTTACTGTGTGGTACTACACTCAGGTATTGGAAAATGAAAGTCCTGGGGTAATTGTGTAGTCAGATATGAAATTCTCTGAGCAGCGTAGATGTGCTGCCAGGACAGCTCATGGGATTTTGCCAATGATATACAGAAACTTTGCCTGTGGGAACAATGAGGTGATTATCCCTTTGTACAAGACTATGGTTAGGCTGCATCTTGAGTACTGTATACAGGTCTGGAGGCCTCACTTTAGGAAGGATGTAGATCCGCTGAAACGGGTGCAAAGATGTTGTTGTTGTTATTTGGTTTTTAGGAGCATTAGCAACCAAGGCCATATTGCTCTGGGGATACGCGGTGGTCATTTCCCTGACCTTTCCGCATTCTCCGTATTTGGTAGTCATGGGCTTGAACCCTGGTCAAGAAGCATGTGCTACACACTGCTGCTCCTGCCCACCTGGCTACGGAGGCGCCTGGGTGCAAAGAAGGGCAATCATATTGGTGAAGGGAAAAAAGAGTGTTCTTATCTAAAAGGCTTCAGTTCTGCAAATTGCAGTGTCTGGAGACTAGGCATCTATGGGGTCATCTGTTGAAGCATAAATTCTGGTGGAGGAAGGATGGTTGCAAGACAGATATGCGTAAGTTTGCCTTCAGCCAGTGGGTGTGTTAATTGTTGGAACAGGCTTCCATCTGTTGTTGTGGATGGTTTGAATAAATTCAAGGAAGAACTAGGAAAATTCTTGGACGATAAGATGGGTGAAGTGTGTGTGTGTTTATGTTTTTTTTTTTTTTTTTTGCTCATGCTATACAAGCTTGCATCATTTGCCCACTACTACTATCACTATTGCTATCTGCCCTCTACGATCCATGTCAGAGAATCCTACAAAGGATGTGCATTTAGATCATCTAGAAGGCATATGAGGTGGGGCAGTTAATTTAGTAAATTATCAAGATCTGCAATGGAGCATGATATGTTTGGTGAGATATAAATGGAGACAAGAGTGAGAGTAATGCTACCTAATAGTGTGTTGGGCCACCTTTTGCACAATAACTGGCTTGCACCTGGTGTGCATCAACTCCACGAGGCCATGGAGGTGTCCTCAGGTATCCTGTACTAGCTGGACAAAAGGACATCCCAGAGTTTGGCAATGGAGAGAGGTACTGGCATGGAATGGCAAATGCTGCATTCCACAAAATCCCACAAATGTTTGATAGGATTGAAGTTTGGGGAAATTTGGCCACCAGAGGAGCACACAAAATGATCCTTGAACCATTTCTGCACAATGTAGGCCTTGTGACATGGGGAGTTGCCTTGCTGAAAGAGTCCAGTGCCATCTGTATACACAGTTGCATGGAGAGCAAAACTTGGTCCAAAAAAAATGCTGAGGTAGGATCTGGTGACACCTGATCACCGTCAAATATGCATCGGTCCATTGGCAAGATGGAGCTAGACCTTTATTTAACAGACCAGGCAACTCTTTTCCAATTGTCCAATGTCCAGGAATGGTGATCCTGTGCACAGTGTAGGCAAGTGTTGATGACAGTCAGTCAAGATGAGCATATGAACAAGTCCCCTACTCTGTAGACCTATATACAAGAGCATCCACTGGATAGATACTGTGCTTGCAAATGTTCCTCTGTGTCTGTCATTAATCTGTCATTAATTGATGGATCACAAGCTACTTGTTGTCCAGGACAGCATGTGCCAATTGCCATTCACCTTGACTGTCAAAAAGTGGAGGTCTTCTCCCTTCTCGGCATGTTGGGTAATTGTGCATCTCTTTGGACCATTCCCTCAAACAGGGGTAGTCATAACGTTTTAGCTCATGAGTGTATAAGAAATTAGCAGAAAAGAAATATGCAGAAAACCAGTTAAGTATAGGCACCTATATATAAACACTATTTGAGAAAACAAAAATGAAGAGGCGTATAATGAACAACTATACATACAAACAGTGCAGACCAGTAAGTCAGAATGCCTTATCATGTGAGATTTTAATTTTCTAGACATTGATTGGAACTGGGTGGTTGGTTGGTAACTCAGCAACAGAAAATTTTTGGATTTACTACATGACTGTTTTCAATATCGAAATTGTCAGGAGGCAACAAGGGGGAGCAACTCTTTGACTCTTCACAAAACAATTCTGCAATATGAAAAGTTGCTTTCATATATTAAGAACTTGCAGGTACAGGAACTACTAGGTGGCAGTGATCATAGTGTATTGATGTGGAATTTATTTAATGTTAACTACTATCACTGTCAAGAAGAAAGAGAAGGAATTTTGATTCTGTAGGTCAGAGGCGGGAAATCTTTTTAGACCAGGGGCAAACTTCAAGTGCATAAGAACCCATGGGGCACATCTTTGCCGAGAAAATAATGAATCTTAAATTTAAAAATTCGTAGGTATGCACAAGATCATATTAAGCAATATTAATTAAAATATTATAATGTATTATTAATTAACCACACAGTTATAATGCTTTAAATACCAAAACACCAAAGACACCACAGTTATGTTTTAATTTTAATGGAACTTCTTACCTTCGCTCTGGAAAGCTCAGAGATGTTAGATGGCATTGATGATGCAGCAATTCTTAGTTGGTTTGCAAGATTATCATCTGTAGGTCTAGCACGCAAGTGGTTCTTGGCTAAATTTAATTTTGAGAAAACTGTTCACATTGGTAAGTAATAGAAAACAGTGATGCAGTTTTCAATGCACAATTTTTTTTTTTTTTTTTATGAAAACCCCAAACATGAAAGGTATCAAAACCTATAGTACTAGTACTGTGCATGGGTTGAAGGAGATGGGGAGGGAAGGGATTCCTGAAAAGTGGATATTTTTCAGTATCTACATAGGATTTATAAAATTCCAAAATAGATACACTATTAAATTTGGATTTCAAAGTATTATCCAATTGTAAATGAATTAACTCTAGTTGCAAGGAGTCAGGAGCTTCATCTGGCATCACATTGGCGGCTTGAAGTGGTGAAACACATGTTTAGTCTCTAGAGCAAAGTTTCCGGCATCCCCCTCCCCCCATACTTCTCCTTCAACCCATGCATGGTACTAAGTACTATAGGTTTTAATACCTTTCGTGTTTGGGGTTTTCAAAAAAAAAAAAAAAAAAAACCCATCAAAGAGTTTCTCACATTCTTAGTTTGAGTTCTGATTTCGTAAATCTTGAAACCTCTTTTGAAATTGATTCAAAAGATTGAAACACTCTGCAGCACACTCCACTAATGTCAATTCTGGTTTCAGTTCTTTTAGTGATGGAAAATGTACCATGCAGTGTTTTTTTCAGTTGAGTTACAAACAATTTCAGCATTGATTCAAAGCTCCTGATATTGATAAGAAGAGAGATAAGCTGATTTGACCCTTGCAATTTCAAATTTAGATAATTTAAGCAGCTAGTGATATCAACCAAAAACGCCAAATCACATAACCACTTTTGGTGCTCTAGTTCAATAATGGGGGAGCCTTTAATATCCATGAAGAGATTCACTTCATCTTTTAGATCATAGAAGTGCTTGAGCATGTGCCCTTTGCTTAGCCAGTGAATCTCACAATGGTACAATAAATCACCATATTCGGCTTTAAGGTCCTTTAACATTTCTTTAAATTCTATTTTGTTCAATCTCTTATTTTTTATGAAGTTAATACATTTTATTACTACTTTCATCATAGTGGTCATTCTTAGAGAATGTGCACAAATTTTGTTGGTGAATAAGGCAGTGCACACTATTAACACAGATTCCAGTTGATGGCTCTACAATTCTTTCTTAATTAAATCAAAAAGTCCTTTTTGAGATCCTACCATAGATGGCACACCATCCGTAACTACACTGCTCAGTTTTTTATAGGGTAAATCGAAATCACTTATTCCTGATTTCACTTCAGAAAAGAGATCTTCACCTGTTGTAGTCCCGTGTATTGACTGTAAAGCAAGTAAATCTTCTCGTATCGTAAAGTTTGCATTTATTCCATGTACAAATATAGCCAAATGTGCCATATTTGATATATCTATTGTCACATCTACAGCTATGGAATAAAACACAAATTCTGATGCTGCTTGTTTCAAGGATACTTGGATATCGTTAGCCATGTCTTTTATATGGTCAGAAACTGTCTTCTGTGATAAACTAATAAAGTAGAGCGCTGAAAATCCAAATGTCAATAATCCGAACAAGGTAGCATTTATTAGAATTAGCATATGATGCAAGAAAGCAAGCTTATGCAGCATCAGCCAAAAAAAAAAAAAAAAAAACCACTTCCATTTCACCCCTCCATTCGTTTGAAATACCTGTCCAGCTGAGCCTTAATTTTATTTAGGCTATCAACTTCCACAACAAGGGTTGGAAGTCTGTTCCACCAACCAACTACCCACTGGCTAAAGCCAAATTTCCGCACATTTATTCTACCCTTTGTTCCATTCACTAATCTTGTTGCCCTTCTTTGTACTCGTTCCAGCAGCTCTACATCCTTCTTGAAATGAGGCCTCCAGACCTGTATACAGTACTCAAGATGTAGGTGTGGCCCGACCATTGCCTTATACAAGAGAATAATCACCTCCTTATCCCTGCTAGAAAAATTCCTGTATATCATTGACAAGACACCATGAGCTACTCTTGCAGCCCATCTGCACTGCTCAGAGAACTTCATATCTGCCTGCACAATTACCCCCCCCCCCCAGGTCCTTTACATTCTCTACCACTGTCAGTGTGGTACCACAGAGTTCATATGTTGCTCTGGGGTTGCTGTTTCCCATATGTAGTACTTTACACTTGTCAATGTTAAACTTCATTTGCCAACTCTCAGCCCATCTGCACAACTATTCCAGATCCTGTTGCAGCAGCATAGTGTCAGTTGTGTCCTTAACAACCCTGCCAACCTTTGTATCATCTACAAACTTGGACATTAAGCTTCATATATACCATCATCAATATTATTTATAAAGACAGAAAACAATAATGGACTCAACACTGAACCCTGAGGGACTCCACTAATAACATTAGTCCACAATGAGCAGTGTCCATTGATTACCACTCTCAGTCTTCTCCCCCTCAACCACCCCTTTATCCATAGCAGCAATTTGCCTCCAATGCCACACTGCTCCAATTTGTGCAGCAGTCTTCCATGTGCAACAGTATCAAAAGCCTTTCTAAGATCCAAGTATATAATATCAAAGTTATTTCCTGCATCCAGTTCTTTTGTGACTGCATCATTAGTATCCAATCAAATTGGTCAGGCAAGACTTCCCCTTAAGAAAACCGTGCTGTGTCCGAGCTATAACTGAAGTCTTGCTAGATGATCCTACAGTGCTTCCTTAACCAGTGCCTCCATTAATTTTCCTGGAACAGAAGTTAAACTCACAGGTCTATAATTACTTGTGCAAATGTGACCCCAATTCACAAAGAAGGATCAAAGGCTGACACATCTCCAGTCTATGGGTACCTCCCCTGAGTCCAAGGAAGCTCTCATAATTATGGCTAAGGGTTTGCTTACTTCCTTTGCTGCCTCCTTTAATATAACTGGATAGATCCCATCCACCCCAGGTGCCTTTCTTGTGTTTATCTTCAACAATTTGTACTCCACTTTACTCTCAGGTTTTACAAGATTATCTAGCTTACTGCCAAAGTTGAATACACCTCTGGCATTCCCCTCGCTGAATAACTCATCATGTGTGAATGTCGATGCAAAATATTCATTTAGTTTGTTAGCTACCTGAGCAGGATCATCAACAGTTGAATCATCGATATCAAGTGGACCTTCCTTCTAGAGTTTACATAAGTAAAGAACTCTTTGCTGTTTTTCTTTGCATCCCTTGCCAAAGATTTCTCGTAATCTGCCTTCACCTGCCTAACCTTTGTAACTTGGTTACAGATCAACTTGTATCTATCATAGGCTTCTGTGTCAAACCGTGTTAATTTATATGTATCCCATGCATTTTTCTTCTCTGCCATGCCTCATTAGTTCATCTGACATCCATTTAGGCCTAAACCTTGAACAATATTTCTTAGTTGGTATGTAAAGCCTAGTAGCTTCCAAGATAGGTTCTTTGAATGCTTCCCATTTTGAATTTGCTGTTGGTAACGTCATCAGTTGGTCCCACTGTATAGAATTTAAATACTGTCTCAGACCATCGTAGTCGCCTTTACGAAAGCAATAACCCTTCCCTTTGCCCCTGATGGTAGTTACCTCCTTGAGTAAATCCCACTTCAGCACACTGTGATCACTGCCACCTAGTGGTTCCTTTATCTGCAGATTCTTAATGCATGAAGAATCACTGCTGATAATCAAATCAAGAGTATTACTCCCTCTAGTTGCCTCCCGAACATGCTGACATAGAAAACAATCATCCAATAAATCCACAAAAGCCTTGCTAGTGTGTGAGTGACCAACCCACAAATTCCAGTCAATATCTGGGAAGTTATAATCTCCCATCGTAAGACTCTCTGATTTACTGGGCCAGTCTATTTCCCTGTACAGCTTCTTATTATACTCATCAGAGTCATTAGGCCTATAGTACACTCCTACCCTCAATTTTGATCTCCCAATGCTTACGTCACACCAAACTGACTCGACACTGCACTGTCCAGTGATGTCGCCTGGCTTCACTTCCTTGGATTTTATGTGTTTCTTAACTAATAGCATAACCTCTCCTCCCTTCCTATCCTGTCTATCCTTTCTGTTGATGTTGTACTCCCCAAATTCCAGTTCTGCATTCCTTATATCTGTGTGACACCACGTCTCTGATATCCCAACAATATCAGCCTTCGATGCTTTGAGCAATATCTCAAATTTATCAACCAAACTCCTAGCACTGGTTTTCACGCAAGTATGCATGCACCTGTTTCTATTCTTAGCTCCCCTAACACAACCCATGTGTTTACTTGTACCACAATAACTCCCAGCAGTCTCTGAAATATCCTGCATCTTTCTTTTCAAGCTTCTGCTCATTCCAATAGAAGCAGTGCAAGAATCACTTTCACCTCTGCCAGTGGCTACTGCTAATCTATTAGTCCTTGTATTCCTCCAAGCTAGCAGTTTTCAGACCCACCTAACACTGCCTCGATAGCATCAGCAAATATTCTTGCACCCTTTCTATTTAAGTGTATCTCATCCCTGTAGAAGCAGTCTCTCCTGTTAACAAGTACAGACCAGGCTGAAAAAAAATTCTACCTCTTGAGCCTTGCACAATCTTTCCAGGGTTGAATTGATCGACAAGACTCTCATCATATACTCCCTCCTATCGTGTCTGGGCAGAATTGCAGACACTTTCAAATTCAACCCTAATTCATGGCTTTTTTTTCAATAGTGAGCTGTACTTGCTGGTCTCCTACTCTTAATATCATTAGTGCCAACGTGTACAACTATATCACCTTTTGTGCCCTTAAAAGATGATATTCATTCTACAACGTCATTAACCTTTGCCCCTGGCAGACATACCCTGGTCCTATTCCACCTATCCTTTTTACAAAGCATGTTTCCTTGACAATAGAGTCACCAACAACTACTAGTTCCTGTGGGAACAACACATTCTGCCTTGGGGGTTGCCGCTGTGTTGCATGATGACCAAGTGCAAGCTTTGGCATTGATGTGGGCAGCTGAGAGCTTAATGGGCCCTCAATTTAGACCCTTCGAGGGCATCCACCCTGTCCTTCAAGCTTTCATATAGGCCCATAACAACGCTGAGTTGTTGCCTGATTTCGTTACACTACTTGCATTGCACACACACAAAGACATCCCCCATGGCAATATCATGTCCCGTACCCGATTGCTTCACAAACATCATGCAAGCAGTTTATTTTTTATACTAGTGCCATAAAATCATTACAGTAAGCACCAGTTATTGTGATCTCATTTGCGAATTGAATTTTGATTCTATTAAATGACAATTCTAATAAGCCATACAGAGGTATGTTATCCATAGGTTATAAAAATGAAGATATAAAGCACAAACTTACCTTTATTACCTTACCAATTACAAAATTAAATGATACATGAAAATCGGAAGAATATTATCCACAGGTTAGCAAAATAAAAATAAATTTATGCTTACGTACAGAGCTTAATTAGTATACGTACAGTACTAACTAAACACAACACTTTGTAATCTGTTATTCAACTCACTTTGTAATCTGATACGGTTTACCAATGATTTTATTCTGAATGTCAAGATGTATCGTGAATGAGAAGGCAAACTGGACAATGTCTTGCTTATCCTACAAAATATGCTACCACATCCTCCAGTGGAAACATTGAATAAAATAGATGATTTGAGGTCATCTTTCTTCCATCAATTGTTATCGCACTCCTCCAATCAAAGGACCAAGGAGTCATCAAAAAGTTGAAGAGAATCTACAAAAAATGTCTGGCATCGTTTACTTTTAGCAGAAAGCAACAAAGAAAGCATCGTAGCTTTTTCTAAAAAGCTACGTCTTGAGGACAGCTGCTACATGTGAGCTGATATGTGGGAATCACTTACTGTGAAGAATTTAAAAAATGCTTGGAAAAAACTGTGGTCTATTGCAGAAGAAACCATAGGAGATGAGCAGAAGAAACCATAGGAGATGAGCAGAAGAAACCATAGGAGATGAGCAGAATCGAACTGAAGGAGATGAGGACAAATACTGAATGAGATGATCAACTTGTTTCAGTCAAACCCTGGGTTTGAAGATTTACCAACTAAAGGTGATGCAAGGGCATGGATGGAAAATGATATTGATGCAACAGGGTTTCCTGTTTTAAATGAAAATGAAATTGTGAATGTAAAAGAAACTGGAGCTCCCAAAAATGATATGGATGAAGACAACAAAGAAAATGACATCAACACCGGGCCTACGCATGCTGATGCATTCACCGAGCTATAGACTATGATAGCTTGGTACAAGCAACAAACTGAATACTGTCCAATTGAACTACTCTTGCTGAAAAGAGTGAGAGAGCAAAGAAACAAAGTTTGAAAATGGTGTAGCAAAAAATAAGTAATTATTTTTGTTAAAGACCTATACATCTGTGTTATTGTGGCTGAAAGCTCCATTTGTTATTAGCATTAGTAGAGGCATATGATGCAAGAAAGCAAGCTTATTCATCATCAGCCAAAAAAAAAAAAAAAAAAAAAAAAACACACACCACTCCCATTTCACCCCTCCATTCGTTCAAAATACCTGTCCAGTTGAGCTTTAAATTTGTTTAGGCTATCAACTTCAACAACAACTGATGGAAGTCGGTTCCACCAACCAACCACACGCTGGCCAAAGGCAAATTTCCGCACATCTATCCGACATCCGTCCTTCCTCAATTTGAATTTATGCCCTCTGAGGTGATTATTCTGAGCAAGATGAAGAATCCCATTGGCATTCAGCATGCTCAAACCATTCAAAGCCTTATACACCTCTATCAGATCACCTCGCCGGTGCCTAGTCTCCAGACTCTGTAATTTGCAAAACTTAAGCCTTTCTTCGTAAGAGCAACCCTTTGTTCCATTCACTAATCTTGTTGCCCTTCTCTGTACCCGTTCCAGCAGCTCTACATCCTTCTTGAAATGAGACCTCCAGACCTGTATACAGTACTCAAGATGTGGCCTAACCATTGCCTTATACAAGGGAATAATCACCTCCTTATCACTGCTAGAAAAATTACTGTATATCATTGACAAGACACCATGAGCTACTCTTGCAGCTCATCTGCACTGCTCAGAGAACTTCATATCTGCCTGCACAATTACCCCCAGGTCCTTTTCATTCTCCACCATTGTCAGTGTAGTACCGCAGAGTTGATATGTTGCTCTGGGGTTACTGTTTCCCATATGTAGTACTTTACATTTGGGAATGTTAAACTTCATTTGCCACCTCTCAGCCCATCTGTTCAACCTTTCCAGATCCTGTTGCAGCAGCATAGCATCAGTAGTGTCCTTAACAACCCTGCCAACCTTTGTATCATCTGCAAACTTGGACATTAAACTTGATATCCCATCATCAATATCATTCATAAACACCGAAAACAACAACGGACCCAACACTGAACCCTGAGGAACTCCACTAATAACATTAGTCCACGTTGAGCAGTGTCCATTGATTACCACTCTCTGTCTTCTGCCACTCAACCATCCCCTTATCCATAGCAGCAATTTGCCTCCAATGCCACACTGCTCCAATTTGTGCAGCAGTCTTCCATGTGCAACAGTATCAAAAGCCTTTCTAAGATCCAAATATATAATATCAAAGTTATTCCCTGCATCCAGTTCTTTTGTGACTACATCATAGTATCCAATTAAATTGGTCAGGCAAGACCTGCCCTTAACAAAACCATGCTGCATCTGAGCTATAACTGATATTATGTTATCTATGAATAAAAATATGCAAGTACAACTTATTTGATTTTATTTCTAAACTTACTAAACCTTTTTTTATTTTTTTTCAGTCTCCAGAACAGTATTTTTGAAAAGTACAAAAATCCAAACTACCTCCTGTCCCAATTAGTTCAGATTATAGATCCTCTACTGGATTCTCAAACAATCTGACTTTTTTCTGGAGTTAAAATTTGTGCAAACAGCAACTATACACTGTTTAACAAACTTTCTTTCATTTGTGTGGTTTTAGTTTCTTTACAATTAGATCACACACTTCATAACTGGCTTGAATTTTTCGGCCTGGTCTGTACTTGTTAACAGGAGAGACTGCTTCTACAGGGATGGGATACACTTAAATAGAAAGGGTGCAAGAATATTTGCTGATGCTATCGAGGCAGTGTTAGGTGGGTCAGAAAACTGCTAGCTTGCGGGGGGGGGGGATACAAGGATTAATAGATTAACAGTGGCCACTGGCAGAGGCGAAAGTGATTCTTGCACTGCTTCCATTGGAATGAGCAGCAGCCTGGAAAACAAGATGCAGGGTATTTCAGAGACTACTGCGAGTCATTGTGGTACAAGTTAACACATGGGTTGTGTTAGAGTAGCTAAGAATAGGAACAGGTGCCTGTATACACCAATGTTAGGTGTTTGGTAAATAAATTTGATGAATTTGAAGTATTGCTCAAAACATCAAAGACAGATATTGTTGGGATTTCAGAGACTTGGTGTCACAGAGATATAAAGAAGGCAGAACTGGAATTTTGGGAGTACAACGTCTACAGACAGGATAGACAGGATAGGAAGGGAGGAGGGGTTATGCTATTAGTTAAGAAACACATAAAATCCAAACACAAATTTTTTTATGGAGTACTTAAAACAACTTATATTAAATGACTGTTTTGCCCTTAAGGCTTATGACGTGTTTTCATGTGGAATTTTGGAGGACTTCGTCAGAGAGCTGTTTTAAATTTGACGGAGGGCAAAATTTTGCTCATGGGTGAGAGATTCACAACCTCTGCTGTAGGCGATTACAATGGTCATAGATAGTTCTTAAATTCTTTTTGATTTGACCAAACAATGTTCTTAACAACTGCAAATGCCAAATGGAAATGAAACTATTGAGGTTTTTACACCCAGAGATAACTGATGTTTAGAAATTAGATCTAGACATCAGATGAGTTGATGAGATTAAAGAAATAATTTTAATTTGCATCACAGCAAGTTGCCAGGAGTTTGCCAATAAATTAATATTTCATGCACAAAAATAATACAAAATAACAAAGAAAAATAAAATAATAAATATCATGAAAATTCGTAGCACTCCTGTAGTGACAGGAAGATACAACATAATGAGTTTGTATAAATGGAGGAGATTCAACAGTTATAGGGAGCATTATAGATGATGCAAGTGATGGTGGGGCAGCAGGATAGCTTGCTATAAGAAGCAAATGACATCTGTAAAGTGCATTGAGGCAAATATATGGTTGTTAACATTCAGTTCATGGATTTTTAATGGTAGAAAAGAAAAATGCACGAAATTATGTTTCTAATTATCAGGGACCAAGGACCACAGATGCCTACAGTAAGCACAGGTGTAGTCAGGTATTTTAAGACAGATTACAGGAGATCTTTAGCTAAGAACACAAAAAAAAAAAAAAAAAAAAAGTGATGAAGCACATAAGGCCACTGGATATGAAAAGTGTAACTATTGCATCAGTGGTTCCATCTTTGGAAGTTGTTAAAAAGCTGAATAAATATTTTACATTTATATTAATACATGAAGCTTTTATGGATGTGGATACCAAAAGTATACCTGAAGTTAATTTTATGATAACTGAGAAAGTGGAAGTTAAATTGTTGACTGTAAGATTTACCTCTGTGCTACAGAAAGTAAGGGAGTCAGTGGTAAAGAAGTAATGCAGGATTGTCTTGACAGCAATGCAGTCATATTAGTAATGGCAACATGCAAGGAAGCCTATGGCTTATACTGCACCAGCCAAAAAAAAAAAAAAAAAAAAAAAAAAAAATATGTATATATAAAAAAAATAAATAAAATAAAATAAAATAAAAAAATTAATAATAAGAAGAAAATAAAAAAAAAATAATAATAAGAAAAAGGAAATAGACAACCAAGCATTTCCCTCCTCCCATAGGTAATTTCCCCAAAATGTAGGTAACTTATTCCAGTAATTTATAACTCACTGGCTAAAATAAAATCATATGTTAATAACAGCATGGATGTGTTAAGTGTAGATCTTTGTCTGACCAATTTAGCTACTATGAGGTAGTCACAAAGAAATTGGATTAAAAAAAGTGATTTTGTGATTATATTTTCGATTTAAGCAAGGCATTTGATACTCTTCTATATGAACAGCTTTATAAATCAGATGTATAACACTGGGAGCAAGTTACTGCTATATTGCTAAGAGGTAAAGGATGGAGTGGTTATTATTTGCCACTGCCCTTCATGGACTAATGCTACAAATGGAGTTCCACAGGGTTATATAAGGGGCATATACTGATGCAGGCATAGAAATTTTAATTTCTAAGTTTTCTGATGACACAGAAGTAAGCAAATCCGCTCCAACAAAACCAGTATAAATTAGGCAGAAGGCAGATGGGCTGAAAGATGGCAAGTGAGGTTCAACTTTGATAAATGCAAGGTAGTGAATTTAGATATGTGTAATATCAAACCATTTGGATAGTATGAAACTCAAGGTAGTTGAAAATTAAAAAAAAAAAAAACTTGGGGGTAATTGTACAGTATGAGTTGAAGTTTCTTGAGCAATTTTGATTTGATTTTTTTTTCATGGCATAGTCCAAAAATAAAATACATTAAAGATTATAGGCAACCTACAAACCGGCTACCATTCTAATGTATATAAAACAAAAAGGTAGTAAATATCAATAAAAACAAATAAAAAATAAGAGTACATGTGTTAAGTAATGGTAAGTAAAAATGCCTTGAGCAAAATACAGATAGGCTGCTAAGATGGCACATCAGCATCTAACTTCCATACAATTTATCTTCTTCCAAAAATGGTTTAATTCATCTAAATGCCAACATTTCAGTTGAAGGTACAAACTTTTCTTGTGGTTTAAATTTTTTAGGATATAAATAGATACTAAGAAAACCTAGGTGTTTTTATGAAACAAACTTACATTTTTGGGATTGCAGGAGAAAAAGAGCAGGGCATCTTCACTAAATGTCTTAAAACCCATCGAAACAGTGATGTCATTTTTACTGTAATGTCTAATCTGGGGCAATACAGCATATCCTTTTCCTCTGAACTGGTATGAACTAAAATCAATTTCTTCTGTAGCTCTGTAATAAGATATTTAATTATTTCACTAAACATACATGTATTGCACTATAATTCAATATTTGAATTATTTAAATTGAATACCTGAAAATGAATTAATAGATAACAATTTTCAATATGTGTTCTGAAGACCTTAGAAAAAAATAAGTGAAGAAATTTCAAAGCAACCTCACAACCACTTACTGAAATAACAGCTCTAGAAATATTAAGGCACTGTTTTCTAACTCACAATTATGACATCAGCATTATTCTCATATAACCACTCCAACAACAGATTCCTCCCATGTGCATTGTTTATTGGAAGTTCCATTTGTTAGTACACTTTTTCTTAAACACACACTAGCATTGGAATAATTAGGATTCAGGTTCAGTAATTGACTGGAAGAATTTCTGAAAGCCTTTTTCATTCTAGGTTATAGTAAATTTGCCTCAGTAGGAGAAGTTCCCCATGGGTTATCTTAAGTTTAAATTACAGCAATGTAAACTGCCCTGCAAAGATATGCAGCTCAATGTGTGATTTAGAGTATACATACCAATTACCCCTGGTGTTCTAGTCAATATCTCATATGCATTATTATTATTATTATTTTACGTGATACATATTTTACTTGAGTGACAAGTTATCTTTACACACAGTCTCTTTTTACTTTCCATTAGTGGATGCTATTTGTTTGTTTGTTTTGGGATTTATTGGGCACATCGGCAACTATGGTCATAGTGCACCATACATATGGTAATTATGCATACCATTTCTTCTCAAATAGAGAAAATGGAAAAAAGGAACCAGAAAGTAATTTTTTTTTTTTTTTTTTTTTTTTAATTAACTAAAGAAGGTGATATACTTTAATCATCTTGAGAAAGATGTTTTCGGTATGGTATTGGCAGCTGCATGGACGATATTTTCTGTGATGTACCACTGTAATAACTTATGCAGTAAGTTATTACAGTGGTAATAACTTATGCAGTTAATAATAACTGTAATAACTTATGCAGTAATAACTTATAATAACTGTAATAACTTAAGCAGTTAACGAGTGGTTAAGAGTTAACACCTTGCATTTAAATATCACAAATAATTTTTTTTATTTAGGATTTTCAAGAATCATGAAATTAAATTTGGAATGATGGGGCAGAAGGGATTGCTTTGGTTTGCGGATTGCTCTTACATAGGAATGACACTAAGAACTGGGGAATGAATGTTCAGAAAAGATCCTAATGAAAAAAAAAAAAAAAAGTTGAGCAGTGAGGATAATGACTGTTGCCCTAGATGCTAGGCACCTCCATAGCCAGGTGGGAAGGAGCAGCAGTGCGTAGCACACGCTTCTTGATTAGACCCGGGTTTGAGCCCATCACCACAAAATACGGAGGTGCGGAAAGGTCAGGGAATGACCACTGCATATCCTGGAGCAATATGGCCTTAGTTGCTAATGCTCCTAAAAACCAAAATTACAAATTACCTAGATGCTGGAGCATTATATAGTAAATTCCATCAGGGCCAGCAGCACTGTTCCTTGAGGTAGTTATGAATTCTTGTAATTCAGAGAGTGTGACAGGTTGGTTGTAAGGTAAAGGATAGGCAGCTTTAAAGTTCAGTTTGGATTTCACAGCTGCATCTTAAATTTTTTGAAATGACAGATTATCTCCTTCTCATTCAAGTTAAGTGGAGGTGGGGGGTAACAGTTTTTCTTTATCTGACAAAATTATGTTACCTTATCAAAAGAGGAAACTTAACACAGTCAGTGAATAATACAGTTACCATTAACAGTTAATTGAATCATACAAAGAAACTCTGTATGATTTCTGAACACTTAAAAAAATATCCACATCTTGAGCACCCAAAAAAATCTGCACAAATATAGTGAGTGAAACCCATCTCACATATAGATATATACTTACTAACCTGAATTTTAAATTTAGAAAGAGCCAAACACACATCACCATTACCAACAACAAACTGAAATTCTTAATCAGAAGATTTTTAACTCTATGACAAAAAATAAATAATAATGGCATCTCTCACTTCAAGTGGAATATCACCTAATTATGATACTGTGCTGTCTCTCCCCTACTTGTTACTGTGATTGTCTGGTTCTATATATGGTGCTTGTGGGGAGGAGAAATTAACTCAATAATTTTAACTCTGTTTTATATATCAAATGATAACTTGTTAAATCAATCTGAATAATGAATAATGTTCAGTCTATCTGAATAACTGGTTAAAGAAGCACTGCAGGATCATCTAGACAAGACTTCAGTTATAGCTCGGACACAGCATGGTTTTGTTAAGGGGAAGTCTTGCCTGACCAATTTGATTGGATACTATGATGCAGTCACAAAAGAACTGGATGCAGGGAATAACTTTGATATTATACATTTGGATCTTAGAAAGGCTTTTGATACTGTTGCACATGGAAAACTGCTGCACATATTGGAGCAGTTTGGCATTGGAGGCAAATTGCTGTTATGGATAAAGGGATGATTGAGAGAGAGAGAGAGAGAGAGAGAGTGGTAATCAATGGACACTGCTCATAGTGGACTAATGCTATTAGTGGAGTCCCTCAGGGTTTAGTGTTGGGTCCGTTATTGTTTTCTGTATTTATAAATGATATTGATGATGGTATATCAAGCTTAATGTCCAAGTTTGCAGACGATACGAAGGTTGGCAGGGTTGTCAAGGACACTACTGACACTATGCTGCTGCAACAGGATCTGGAAAGGTTGAGCAGATGGGCTGAGAGGTGGCAAATGAAGTTTAACATTGACAAATGTAAAGTACTACATATGGGAAACAGCAACCCCAGAGCAATGTATCAACTCTGTGGTACTACACTGACAGTGGTAGAGAATGAAAGGGACCTGGGGGATGGTTGTGCAAGCAGATATGAAGTTCTCTGAGCAGTGCAGACGGGCTGCAAGAGTAGCTCATGGTGTATTGTCAATGATATACAGGAATTTTTCTAGCAGGGATAAGGAGGTGATTATTCCCTTGTACAAGGCAATGGTCAGGCCACACTTTGAGTACTGTATACAGGTCTGGAGGCCTCATTTCAAGAAGGATGTAGAGCTGCTGGAACGAGTACAGAGAAGGGCAACAAGATTAGTGAATGGAACAAAGGGGAACTCTTACGATGAAAGGCTTAAGTTTTGCAAATTACAGTGTCTGGAGGCTAGGCACCAGCGAGGTTATCTGATAGAAGTGTATAAAGCTTTGAATGGTTTGAGCATGCTCAATGCTGATGGGATTCTTCCTCTTGCTCAGAATAAGCACCTGAGAGGGCATAAATTCAAATTAAGGAAAGACAGATGTAGGATAGAAGTGCGGAAATTTGCCTTTAGCCAGCAGGTAGTTGGTTGGTGGAACAGACTTTCCATCCCTTGTAGTGGAAGTTGATAGCCTAAATAAATTTAAGGCTCAGCTGGACAGGTATTTCGAACGAATGGAGGGGTGAAGTGGAAGTGGGTTTTTTTTTTTTTTTTTTTTTTTGGCTGATGCTGCATAAGCTTGCTTTCTTGCATCATATGCCTCTACTAATGCTAATGCTGTGTAATTTTTTTTTTTTTTTGTTGGAAATAAAAATTACATTGTATTATTGTTATGTTATTATTTCTCCTTGACAGGGAGGGGAATTTCCACCCTGTGATGGCTACCAGGTGCATAGGTTGTTATGTCCACCTATTACTTGTGGGCAAGGAATATGATTATCCTCTCCTATAGGTGCTCAGATTGCAACTTTCTGAAGTTCCTTACAGTTGTTCTCTGGGAAACCTATTGCTGCTAGCCTCTTGAGTAGGTATTTGGCACCATGCTGATGGTTGACATGGTAATCATGATGGTCATTACTTGTTCCATATGCCTTTGATCTCTTGTCTTACATCTGTGTACTACCTGATCTTTTCCTCAGTTAGGTTAACTTCTGTACCGGGTAAAATAATGGAGTCGCTGGTTAAAGATGCATTGCAGGATCATCTAAACAAGACTGCAGCAATAATTCAGACACAGCATGGGTTTGTTAAGGGAAAGTCTTGTCTGACAAATTTGACAGGATATTATGATGTGGTTACAAAGGAACTGGATGCAAAAAATAATTTTGATATCATATATTTAGATTTCAGGAAAGCTTTTGGCACTGTTGCGCCTGGAAGACTATTGTACAAATTGGAGCAGAATGGTATTAAGGGTAAGTTGCTACAATGGATAAAAGGATGGTTAAGTGGGAGAATGATCAATGATCAATGAACAGAGGGTGGTAATCAATGGGTGCTGCTCTTCTTGGACTAATGTTATTAGTGGTGTCCCACAGGGTTCGGTGTTAGGTCCACTGTTGTTTTGTATATTTATCAATGATATTGATGAAGGTATATCAGGCTTAATGTCAAAGTTTGCAGATGATACAAAGGTTGGCTGGGTTGTTAATGACAGTAATGGCAGTGTGCTACTGCAACAGGATCTAGATAATTTGGGCAGATGGGTGAAGAAGTGGCAACTGAAGTTTAACCTTGACAAATGCAAAGTACTGCATATGGGTAGAAGTAACCCCAGAGAAACGTACCAACTGTGTGGTACTACACTTAAGGTGGTAGAAAATGAAAAAGACCTGGGAGTAATTGTGCAGGCAGATATGAAGTTTTCTGAGCAATGCAGACAGGCTGCCAGGGCAGGTCATGGGGTTTTGTCAATGATATATAGGAATTTTGCTAGCAGGGAAAAGGAGGTGATTATCCCTCTGTATAAGGCAATGGTCAGGCCATGCCTTGAGTACTGCGTACAGGTCTGGAGGCCTCATTTTAGGAAGGATGTAGATTTACTTGAGCGTGTACAGAGAAGGGCAACAAGATTGGTGAGGGGAATGAAGGGATCCTCTTACCAAGAGAGGCTTAAGTTCTGCAAATTGCAGTGGCTGGAGACTAGGCACCTGCGCGGTGATCTGATTGAGGTATATGAGGCCTTGAATGGGTTGAGCACGCTGAATTCTGATGGGATCCTTCCACTTGTTCAGATTACGAACCTAAGGGAGCATAAATTCAAATTAAGAAAAGACAGATGTAGAATAGATGTGCGGAAATTTGCCTTTAGCCAGCGGGTGGTTAATTGCTGGAACAAACTTCCATCTGTCGTTGTGGAAGTTGATAGGTTGAATAAATTTAAGGAGGAACTGGACAGGCATTTGGAGAGAATGGTGAGATTTTTTTTTTTTTTTTTTTTTTGTTGGCTGATGCTGCATAAGCTCATACATTTGCTTTCTTGCATCACATGCTACTACTACTACTACTCATAGGTTTCTTCACTGCTCCATATGTTTCCACAGAACTCCGATTGTCTTCTGATCGGGTGGCCAGTTTCCTTCTTTCTCCTCTTGTCCAATACTTCTATAGAAGGCTCTCTGGTTTTCATCAAAGATCTGGTTGTTCATTCTCCTCTGAGTGCTCTCTTTGTAGTCTCTTGCTGAGTGTGAAAAAGTTCTGTTTCAGTATCAATATTCTCTGGTTTTTGGTCATGTGTTTGCTCTGGATGTTGTCTTTCTTGAGACTGTGATTCACCTTTCTAATCAGCTTCTTAATCCTGTTACCTCATTGGTACTGAGTCAATTGCCCTATTTTGATTCTTAGTTCATTATCTTTTTCTGAAGCCTTCTGTCCCATGTTGGTGGTTCTTGTTTTTCTATTTCTTCTGCTGCTGCTGCCCTCTTGTTTCTCTTCTGTCGACCCTGGTGGCTGCTAAAGTAATACAATACATGGCAGTGTGGATGGCTTTTAGAGTCACTTCATTGAGATAATTTGGTATTATTTGCTGATTGAGGTGGTCTGTGATTTCCTACAAGATTCTATTGGGTCTCTACTTCAGTATGGTGTGGACCTTTGTGGAGTCCATTCTCTCATATTCTGCTAGAGCCTTCTGCCATTCTTCTATTCTGGATATTGTGACCTTGTCTGTTTTCACTTCAGCTGCTCTGGTTAGTAGTTCTTGTATTGCTGTTCCTCTTCCATTCTGGTTTGGTGTCCATATTCTTTGTTCTTTACAGTTGGTTGCTCATATCCTTCTTGCTTTTTTCCAAGATTGCAGGAGCTATCAGGTGGTGCCACTATCTACCTCAGTTGTAACTTTAGCCCTGGGGGAAGTAGGTCCGATGGAGTAAATTTCACAATGTTTATTATTATTATTATTATTATTATTATATTTTTTATTACTACTATTATTATTATAATATTATAATTATGCTGATCTCCCAGTTTTGCTCCTGCCAAGGTGGGACTTGAACCCAGGTCCATCAAGCTAGCAGTCCTCTTTATTACTGCATACAGCTCACAGACAGTTTACAAAAATTCACTTTTCCGATGAGAGTTAAAATTATTTTTGTTGGAAATAAAAATTACATTGTATTATTGTTATGTTATTATTTCTCCTTGATAGGGAGGGGAGGGTTACACCCTGTGATAGCTACCAGGTGCACAGGTTGTATGTCCAGCTATTACTTGTGGGCAAGGAATATGATTAATAAAATAAATTAATAAAATTCAGAATTTCAATAATATTTTTCTTTCCAAAGCATTTTTGAAATGTTAAGACGTTCATTGCATAACATTTTTGAAATGTTAAGACTTTCATAAGTTTGAGCACACTCGCAGTTAATCATTATGTCTGAATGTAATATACAATGAGACCACCAAATGCTTTCATTTGGTAGTCTACTACTCTCATAGACCTTAGTATAATATAAAATTCTGTGTTTTAACTTGGCTTGTACTTTTATTGCAATATAATAATTATTTGTTATAATGTTCACAGTCAGGGAATGGTTCTATACAATTTTTATTGGGGGGGGGGGCAGATTGAATTTAGCAATTCAGTTAATAAAACTAAATAATACTAAGAAAATAAGGTCTAGAAAAATAAGACTAATAGTTATATCACTATCCACTTTTTTTTTAATATAAAGCATATTTAGATTTTTTGTGTTACTCTAGTTAGTCTTCTTACATAAGACACGATAATTGCACCTGGATTTGTATTTTTATGTTCTTATAGTTATCTGATTGATAACATTACTTGAATTAAGAATAAAATACTGTCTTAAGATAGAATCTTAGTTGCAAATATTAGGGCGCTGTAGAAAAACCAGGGTGTCAATTATATCATCTTAAAAGGAAGGGGATGAATCTGATTGGTCCACATGACATCGATGGTTCAACTGTTGATGATCCTGCTCAGATAGCAAATAAACTGAATGAGTATTTTGCATCTACATTCACACATGAGGAATTATTAAGGTTTGAAAATGGCAGAAGGTTATCAAATTGTAGCAGGATACTTAATGATTTTGTAATAACTGAGAGCAAAGTGGAGGAGAAATTGTTGAAGTTAAACATAAGAAAAGCACCTGGGAGTGGATGGGATCTATACAATTATATTAAAGAAGGTGGCAAAGCAACTAAGCAAATCCTTAGCCATAATTATGAGAGCATCCTTAGACTCAGGGGAGGTTCCCATGGACTAGAGATGTGCAAATGTATCCCCAATTCACAAAGGGGGATCAAAGGGTGACACGAGTAATTACAGACCAGTTAGTTTAACTTCTGCAGCAATAATTCAGACACAGCATGGGTTTGTTAAGGGAAAGTCTTGTCTGACAAATTTGATTGGTTATTATGATGTGGTTACAAAGGAACTGGATGCAAAAAATAATTTTGATATCATATATTTGGATTTCAGGAAAGCTTTTGACACAGTTGCACATGGAAGACTATTGTACAAATTGGAGCAGAATGGTATTAAGGGTAAGTTGCTACAATGGATAAAAGGATGGTTAAGTGGGAGAAGACAGAGGGTGGTAATCAACGGGTGCTGCTCTTCGTGGACTAATGTTATTAGTGGAGTCCCACAGAGTTCGGTGTTGGGTCCACTGTTGTTTTGTATATTTATCAATGATATTGATGAAGGTATATCAGGCTTAGTGTCGCAGTTTGCAGATGATACAAAAGTTGGCAGGGTTGTTAATGACAGTAAAGACAGTATGCTATTCCAACTGGATCTAGGCAAGTTGGACAAATGGGCTGAGAAGTGGTAACTGAAGTTTAACATTGACAAATGCAAAGTACTGCATATGGGTACCAATAACCCAGGAGAAACGTACCAACTGTGTGGTACTACACTCAGGAAAGTGGAAAGTGAAAAAGACCTGGGGGTAATTGTGCAGTCAAATATGAAGTTTGTTGAGCACTGCAGATGGGCTACCAGGACAGGTCATGGAGTCTTGTCAATGATATATAGGAATTTTGCTAGCAGGGACAGGGAGGTGATTATCCCATTGTACAAGGCAATGGTCAGGGCACACCTAGAGTATGGGTGTGTGTACAGGTTTGGAGGCCTCAGTTCAGGAAGGATGTAGAGTTGCTAGAACAAGTACAAAGAAGGGCAACAAGATTGGTGATGGGAACAAATCGGTGCTCTTCCCAAGAAAGGCTTAAGTTCTGCAAATTGCAGTGCCTGGAAAAAGAGGCACTTGCGAGGTGATCTGATTGAAGTGTATAAGGCCTTGAATGGGTTGAGCAAGTTGAATGCTGATGGGATTCTTCCTCAGATTAAGAACCTGAGGGAGCATAGATTCAAATTTAGGATAGACAGTTGTAGAATAGATGTGCAGAAATTTGCCTTTAGCCAGCTGGTGGTTGATTGATGTAACAGACATCTTTTGTTGTGGAAGTTGATAGCTTAAATAAATTTAAGGTTGAGTTGGACAAGCATTTGGAACGAATGGAGGAGTGAAATGGGAGGGTTTTTTTTTTATTTTTTTTTTTTATTTTGGCTGATGCTGTATAAGCTTGCTTTCTTGCATCGTATGCTAATTTTTAATTAAGAGAGGTGTTAAAGACTCTTGTAAGCATATGCCCTCAGGATGATAACAATTAATTAGCTCATAGATATCAGTATTACTTCAAAAACCTCTACAGTCCTATTGTATGATATGGTGCATTATTTGTTTTACTATAAAAGGATGTTCTTATTAAGCTCAGGTTGTTTATGACAATCAAACTTCGCCTTCTCCTTTTCTTGGAAAGGTTGCATGAAAATTTAAGATTGGTTCAATCTGAATCAGATTGTCATTGACTTATCCATTAATGTATTATTGTTTGTCTTCTTAGTTTCGTCAGTTAATCTTTGCACACCAACAGAAAATTTTATATTGTCTGCTGGTGTGAAAGGTGAAGTTGGCAAAACTGTGACTGGAGCATTGTTGATTTTGTCTATCAATTTCTGTTCCTTCGAAGATGTTTTGAAGATAACAAGAGCATTAATTTGGGCCAATCTGCAAAGGATACGGTTGGGGGAACCAAGACTTCAGTTTGTTGCCAACAAATATTTTTGGGTTGAGCATAATTTGCTTTTTTGCTTCTTGGTAGGTAACTTTCCACTCTACCCTATACTTTTGAATTTTTTTTTTTTTCTAATTTCCAGAGTTAACAGGATTTGAAGTAGAATGGAAGCATCCACCTCTAGAGCTAATGAGGTCTGGTGTTGGATACATACTGTAATCCATTTTTCTCTTCTTAGTCCTAGGGATTATATGTACCACCCTGGAAGTAGCAACAATAATCCAACCAGTGACCAAGCTATTAAAGAAACAGAAATGCAGTACACTTCTAGCAAGCGTTACCAACATTGTGAGTGGTCAGCAGTAATGTTGCTCATACTACAAAGCCACCAGTATATTGCACTAGAAAAACTGCTTATTGCTTGGTAATTAGGGGCACACCAAAACGGAATTTTATTCAGATAATTATTATTCTTAGACTGAAAGTGAATTTTTGCACATATTTCCTGCAACCATCCTCTTTCAATTTAAATGAATGTCTCTTATATGAATTGTCTAAGAATGAGTAAGGATGCCATCAGCATTTACTTTATACAATTCATTTAAAGCCTTAAACCTTTCAGTCAGGTCTCCTCACAAGTTGTCTTGCTGTTATTCTTGGCACCCATTCCAACAGATTCACATTCTTTCTAAAAGGCTTCCAGACTATGCAGTATCCAAGGATGTGGCCTAAAATTACCTTGTACAAAAGGGATAATTACCTCTTGTCCCTGCTGGCAAAATTCCTGTATATCACTGACATTTTAAGAAGGATGTAGAGCTGTTGGAACAAGTACAGAGAAGGGCAACAAGATTAATGAATGGAACAAAGGGTTGCTCTTATGAAGAAAGGCTTAAGTTTTGCAAATTACAGTGTCTGGAGACTAGGCACCTGCACGGTGATCTGATTGAGGTGTATAAAGCCTTGAATGGCTTGAGCATGCTCAATGCAGATGGGATTCTTCTCCTTACTCAGAGTAATTGCCTGAGAGGGCATGAATTCAAATTGAGGAAAGACGGTTGTAGGATAGATGTGCAGAAGTTTGCCTTTAGCCAGCAGGTGGTTGATTGCTAGAACAAACTTCCATCTGTCGTTTTAAAGTTGTTAGCTTAAATAGATTCAAGGCAGAACTTGACAAACATTTGGAGTGATTGGATGGGTGAAATAAGGGGTTTTTTTTTTTTTTTTTTGGCTGATGCTATATAAGCTTGCTTTCTTGCATCATGTGCCTTTGCTAATGCTAGAAGCCCACAAGCTGTTCTAGCAGCCTGTCTGCACAGCTCAGAGAACTTTATGTCAAACAATATAATTAGTATCTTTTTTGTTCTAGATTGGCCTGAGTGTGGAACTGCCGAACTGGTATGGTATTCTTGGATAAATGCTAACAAATGCAGTGACTTGCATTTGTCAATGTTAAACCTTCATTATGTGAAGCCCTCATGATCAGAAAATACCAATGTAGATTTCTGTATTTTAGACACAATGGTTATTTTGCCACCAGGGAGGTTATTTTAATGTTATTTAAATTTTTTTTTTTGAATTTTACTTCCAGTTTATAAAAATTAAACCTTTACCATGTAGAGTAGCATTTCTTTGAAATTAGCTATAACTAAAATGTCATTTAATTCAAAGATGTTTTTAAATGATGCTTAACATTTCTTTTAATAACCAAAAATAAAGTACAAATATTGCAACTGACCCTTCTTTACAGCCATCACAGCCTTCATTAGTTAGAAAGTTCCATAATCCCACATGCCTTCCATCCAGTATTAATTCATAGAGACATCCAGAAAAGGATCTTGCCTGTAGTTCTTTTGGAGCCTTCAGAAAAAAAAAAAAAAAATTTTATAGTTATACTGCTAAATTATTAATTGTAAAATTTCACTTTAGAGATGTACCTATTCAATGTCATAATAAATATGAATTATTTTTATGCAGAGGAGCATTTCATGTTTGTAGGACATGAAAGTTTGTTGCTATTCTATGTAACAACAACATCATCAACTAATTATGCTTAATTTGATGAATATTATATGCTTGATTAACTTCCACAAATTTATTTTTTGTTTTGAAGGACAATAATTTACTTCTTTCTTTCAGCCTGTTTTTTTTTTATATTTTGCAAGAAGCTAAAAAGTTCCCACGATATTTAATTGATTTGGCATGAATGGGGGGTGTGTGTGTGTGTGTGTGTGTGTGTGTGTGCGCACGCACACAATTTCAAACTTGAAACAATAGTTGAAATCTACAGCACTCTAATACAATGTGTGGATCGAGGAGGAACTTTTGATGCTGTTATAATTCTCAGGAAATACATAACAAGAAAGGTTATTCCATAAAATATTAACTGAAAGAACAGAGCAAGTTGTTTGGTCTAATAGGTTTAAAAGAAAGTGGCAGAGACTAATCGATTTATACTGATCGACCTGATTATTCTCCATTTTAAAGAATCAGGAAATTTTAGGTGATATTAGCATTAGCAAGGGCACATGATGCAAGAAAGCAAGCTTATACAGCATCAGCAAAAAAAAAAAAAAAACACACACACACACTCCCTGCTCATTTCACCCATCCACTTGCTCCAAATGTTTGTTTAGTTCTGCCTTGAATCTGTTTAAGCTAACAACATCTACAACGACAGATGGAAGTTTGTTCCAGCAATCAACCACCTGCACATCCATCCTACAACTGTCCTTTCTCAATTTGAATTTATGCCCTCTCAGGTGATTTTTCTGAGCTAGAGGAAGAATCTCATCAGCATTCAGCATGCTCAAACCATTCAAGGCTTTATACACCTCAATCAGATCACTTCGCAGGTGCCTAGTCTCCAGACACTGTAATTTGCAAAACTTAAGCCTTTCTTCATAAGAGCAACCCTTTGTTTCATCCACTAATCTTGTTGCCCTTCTCTGTACTCATTCTAACAACTCTACGTCCTTCTTTAAATGAGGCCACCAGACCTGTATACAGTACTCAAGGTGTGGCCTGACCATTGCTTTATATATAAGGGGATAATCACCTCCTTATCCTTGCTAGAAAAATTCTTGTATATCATTGACAAAACACCATGAGCTACTCTTGCAAACTGTCGGCACTGCTCAGAAAACTTCATATCTGCCTGCACAGTTGATATGTTACTCTGGGGTTACTGCTTCCCATATGCAGTACTTTACATTTGTCAATGTTAAACTTCAGTTACCACCTCTCAGCTCATCTGCTCAACTTTTCTAGATCCTGTTGCAGCAGAGTACCATCATTTGTGTCATTAACAACCCTGCCGATTTTCGTATCGTCTGCAAACTTGGACATTGTGCCTGATATACCATCATCAGTATCATTAATGAATACAGAAAACAACAATGGACCCAACACTGAACCCTGGGGGACTCCACTAATAACATTAGTCCATGAAGAGCAGAGTAAACATTAGTTTCATCACTTTAAGTGACAATAACCAAAATTACAGCACATCAGGTGTGGATGCCTCACCTCACCTTGACCTGTTCTTACTTTAATTCACACCTGGATGGCCAACTGCAGTATACCCAACCTTGTACATGAGATATATCCAGGGCTGTTAACAGTCTAGCTAGCATGAAAATGCATTTCAGTAATACAATTCTATATTATATCATTTTGATCATTGAGAATAGTACAATAGGAAATGATTACTTACTTGATAGTTTGGAGGTAATCCACCAATGTAGAAATGTGAACTAGAATCCAAGTCTAGTTTGGAAAATCCAACAGGAGATGCACCTGTGACTTCAAAGGGATCAGGTTTCTGTCCATCTGGTGTGCGTTTAACAGTCAAAGTAGCAATGTTGCCAATTCTAAAATATGCAAAATTTTTTTTATTTAGCTTTTTGAAAAAATTTGTTTAAAACAACAAATTTAGTTTCAATATTTAAATATAACAGCTAATGATGTTTCGTATATGGTTTTATGCTTAGGAAAAATATATCATTCACACTGCTTAACTCATTCATTGCTATCTGTATTTGAGGGAGTGCATTCAGTGCAGCAAAATTTTAGGAATGTTGAGAAATAACAACATTCTAAAAATTCATATAGAATGGCTGAAAAGTAAAAACACTTACTTTTGGGCTGAACTGTAAGTCAGAATAAAACTCACTTTTATTGAAAATTTTTATCTATACATAAACAAATCTCAATGCAAGCAAAAAATAAATAAAAATGTGTGCCAAACTATAAAAAAAAAAAATCATCGATGCTAATGACCTAGATTTCAATCAATGTGCCGACAGAATCAAGCATTTTATTTCATGTACGTTTACTCTTACACCACTTGTATACCAGCTATATACTATATGACACATTGGATGCTGTGCTGTAATGCTCATATGCATTATGGCACAACGAATGCTTATATGCATCAGATGCAGCAAACACTTAAAATTATTGATAATTATAAAGTTCAAGTCAAAAACTGAAGATATCTGTCATCAGATCTGTTGCCAAAAAATATGCAGCCATATTCCTATCTGTCGTCTTATCTTTAAATTTTCTTATATTAGCAGAGGCACATGATGAAAGAAAGCAAGCTTATACACAGCTTCAGCCAAAAAAAAAAAAAAAAAAATAATCTCATTTCATACATTCATTTACTCTTAGTTTAAAAATGGAAGAATTATCTCTGTCTTGCAGAACACTTCGGTGCTGATACCCTCTGTAGTTGAATAATTATACAAATCGATTACATGTATTCCACTCTCTCGTAGATAAGATCAGTGATCCAATGCACCATGGAATTGGGGACCTGCAGACCCCAAGCCCAATCCTAAAATACATTGAACCACCACCCCAATCTTGAGAAAGAGAATACAAAGGCCATATAAGACAGGTTTCCCCATTCATTCCATCATTTTCATAGAAACATTCTGCATTCTCAGTGTTAGCTTCTCACATATATAATATAATCAAACCATTCAGAAAAACCATAAAATTTGAAATAAAAAACTACGAGTCTCTATTTGACGTCCTAAAAGATAAAATACTTAAAGATAATGACAACCTATTTTCCCTAGATGTCACCTCTTTATATACCAACGTGAACATCACATATACAATGGACATCATCTGGGACATGCTAAAACAAAGACCCCCCCCCACAAATTAACCATACAAAACTCCTGATTATTGCTATATACAACCTGATAACATTTTTAACTGAAACCAATTATATCACCTTCCTAAGTGAAGTCTTAAAACAAGTTTATGGCTTACCCATGGGGTTAAATCTAAGTGGTTTACTTGCAGAAATATACCTTACTAATATTGAAACAATACAGTTAACTCCCTTTCTTCCACAGATCACCTACTATTGAAGATATCTGGGTGATATACTTTGCATCACAGATTCAGAGACCACACAGGACATCCTACAAAACTTAAATAATATCCATGCAAGATTAAGCTTCACTCTAGAATCCGAAAATATTGAAACAAAATCATTACATTTTTTAAATTTCACTCTCACATGGGTTATGAACAAAATACAATTCAGCATATACAGAAAGGCCACCAACACTGGAATGCTTCTTCATTACAACAGCTACCACCCCTTCACCTATAAAAGATCCATCATCCTTAACCAATTTCTTAATACCTACAAATACTCAACATTTGAATCAGCCCTAAACACAGAAATACAAACACTACAAAACAGATTTCAAAATAGCAGTTACCCCCTACCCATTATAAATGAAATAAGGATACAAGCAAAAAACAGATTACGTATTATCAACAATAACATAAAAAAACATTTTATTGCTTTACTGTATATTGAACAATGGTCCAAACAACTAAATAGTATTTTCAAAGAGACACAATTCAAAATCATAGCCAAACCCACAACAAAACTACATGCTGCCCTAAAAACCATATAGTCCAATCCGTGTCCACATTCCAATTCAATGACTTAGTCTATACTGTATCTTGCAAGGATTGCAACTCCTCATACCAGGGATCCACTCATTGTAAACTCAATACGAGAATGAGACAACATTCAACATCTGTCTTCTCATCCCGCTCCTCGGCTTTGGAACTCTTATTCCATGCGATCAGTGAAGACCATACCTTTCTATTCAACGAAACAAAAATTCTCAGCATACAACATGATTACAAACTATTAATTTCAGAGACACTTGAAATTAAATTACATCAAAATTCAGTCAATGTAAGTTGCCCCTACCCCATCTCTGATTCATGGTCCTTCACATGCATGCCCCATGATCACAACTAATCTCCATGCTATAAAATTCCCCCACTATAACAGCGGCGGTTTCACTTTCCTGTGATTATGACCCTGGTCAAAAAGCGCCGTCTGCTTCAGGGAAGTAAGAAAATTCCTTAGTATCTTAATATTTTAGAGGATTCTTAATGTTTTTTATGTTTTAAAGTATTTAAAGTATGGATTCACTATGTAACTATTTGGTCCCTTAGCAGTTGAATTGTTTTTAAAATACGGACATTTTGTATTCTCTCGCTCAAGATTGGGGTGGTGGTTTGATGTATTTTAGGGTCGGCCTTGGGGTCTGCGGGTCTTTGGTTTCATGGTGCATTGGAACACTGATCTTGTCTATGACAGAGTGGAATACATGTAATTGACTTGTATAGTTATTCAACTATGGTAGTATCAGAACCGAATTGTTCTGCAAGACATCATACAGGTAATTCTTCCATTTTTAAACTAATTTACTTATAACATAGAACTTGAACCATTGCTGCTCTGTTATCTATTAATTAAATTCATTTACTCTAAAAAGTTTGTCCAGTAATTCCTTGAACCTATTTAAGCTATCAACTTTCACAATGACAGATGGAAGTTTGTTCCAGCAATCAATTACCTGCTGGCTAAAGGCAAATTTCTTCAATTTGCTTTTATGCTCTCTCAGGTTTGTAATCTGAGCATGAGGAAGAATCCCATCAGAATTCAGCATGCTCAACCCATTCAAGGTCCTGCTCACCTCAATCAGATCACCTTGCAGGTGCCTAGTCTTCAGCTGCTCCTAGTCTGCAGAACATAAGCCTTTCTTGGTAAGAGAAAGCACCGCTTTGTTCCCCTCACCAATCTTGTTGCCCTTCTCGGTACATGCTCAAGCAACTCAACATCTTTCCTAAAATGAGGCCTCTAGAAATGTATGTAGTACTCAAGGCCTGACACATTGCCTTATACAAAGCGATAATCACCTCCTTTTCCTTAGTAGCAAAATTCCTGCATATCATTGACAATACCCCATGACCTGCTATGGCAAACTGTCCATATTGCTCAGAAGACTTCATATTTGACTGCACAATTACACCCAGATCTTTTTCATTTTCTACCACATTAAGTGTAGCACTACACAGTTGGTACATTTCTGTTGGATTACTTCTACCCATATGCAGTACTTTGCATTTTTCAATGTTCAACTTCAGTTGACACTTCTCAGCCCATATACCCAAATTTTCTAGATTCTGTTGTAGTAGCACACTGCCATTACTGTCATTAACAACCCTGCCAACCTTTATATCATCTGCAAACTTTGACATTAAGCCTGATATATGTTCATCAATATCATTGATAAATATACAAAATAACGGTGGGCCCAACACCGAACCCTGGGGAACACCTCTAATAACATTAGTCCACGAAGAGCAGCATCCATTGATTACCACTCTGTCTTCTCCCACACACTCACCCTTTTATCCATTGTAGCAACTACCCTTAATACCATACTGCTCCAATTTGTACAGTAGTCTTCCATGCACAACAGAGTGAAAAGCTTTCCTGAAATCCAAGTATACAATATCACAATAATTTTTTGCATCCGGTTCCTTTGTAACCACATCATAGTATCCAATCAAATTTGTCAGACAAGACTTTCTCTTAACAAACCCATGCTGTTTCTGAATTATTACAGCAGGTCTAGGTGATCCTGAAATGCATCTTTAACCAGTAACACCATTATTTTCCCCAGAACAGAAGTTAAACTAACTAGTCTGCAATTACTCAAGTCACCCTTAGATCCCTATTTGGAGATTGGGGATCCATTTGCACATCTCCAGTCTGGGGAATTCCATGAATCCAAGGATGCTCTCATAATTATGGCTAAGGGTTTTCTTATTTCTTTGCCACCTCCTTTAATATAACTGGATCGATCCCACAAGTCCCAGGTGCTTTTCTTAATTTTAACTTCAACAATTTCTCCTCCACTTTGCTCTCAGTTATTACAAAATCACTTAACTCCCTGTTAGCGTTTGATAAACTTCTGGCATTACCCTCCTTGAATAACTCCTCGTGTGAATGTAGCTGCAAAATACTCATTCAGTTTATCAGCTACTTGAGCAGGATCATCTATAGTCGAACCATCTATATTAAGCAGACCAATCTGATTCATCCCCTTCCTTCTAGAGTAAGTAAAGAACTCTTCATAAGTAAAGAACTCTTTGCTATTTTTCTTAGCATCCTTTGTCAAATATTTATCGTAATCTGCCTTTTCTTGCCTAAACTCCTTTGTGACTTGATTACAGACTAGCTTATTTCTGCCATAGGCTTCTGTATTACCTGATAATTTATATGCATCCCATGCATTTTTCTTCTCTGCCACGAGTCTCATTTGTTCATCTGACATCCATTTAGGCCTAAACTTTGAACAATATTTCTTAATCGGTATGAAAAGCATAGTAGCTTCCACAATTAGTTCCTTGAATGCTTCCCACTTAGAATTTGCTATTGATGACATCATCAGTTTGTCCCACTGTACAGAATTTAAAAGCTGTCTGAGACCACTGTAGTCACCTTTACAGAAGCAAAAACCCTTCCCTTTATCCCTGATGGTAATTAAATCTTTAAGTAAATCCCACATCAGTACACTGTGATGTGATGGCATTGCGAACTCGGCCTTGATCATAAGATCAAAGGCAGACCTGTTTTAGCAAAAGCCATGTTGATTATTACTCATTAGATTTTGGTCTTCAATTATCCAAATGAGTCATCTGTATATCATTTTCTCAAGGCCAACCGGGCTAGCCAGGTGGGTAAAGTGCCTGCCTGGCAACCCCAAGGTCGCGGGTTCGAATCCCACCTCAGGCTTGGATCAAAGTACTGCAAAACTTTGGGAGGTGCACTATGGCCACAGAAGCCGATGCGCCAACAACTACAAAAAAAAAAAAAAAAAATTTTCAAGGATTTTACCGAGGCAACTGAAAAGGGAAATTGGCTGGTAACTAAAAGGACTGAAGGGATCTTTGCCGGGTTACAAAAAGGCCAAAACTGTGGCATGGTGCCAAGATGTAAGATACATGTTTTCCAGAAATATTCAATTATAAAATAACAGCAGTAGCTGAAAATGTTTGTCATCAAGGTGCTGTAACATGTAATATATTCCATCGGGCCCTGCTGCACTGTTGTGTGTTTTTCTAATGGCTTGTAGAAGTTCCAAATACTGAAGAGGCTGGTTATATGGTAAGATTAAAGATGTGCGAAAGTTGATAGGTCGCGATTCAGTGATGTTCTTAATTTTCTGGAATTCTGGCAAATAGCTTAATGCCGATGAGACTTGGGCAAAGGTTTTCCCAATGCATTTGCTACATCTAGAGGAGCAGAGTTCTTGCCCATTCTGCAAAAAAATTGTGGTAGGGATAGTTGGAAACTTGCCAGAAAGCTGCCTAATTTTCTTCCATATTAATCTTAATCTGGAATCAGTATTTCTGTTTACAGTGCATGCAAACTGAGTCCAGGAATCTTTATTTGCTTGTCTTTGAATGAAACGAGCTTTTGCCCTTCATTTCTTATAGTTGATGAGATTAGCTGTGGTTGGGGATCATCTGAATAAATTCCACGCTTTATTTTTTTTCCCTCTTTGTTTTCATGTATTCATCATTCCACCAGTAGTTAAAATGACACCAGGCCATGGGATTCATCAATGGAATCGAGTTTTTAGCAGCTGATAGCAATTGGGATGTGATATATTCTGTCACTTCATCTATGGGTTGTAATCATATAATTTCCTCATTCAGTGTAATTGCTGACTGAAATTTTACCCAAATTGTCTCGAGAGAATTTCCATTTCCTGTAAGGTTTTGGTAAAGGTGGTTGTGTAGTGAGCAGATTACATATAATTGGAAAATGGTCACTGCCCATGGGATCATCCATAACAGACCATTCCATGACTGGAAACAGTATCGGGGAGCAAATCGAGAGATCAATTGCAGAAGTTTGTCCAGTTAATAATTTTATAAGTAGGTCCACCAGTATTAAGGATGGTAAGGTTTTGCTTATCCAGAAGGGTTTCAATTAGTCGGCCATATCTATCTAATTAGAAGATCCCATAAGGGGTGGTGGCTATTGAAATCTCCCAATAGACAGACAGGGGGAGGTAATTGCATTAGAAGATCTTCAAGATCTTTGTAAGAGGCGGCGTGATTTGGTGGAAGATAAATTGAAACAAGCATTATTGCAATCTGTGTAATGAAACGTACAGCAAGAGCTTCAATTTCTGATTGAAGAACAATTTGTTTGGCTGGGATCTGAGTTGATAAAGATAGCTACACCACCACGGGGAGTATTCGATGTTTTTTTTTTTTTTTTTTTTTTTTTATGTGAACCCCCAACCACGAGCAGTATTAGAACCTATAGTACTTAGTACCGTGCTTGGCTTGGAGGTTGAGAAGACGAAAGGAGATATTTGTTGACATTGGACTTGAACTTCTGTAGATTGTAATTTTCAGGAAATACGTATGAAGGAAGGTTGTTCCAGAAAACGGCAGTTGATTGAATAAATGAGGAAGATGAAAAGTTGGTTCTATGGGTTTGAAGTTGGACAGTAAATGGATGTTGGCTGGTGGTGGCACGTGTTCAGACTGTTTTGAAAGTGAGAGCAGGAATTATAGAAGCCAATTCAGAAGAACAGTGCCCATGGAAGTATCTGTAGAAGAGGCATGCAGCAGAAACAGTACGTCTATGAGAAAGCGAGTGGAGACTCTGTTAGAGAAGAATCATTAATTAACCTAACTGCCCTCTTCTGAATGGAATCAAGAAGCCTGAGAGAGGTTTTGGAGGCACCACCCCAGATGTGGGAACAATATCCCATGGCAGGGCGGATTTGCAATTTATACAGAGTGAGCAGCTGTTTGGAAGAAAAGTAACACCGAGAGCAAAAGAGAAAACCAAGTTTTTTAGATGCGGAGGAAGCAATATTTGTAATGTGCTTGTGCCAAGAGAGATTAGAAGTCAGGGTAATCCCCAAAAGAGAGATATCATTTTGCCTAGAAATCGGAGTGTCACTAAAGATAAGCATAGGAACAGAAGAATCCTTTTTGCGAGATATAAGACAAGACTGAGTTTTAGAAGGGTTGAAATAAACTAAGTTGTCTTTACCCCACTGGAGAATTACCTGAAGATCGGCATTTAAGGAATTGGTAGCAGATTTTCGAGAAGTTGAAGCTGATTGAGCAGGACAAGGTTTCTCAAAATGGAAAGTGGAATGCAATCTACTATCATCGGCAAAACTATGGATAGGATTTCCAGTCAATGGAAGAAGGTCATTAATATACAAGAGGAAAAGAGTGGGGGAAAGAACTGAACCTTGGGGTACACCGGCATTAGTGGAAAAGTTAGAAGACAGAGAGCCATCTACCATCACCCTCAGTGAGCGATCAGAGAGAAAACTGGATAACCAATTACTAAATACAGTTGGTAAACCATAAGATGGAAGCTTATTTAGAACACCTTTATGCTAAACACGATCAAAAGCCTTTGAGATGTCAAGAGCAACTACTTGTGTTTCACCGAACCTTTCCATTGAATTAGTCCATAAATGGGTAACATAAGCCAGCATATCACCAGTGGATCGACACTGATGGAATCCATACTGGTGATCGTTGATCAGATGGAAGGTTTCTAGGTAGTTTAAGAGTTGGCGGTTAATTGATTTCTCCATTACTTTAGAAAGAGTAGAAGTAATTGCAATGGGACAATGGGAGTGGCTGGATATGAGCAAATTTCCAAGCAGAAGGAAAAACACCTTTGGAATAAGAAAGTGAAAAAAGGCGGCAAAGAATAGGAGTAAGTTCAGGAGCACAGGTTTTGAGAACAAGTGGAGAAATACCATCAGGACCTGGAGCTTTCTTAGCATCAAGATTCGTCAAAATCCTTCTGATATCCTTTTGACGGAAGACCACAGGAGGCATTGAATGCAGCGTGTTGGGAATGGTTGGAGGTGTTTTACCAAGATCATTAATACATGAGCTGGAAGAAAAATGGGATGCTAGCAGGTCAGCTTTATCCTTGGCTGAAGTTACAACAGAACCATCTGGTTTGGACAGAGGTGGGAGCAGAGATGGGCAAAAGTTGCTGCCAACAGCTTTGGCAAGAGACCAAAATGCTCGGCTACCATTAGGGCAAGAAGCAAGTTTTCTACTCTTAGCCTGTTCAAACTCTAGTTTCGACTGATTAATAACTGCTTTACAATTGTTGCGAGCTTTGATGTAGGCAGAAAATGAAATTGAAGAATTAGAAACAAGCCAATTACGATATGCAACATTTTTCTCTTGAACAGCCTTAGCACATTTATTGGAAAACCAAGGTTTAGATAAAGGACGAGATTTTAAAGTCGAGTGTGGGATAAAGGATTCCATTCCTGCAAGAATAATTTCACTGACACGATCTGAGCAAACGTTGACATCAGAAGTTTTGAAACAGTAATCCGACCAAGGAAAAGAAGAAAAGAAGTCTCGCAGGTCATCCCATTTTGCATTCCTGTAATGCCAAACAACACGAGGTTGGGAATAGCCATGAGATAAAGGTTCCATTGGAGAAGAGACAATCACCAAGTTGTGATCTGAAGTGCCTAAAGGACCTCTTCACTTCGACCGTGTACTTAGAAGGGTTGTTTGTGAGAAAAAGATCAAGCGTATTGGCTGTATGATTAGGATTGTCTGGTATTCTTGTAGGTAAATGAACAATCTGTGCTAGGTCATTAGTAATTGCAAAAGCCTCAGCATCTCGACCTGCTGGGTCGGTGTGACTAGAAAATGGAAGCCAGCTTGAATTGTGAACATTAAAATCACCAAGGAAAATTACCTCACTGTTAGGAAAGTTGGACTGGAGAAAGTCAAGTTGCAAAGAGAGGAAGTCAAAGAGCTCCAAGTGATTAGTGGAGTTGGGAGAACGGTAGAGACAACAGATGAATTTGACACAATGAGGTAGAGAGATTTTATGTCAGAGAAGATCAAAGAGAGGAGATTCCAAATTGCCAAGTCTCTGACAGGGAATATCAGAACGGACATATGCACAAGTGCCACCTTTGAGGCGAAAGGTATCATACAGCGAATAATTTGGGCATCTGAGATGAGCAGTAGTTGAATCAACCGATAACTGAGATTCTGTCAGAAAAAGTACATGGGGTTAGGCAGACTGCAAGTGGAAATGGACATCGTTGAGATTAGAATTGAGACCACGTATATTTGTGAAATGAATTAGGAAGTGCTTGTAATGCGATTGTAATGCAATATTTTCAATATATAGAGTAGTTCTTTATGGAGGTGGAAATTTGAGAATTTAAATAGGTTTCCTTTAAGCAGAAACCAACTGGAGAGTAGTGATGAATAAGGTAATGAATATCGTCGATATTGCTACGAAGTCCTCTGCAGTTCCATTGTAAAATGGAAGTCATTACTTGAGATGATTACAAGAAGCTGTATCTGACAGCTTTATCAGTATGGCAATTTTATGGCAGTCAGACTTCTGTTTGTCTTTTTTTTTGGAAATGTAGGCCGCCCAATGTCCATATCTTCTTCAACATGTATTTCTAGAATTGAGGCCTCTGTAGCCAGGTGGGCAGGAGCAGCAGTGCGTAGCACACGCTTCTTGATTAGACTGGGATTCAAGCCCATGACCAACAAATACAGAAAGGTCAGGGAATGACCACCGCATATCCCCGGAGCAATATGGCCTTAGTTGGTAATGCTCCTAAAAAAAAAAAAAAAAATTCTAGAATTGGATCGTCCTGGTTGTAAGAATAATCAGCATCCATGGATGATTCCTGGATATTCTTTCTTGAATTGAAACTTTGACTATGTGATGTACTACCAGTCACTGGAGGAGTAGATGTTGCTGGTATTGTAAGAGGAGTGTTACTTGCCTGGTCTGAATGCTTAGGGATACTGGACTGTTGCTGAGAGAGGACAGCTCGAGCCCAGTCAGAGATTGATGTTTGAGGGGACGGTAACATCAGTTTGTGTGGACACTGTTTGTTGTTTTTGTGCAACATTTGCATAGGTATATTTGGGCATAGTAGGAGCAATTATTTTCCTTGCTTCTTGAAAGCTTACCTTGTTCTCAACCTTATATTTAACAATTTGTTTCTCAGTTTTCCATCTGTCACAATTTTTAGAATATGCAGGATGGTTACCTTTACAGTTGGGACATGTCTTTTCTGTCGCCAAACATTCAGACTGAGTATTATCGGAAGATCCACAGTTGGGACAAACTGGGTTTCCTTTACACGTTGTGTGTGAGAGTGACCATACTTTTGGCACTTGTAGCATCTCAAGGGATTGGGAATATACGGGCGAACATGGCAAAGTAGATAGCCAGCTTTTACTGTTGATGGTAGGTTTGGGGAATTAAATGTAAGAATAATATTCCTGGTAGGCGTAAGGTTATTGTCTTTTTTAATCATGATTCTTTTTTGGTGCAATAACATTTTGATCATGAAGTTCTTCAGTTATTTCATCTTTTGTCACATTCAACAGATCCCAGCTAGAAATCACACCTTTGGATGTATTTAAGGTAGCATGGGGAGATACTTTAATTGGTATCCTAGCAAAATTTGAAAGTTGTAAGAGTTTCTCTGAATGCCTACTCTTTGTTGTTTCTAAAAGTAGGTCTCCAGATTGCAGTCTCTTCACAGTCTTCAGAGATCCTGCAATACTCTCCAGGTGTTTCTGGATGAGGAAAGGAGATAATTTGCTGAGATGTTCTGAAAGCAAAGGTAATATTAGAAAGGAAGGAAACTCTTGTTGTTAAATTTGTTTTCAACCTCTTGGGTTGTGAACTGTCATAATCGGTTTCAGTCTGTGGCTGAGAGCTTGTCGGCTCTAAAGGTGGATAAACATTTTGCTCCATCTTTGCTCCTTTTCACCCTTGGTAGATGAGCTTTTCTGCCAAGGTTTCCGGCCCCGCCACGGGGAGGCAGGAGCAGTGCCTGGTGTGACCAAGCAAAAAGTAGTAGGGGGTTAGTAATAAGACTATGAAAAAAAAGAAAGGTGGCTTTCCTTTCTTCCTCTGTACAAGTACTTTTGTAGTGAGAGCGGTTATAAAATAAATAGATTACTTAACGAGAGGAATGTAAAAGAACTATATATCTCTTTTTGGAAATCTCACTGTAAGGCACAGATAAATTGCTCAGTCACAATCACTTGGCACCTGGGGCCTATATCTATGTGACACAATGTCTCTGTTTTCCTAACAATATCTGCCTTTAATGTCTTGACAAGCATTTCAAATTCATCAAATGTATTTACTGTACTTCATTTTACTATACATTGGTGTACATGCAAGTATATATGCACCTGTTCTTATTCTTAGCTATCCTAACACTGCCCAAGTATTTATTTGTTTCATGATGACTCCCATCAGTGCCTGAACCCCACCCTCTGCTCATTCTAATAGAATGAGTGCAAGAATCACTTTCACCTCTGCCTGCTATTAACCTTTTAGTTTGTGAATCCCCCCAAAGTAGCAGTTTTCCAACCCACCTAACGCTGCCTTGATAGCATCAGCACACACTCTTGCCCCCCCCTTCTATTTAAGATAAGATCTCTTATCCCCTCTCTGTAGAAGCAGCCTCTCTCTGCTTTATATTTTATAGCTTTATCCACACATCTGAATTCACCTGAATCTCATCTGGGAAATTGCTTCCCTCAGAAAATTACCTCCATTCCACATCTTTTACCTCCTATTCTTTTTATATAAAGTATTGTGACTTTTTTTTTTTTTTTTTTTTTTTTAAGTGTCTCTATTCTGTATTTTATTACTATTAAGCAGTGGTGAGCTATAGTGGGCTTGCTAGAGCCCATTGTTGAGATGATCATTTATTTTACAAATGAAATCCTGAATGCAATTATTGAGTATCCAGAGCCGAAACTACGGTGGGGCGAGCGGGGCCCAACCCAAAGTATTTTAATGGCGCAATCAATCAGTTATGTACAGGTAGTTCTCGACTTTACGAATTAATTCGTTTCTAGTGCGCGTGCTCGTAAAGCAGGAATTTATTTTCCATAGACAATGTTAAAAATAGGGGTTCGTTCTAAACAATGAAATTAGTTAGCTAATTAGTTTATATTTAAATAATGATTGATTTATCAAAAGAAATGAAAACATAGCCTGTAAAATCAAGCAAATTATAATAATAGAGAAATTATTTATGACTTACAAATGTTAAAGAATGTTTATTCTTCATCATCATCGACTAAATGCACACTCGTTGGTTTGTTACACAAGGACTCGTCTTCTTCAGAAATGTTTCAAGAGGCATTTGTTTCCAAGATAATCTTCTGTTTTAATTATAAAATTTCACAATTGCATGCATAAGCATTTTTTAACAGCATACACAAATTGCAACTAACACGATTCGCGTGGAGTAACAAGTTTATGAAGCTTAAAAAAAGAATGAAGAGAAGATTCTGAAAATTTATTTATGTTTTTTATACCATTGAAGATTTCAGTAAAGAGGAAACATATTTCACCATAATAACGTAAAAAAACGACAATTCCACTATAGGTATTTTCGCAAATGCAAGAAGATCGAGTTTACTTCCCATTTATAATTGCTTGCAGTAACAGAAAAGCCCAATAAACCGGAAATCGCAAATTGTTTTATGGTCATGACTTCCAGAAATGTGCCTTAGAAAAATATTACAAAGGCGTTTAAAAAATTGATTCTTATAATGGAACATATGATAACTATGAAAGTGTAGTACATTTTAATGATTTGAATTAATAACTAATACAATTAACTAACCACGCTCACGCCCTTTTATATGGCCTTAAGGTCATGCTCGTGACCTTAACATTTTAGAGAGATAAATAGTTAGTTATACAGCAAAAATTTCAACTTCCGAGATATTGAAACAAATTACCAAAAAACACAATGTGTTATTGGGTTCACATTATGATATTTTAATGATACGATGGTGTCTCTGGAACTGATTAATATCGTAAAGCAAGGTACACCATATTGTATAGCTAAGCACGTGATTTGGAATGCGGTATTTATGAATGTTTAACATTCATTTTTGCAATTAATGTTCATATTTTCAATTTTGTTGATACTTGGGGGAAAAAAACTCTTAAACCTGGAAACTCAAAGCGAGAACTGCCTGTATTTTAAAATTGCTTCATTTTTTTTTATTTAATTACAGTCTGACCTCTGTTTAACCAACTTCTTTATAGCAAATTTTTTTGAATTCCTCTTGGAATTACATTTAAAATGGTTTCCGATGTTGTTGCTATTTGATTTTTAGGAGCATTAGCAACTAAGGCCATATTGCTCCGGGAATATGCTGTGGTCATTCCCTGACCTTTCCGCATCCTCCGTATTTGGTGGTGACGAGCTCGAACCCCGGTCTAATCAAGAAGCATGTGCTATGCACTGCTGCTCCTTCCCATCTGGCTACGGAGGCGCAGGTTTCCGTTGAATGAAGAAAATTTCCATGTAACGAACAAATTAGGAGGACATCGAAAGGGATTACCGTTTCACAATGTTAGTGGTGTCTGTAAAACCTATGCAGTCACATACTGAGAAGTCGCGCTAGCCAATATGCTTTCCATATCCAGTCAAAGGATTAAGAACATTCCAGACATGGATAATAGCCTCTGGTCAAACTTTGTTGTGGTTCCTCTTTACTCCGACAAAACAGGCATATGTTTTTCGGAGAAGTGAGTGATCCACACTTTCCAGTAAATTTCTCCTGTCTATGTTTACTTGATCATAGTAGCTGAATATCCATGTGATTCTGACATTTTGCACAGTATTCAAACAACTAGTGAGAGTAGCAACATAGAGGGGGGGAGGGGGGATTGAGGCAACTAAGATATTATATAAACTTTACGAAGATGAAATGTTGGTAGATTTTGAACTTTGTCAAGGCTTTTACCATGTAGAAAGTGTTCTAAAATATAATGGCATACAGGCAATAATTAAAAAAAAAAAAACTGTATCACCAATCTCCAAAAAACCAGCATGAATTAAGGATGATTGCTACAGAACTTGATGTGGAAACTATAAAGATTGGTCATGTGTTCAGGCCACGATGGACAGCTTGTAGCTTGCGGACGGCAATTGCATGTTGGGAGAATTGTCCCACTTTGTGCATACATTTTGAATCAGAAGTTAAATATTCGGGATTATTAAATTGACTTTTAAATCTGGAATTTCTTAACCATTTAGCACTAATGACTGACATCCTGCAGGAGCTCTCTTACCTTTCAGAAGCTTTACAGCATCACTATGGTAAAAGCAGATTAATTATTCGAACTATCAATGCTATTGCTAATTTGAAAAATTCTGAAGGAAGTTATGAAGCTAAAATTGAGAGCATATCGAAGTCAAAATAATTTGAAGGAATCAAAATCAAAAGTAAAAAAATTACTTCACGACTAATTATTAAATGTATTCGTTTATCCTTAAAGGTAAGTAATTAAGGAAACAGTGATTTTAAATTAAATAAAGAAAATGACAATACCATTAAAAGAAATTTTAAACATATGCTACCCGAAATTATGCAATATGAAAGCACTTTCGTCTCAGTGGCAAGACGACGAAAACCGAATAAGAAATTTAAGTTTTCTGATAAAAGGTGAAATAAAAATTAATAATTTTAGAGATTTTGTCAAAGATAGTTTATCTTTAAAATCGAGTGAAATTCCCTTTTCAATTAAGGAAGCCAGGAATATCTTTGAAACCATTGCGATTAGCAGTGCTGAAGCTGAGTGAGTTTTCAGCGTAATGAATATTGAGTGAATGAATGAATGAATAATGTTGACAATTAAAATATGTTGCAGATTATGATGATCACACATCTAAATTGAAAACCATTGCTTCAATTTTATTCGGATAATTACGTCAAATCATTCCTCCCTAATTATTGCTAAGCTATTGAACAAAGCAGAAGATCGACAGCAAATATTAATAAAGAAGTAAATTGGATATGGAAATTTTTAGAATAAATTTTTCTTGAATATTTGTGTAATAATTTTTCTCAGTGTAATCTGTGATTTTTGTGTACTTTTTCTAGAAAGTTTGTTTTCTATGTAATATTTGTTTTTATATTGTGGAACGTTTTGTGATAGTTTTTACGTTATTTGTGATATGTGAGATATTTCATGTTATTTTTTTATTCGCAATATTAAAATTTTTTTCATGAAAAAAATGGGAAATATACATTATATTTCCCTAGTTGTTAAAAAAAAAAAGTGAATAAAAAAGTTGCACATGTGCTGAGCACGTGCGGTAGATGGTTTATGTGAAACATCCTTCACATTTCTTTTAGGTTATTTTGATTTGTATATATTGAAATAGAAAATAGCTTTTTTTTAGCGAAATAAAAATAGCTCTTTTATTGTAAATATTTTATTGATCAATCACAAATTTTCATAATTTCTGGAAGACAAGATACAATGGATTTATGATAACTAAAGGTAAGAGACGTATGCAGCTGTACTTGCTACTGCAGTGTATCTAAATGTCTCTGGAAAACAGCATCAATTGAAGTACCGATCTTTAAGTTGAAACAGCATATGCAGCTGTTAGGGGCACCTAACAATGGAATGGAAATGCGAGACAAAAAAAAGAAATTGTTGACAAAATATTTGTATTGTTGCAATCGTACTTACTGCAGTAGTAACTTCAGGAAGCATAATTGTGATGTCATACTATTCAAAAATTGTAAGAAGTTAGAACTCCAGACACTATCATATTCAGTATCATCGTAAGGAGAGGCATGATGACCAGGTTTTTAAGGGTTTTTTTTAGATAGACCTAGGAACTTTCTACATATTCACTTATATGCATGGTTAAGGAGGTAATAACCCCCATCTGTCCATCCCCAAGGTTAAGGGGGTAATAATCCCCATCTCATACTGGTCATGAAAAATGCATCACGCACTCTAATCACACTATTAGTAGTGCGAGCGTGGAAAGCGCCTCTGGTGGAAGCCATGGGTGACGTCACTTCCATGACCAATCAAATTTACTCAGTAGAAAGTCAGAAAAAACTGCGAGCCCATTGTTAAAATATTCACAGTTCACCACTGCTATTAAGTGAAGTATCATTCCTTATTAAGTGAAGGAAGTTCATTTTATCTTCATATGATTTTGCATTTCATATGGAAATTTTCCCCATGGAAACCCATTATTATAGATTAAAACAAACCAACCAACCCATTATTATAAAGGATTATGGCGATTTTTTTTTTTTAACTTCATCATATAATTTTTTTGAATCACAAAAATAATGTAATGTCTGAAGTCTGTCTTTACACCTGAATAATAATAGAATTTTGTTCATTGTCTCCACATGATATCCAAAAATGCAGTTTCACATCCTATCTTGTTCCATTTTGAACTAAATAAGCTTTATGTTCTATGTTCTATAAACTTTGTTCACACATTCCTGAAATTATTTTGTTTCCTGGTGCCTGCATGTCAAAATGTTGTCAGCATATCTAATCTATATCAAGAGTTTTAAAGTGACCAAACCAAACCAACAACTCTCTCTCTCTCTCTCTCTCTCTCTCTCTCTCTCTCTAAAATATTCCATAAGAATGTCTATCATGAGTGGTAAGAGAGTCCTCCGACATTTGGGGGGGGGGATTTTATCAAAATAAAAATTATGGAAGCACATACATAAGAAAATTGAAAGTTAAGACAATCAACAAAAATATGGAGAAGGATATAGATGCATTATGGATGCATCTATATCCATAATGCATCAATATAAACATATAATGAAAACAAATTTTTTTTTTAACTCGAGTCATAAAATCCATGCACATAAATACAAGAAGTTATTTTTAGAGAGTAGGATAGGTAACTTGGCCCTTCAGATTGAACAACCAGGGTTCAACAGTTCTCTTATGACATCATCTCTCGTTTTTCTTACTTGCTTGACTAAGAAGAGAAGTTATGCATGTGATCAAGGGACAGGTATAGTTTCCAAAATATGATGCTCTTTATAAAGGTTATTATCACAGAGTAGCAGTGGTTTTTGAAAGAACCTATGAAGGTAATGACTTCTTTAAAATCACGATTAGAAAAACTTACAACTAAACTCGCAACTTAATTTGCAAAAAAATATTTAATTTAAATGAAGTCTGTTCACTAGATTTTAAGAATTGTTTATTTTTTAACTTAAAAAAACATTAAGTCAAAATTATTAAACTTGGGTAGATACCCTTTTGAACCCTTCACTTTATCCAGTTGCTTGAAATAGTGCTTAACCCAGCAGTAGTTTGGCCGAGTTTTATAACATGAGTGGTATGGCATCCTCTTGTTGAACAAAATTGTAAATTCAAAATAATTGCATAAAATCATTCATTTACATTCTTTCAAGGTTTCTGTAACATGTGGTGTCTACACATGAATGGTTTTAACAAAGAGTTTTACTGCTATGATCCAGATCTGCAGCATAAAATCACTCAAAGCTGCTTGTGTGTGGCATGCTATAATCGAAAAAAGAAATAATTAAATTTTTAATTTTCTGTTTTTAAAGTTTTAAAAAAATAATTATTTATCAAGAAATTACTGCAAGTATTAAAACAATGGTGCTGCAGGAAAAACCATTCAGGTATGTCTGCTTACAGTATGAAAATTATTATTTGTATAAAAATAATAATAAACAAAGGAAAATAAATTTTAATGTTATAATTCAAACAAAACTGAAAACATGTAACTTAGAATTGCAATGAAAGAACGCATTCTGATACTGACAAATTATATGTGGCAAGCTACAATGGGGTAACAAAGGGTTTGGCGGCATCTCACAAGGGGATCACAGTTTATATAAAGTGAAAAGTAATATAAATTAGTCTGAACTGCAGCAAATACAAGACTAAAAACACCAATAAGAAGGTATGTAACTGCCAGGTTAATGCAAGTTATACTATAATAGCTAGTGCTTAACATCTGCATATTTCACTCTTGTAATTAACACCATATTTCACTCTTTAAGGCAATTATACTTATTAGTTTGTAAACACAAACTGTGTAATGATTTCACTAACCTATTGACTTCAATTTTAAACCACTGTTCATTCTTCAATAGTTGCTCATTATTACTTTCTATTGTCTTGTTATGTTGGATGACTTGAACTCCTCCTCCTGCATTCCATATAAAACGAATCTTTCGATTAAACATATCAATAGCCATGAAATCATCCTGCAAGAAAATTAAAAATGAAAAGGTTGGCTAGAGATAAGCATATGTAGTACAAAATTTTGAAATATATGTTAAAGAGATCCCTTATATTAGGTTCATTTGGTATCAAAATGTTGTGAAAAAAATTGATTAATTTTACATTTCTGATTGTTTTATTTCTGTTTACTATTTACTAAACAATGTACCAGAATAATAATATTAAAACAAATACTCACAGCTTTGGAATTGGCTATAAACAATAAAAGACTGTTTTTGTCTTCACTGTTTGTTGCATAATTCAATATAATATTATTTGTTGAAGTAGTTTCAACAACAGGCTTATACGATCTAATGCACAGACCTTCTGAATTTGTAGTCAAAGCTACACGAATCTAGAAATAAAAAAATACAAAAAAAAGTTTAATTTCTAAGAGGTCATTCCTCAGCACAAAGCTATTTTTTTTTTTTTTTTTTTTTTTAATTCAAAGAAGGCAATTATAAAAAGACTTCAAAACTTAATTCAACTGATAATTCTTAGTGAATATATAAAACTTTACTGAAATCATTTTGGAAGGATATACACTCCCACCTAAAAGTTTGGGATCACAGCAAATTTGACAAGTTTTAGTTAATTTTTTTGTAATTGGCTATGACAATGTAAGATTTAATATAAAAAAAACAACAGAATACAAAGTATTTTAAGATTTTTTATTAAGCGCTGAAAAATTTACGGCAAAAAAAAACCGAAATGATTAATATTAACAATTATACTGATTTCTCATTAAAATACCTTAATATTGTCTTGACTAATATTATTCCAAGAGATCTGCATGGTTTTCCATAAATTTTGTGAAGCTGAGCCACAGCATGATTGCAATACCCATTCCTGTTTAATTGCTAGAAAGTCCCTGCACAGCTTAGAGCTGTGCTTTGGGTCATTATCTTGTTATAATACAAAATTTCTTCCACAAAGTCAAAGTCCAGAAGATATTGCATTATGTTAAAATTCTTGAACATAATGCAGTATCCTCTGGAATTTGTTCTTTAAACTGCCAGTCTCCTTGAATTGCTGAGTAGTCTACTCCTTGAAATGTAACACCTAGTTTTGCCAATACTTCTCATTAAATAACTTTTTTTTATACAGCGTTATAATAGCAATTTTTTTTGCCACTGAATTCTTTATTTCTTGTCATGTTTATCACAAAACAAACAAAACCTACACCAAACAATCTTTCTGAATGATGAATGTTTGATTTTATAAGTTGCAGCTGTTGCACCTCAATTTATATTATTGCAAAACACTCTAGAATCATCTACAAACTTCTATAATGTTGAAACAATACTAATTTTCTAGACTATTCTAGAATCATCTACAATATTCTACTACATTCAGGAAACACCAACAATGTTCACCACATTCAAGAATCTTATAGATTCCTGAACGTGGTAGAATTATCTTGGAAAAAAATGCCTCTTGAAACTTTCTGGAACATTCTTCAATATTCTAAAAAATTTTAAAATTTTATTTAATTTTTTTATTTTCATACATAATAAAACACATTTTAATAAAAACTGATAAACAAGTTGTTCCTATTTTAATAAAATGAAACATGATTCAAAACTTTTAGGTGGAAGTGCATATAATAATTTCTAGAAACATCACAGGAAGAATTATATTTATAATGTAGAATGTGTAGTAAGTTGATAAAACAAATGATCATAAAGAGAATCTGAAATATCCACTATTCTTCACCTTAATGGTTTGGCAAAGCAAAATTGAGAGTAGGAGTGTGTTATATGCTTAATGACTCTGACAAGTAAAACAAATAACTGTGCAGAGAAATAGAGTGGGCCAGTAAATCACATTGTCTTATAATGAGGGATTTTAACTTTCCAGATATAGACTGGAACTTGTGAATTGGTCACTCACATACTAGCAAGACTTTTGTGGATTTATTGAATGACTGTTTTCTACAGCAGCATGTTCGAGAGACAACCATAGGAAGTAATACTCCTGATCTGATTACCAGCAGTGATTATTCATGCATTAAGACTGCTGATAAAGAACCACAAGGTGGCAGTGATCACAGTGTACTGATGCAGGATTCACTCAAAGATGTAACTACCTTCAGGGATAAAGGAAAGGGTTTTTGCTTTCTTAGAGGTGACTACAGCGGTCTCACAGTTTTCAAATTTTATACAGTGGCACCAACTAATGATGTTACCAACAACAAATTTTAAATGGGAAGCAATCTTGGAAGTTACGAGGCTTTTTGTTCTAACTAAGAAATACTGTTCAAAGTTTAGGCTTAAACAGATGTCAGAAGAACTAATGAGACTAGTGGTAGAGAATCAAAATGCATGGAGTGCATATAAATTATCAAGTGACATGGAAGCCTATGGTAGATATAAGCTAGTCTGTAAATCAAGTCACAAAGGAGGTCAGGCAGGCGAAGCAGATTACAAGAAAACTTTGGCAAAGGATGCAAAAAGTAACAGCAGACTTCTTTACTCATGCAAACTCAAGAAGAAAGGGAATGAATCAGATTGATCCACTTGATATCGATGGTGCGATTGTTGATGATTCTGCATCTACATTCACACATGAGGAAATCTGTAGGGAAGTGGAGGTTAGATGCTTATCAAACCCTAACAGGAGTTAAATGATTTTCTAATAACTGAGAGAAAAGTGGAGTAGAAATTGTTGGAGTGAAACATAAGAAAGACACTTAGGCTGAATGGGATCTATCCAGTTATATTAAAGGAGGCACTAAAGGAAGTAAGCAAACTCTTAGCCATGATTATGAGCATCCTTAGACTCAAGAGTTTCACATGGACTGGAGATGTGCAAATGTATCCCCAATTCACAAAGCGGGTCTTAAAAGGTACGAATAATTACAGACCTGTTAGTTTAGCTTCTAATCCAGGGAAAATGATGGAGTCATTGTTTAAGAAGCACTGCAGGATCAGCTAGACAAGACTGCAGCTATACTTCAGACACAGCATGGGTTTGTTAAGGGGAAGATTTGTTTGTTTGTTTGTTTGTTTGTTTGTTACTTGGTTTTTAGGAGCATTAGCAACTAAGGCCATATTGCTCCGGGGATATGCAGTGGTCATTCCCTGACCTTTCCGCATCCTCCGTATTTGGTGGTCACGGGCTCGAACCCCGGTCTAATCAAGAAGTGTGTGTGCTGCGCACTGCAGGGGAAGACTTGTCTGGCCAATTTGATTGGATACTACGATATGGTCATAAAAGAACTGGATGTAAAAAATAATTCTGATATCATATACTTGGATTTTAGGAAAACTTTTGATAACGTCACATTTAATGCCATACTGCTCCAATTTGTACAGTAGTCTTCTGTGATGCACATGGAAGACTACTGTACAAATTAGAACAGTATGGCATTAAGGGCAAGTTGCTGCTGAGGATAAAGGGAAGGTTGCGTGGGAGAAGACAGAGTGGTAATCAATGAACACTGCTCTTTGTGGACTAATGTTATTAGTGGAGGTACAGGTTTTAGTACAGGTTTCTGTGTTTGGCTCATTGTTTTCTGTACTTATCAATAGTATTAATGAAGGCATATGAGGCTTGATGTCCAAGTTTGTAGATGATACAAAGGTTGTTAGGGTTGTTAATGACAGTACTCTACTGCAAAAAGGATGTAGAAAAGTTGGTCAGATGAGCTGAGAGGTGACAACTGAAGTTTAACATTGAAAAATGTAAAGTACTGCATATGCGTAGCAGTAACCCCAGAGTAACATACCAACTGTGCAGTATTACATTGAGGGTAGTGGAGAGTGAAAAAGACCTGTGGGTAATTGTGCAGTCAAATATAATGCTTTCTGAGCGGTGCAGATGGTCTGCAAGAGTAGCTCATGGGGCTTTTGTCAATGATATACAGGAATTTTGCTAGCATGGATAAGGAGGTGATTATCCCCTTATATAAGGCAATGGTGAGGCCACTCCTTGAGTACCTCATACAGGTCTGGAGGCGCCTCCATAGCCAGGTGGGCAGGAGCAGCAGTGCGTAGCACACGCTCCTTGATTAGACCGGGGTTCGAGTCCATGCCTATCAAATTTTATATCATTGGCACTGCATTGGGATTACCTTGTCCATACTGTAAGAGAATGTGCTAATTTTATTCTTTGATTTGTTTTTTTTTTCACCTCTCTTCCACAGTTATGGACAAGTATAGAAACAGTTTCTGAAATATGATCAGGTGTAATCCCCTGATGAAATACCTGACCATGTATCAATATTTATTTCAGCTGACATCAGATTTTGCATTTTTGCTATGCCAATTTTCGACCTATAACTGAATTTGCCCACCCATATCTGATTAAAGCTGTCAAAGCTTTTACCACCTTTTATTTTTTATTTCATTTTATCTGTTTGATCATTTCCTAGTTCATTTCAGAAATATACATGATCTCAGTTCTAATCTCAATGATGTCAATTTCCACTTGCAGTCTGCCAAACCCCAAGTATTTTTTCTGGGAGAATCCCAGTTATTGGTTGATTCAACTACTGCTCACCTCAATTGCCCAAATTATTTGCTGTATGGTTCCTTTCACCTTAAAGATGGTACCTGTGCATATTCCATTCCGATATTCCCTGTCAGAGACTTGGTAATTTGGAATCTCCTCTTTTCGATCTTCTCTGATTTAAAATCTCTTTACCTGATTCTGTAAAAATTCATATGTTGTCTCCACCATTCTCCCAACTCCACTAATCATTTGGAACTCTTTGACTTCCTCTATTTGCAACTTGACTTTCTCCAGTCCAACTTTCCTAACAGTGAGATAATTTTCCTTGGTGATTTTAATGTTCACAACTCCAGCTGGTCGAGATGCTGAGGCTTTTGCAATTACAAATGACCTCATACAGATTATTCATTTACCTACCAGAATACTGGACAATCCTAACCATACAGCCAACACGCTTGATATTTTTCTCACAACTCTTTTAAGTACACAGTCGAAGTGAGTGGTCCTTTAGGCACCTGAGATCACAACTTGGTGATTCTCTTCTCCAATGGAGCTTTTATCTCATGGCTATTCCCAAGCTGATGTTATTTGGCATTACAAGAATGCAAAATGGGATGACCTGCAAGGTTTCTTTTCTTCTTTTCCTTGGTCGGATTACTGTTTCTAAACTTCTGATGTCAACATTTGCTCAGATTTGCTCCATTCAATGCCTCCTGTGGTCTTCAGTCAAAAGGATGTCAGACAGATTCTGACGAATCTTGATGCTAAGAAAGCTACAGGTCCTGATGGTATTTCTCCACTTGTTCTCAAAACCTGTACTCCTGAACTTACTCCTGTTCTTTGCCGCCTTTTATCACTTTGTTATTCCGAAGGTGTTTTTCCTTCTGCTTGGAAATTTGCTCATATCCAACCAGTTCCTATAAAGGGTGACAAATCTTTCCAAATTATTATCCCATTGCAATTACTTCTACTCTGTCTAAAGTAATGGAGAAATCAATTAACTGCCAACTTTTAAACTATCTAGAAAACTTCCATCTGATCAACGATTGCCAGTGTGGATTCCATCAGTGTCGATCCACTAGTGATATTCTGGCTTATGTTACCCATTTATGTACAAATTCAATGGAAAAGTTTGGTGAAACACAAGCAGTTGTTCTTGACATCTCAAAGGCTTTCAGTCATGTTTGGCATAAAGGTCTTCTAAACAAGCTTCCATCTTATGTTTTGCCATGTGTTTTTTGTAATTGGTTATCCAGTTTTATCTCTGACTACTCAGTGAGGGTGATGGTAGATGGCTCTCTGTATTCTAACTTCACTAATGCTGGTGTTCCCCAAGGTTCAGTTCTTTTCCCTACTCTTTTCCTCTTGTATATTAATGACCTTCTTTCATTTACCACAAATCCTATCAATAGTTTTGCTGATTACACTTTGCATTCCACTTTCGAGTTTGAGAAACCTTGCCCTGCTCAATCAGCTTCAATGTCTTGAATATCCGCTACCAATTCGTTAAATTCCGACCTCTAAGTACTTCTCCAGTGTTGGCAGATGCAACTTAGTTGATTCCAATCCTTCTAAAACTCAGTTCTGTCTTGTATCTCGTGAAAAGGATTCTTCTGCTCCTATGCTTATCGTAGTGACACTCCGATTTTTAGGCAAGATGATATATCTCTTTTGGGGATTACCCTGGTTTCTAATCTCCCTCGGCACGAGCATATTACAAATATTGCTTCCTCTGCATCTAAAAAACTTCAATCTTTTCTCTATTTTTCAATCCACCCTACCAAGAAATATTCTTCACACATCTTTTGGTGTTGCTCCCAAAACCTCTCTCAGGCTTCTAGATTCTATTCAGAAGAGGGCAGTTAGGTAAATTAATGACTCATCTCTAACAGAGTCTCTCCACTCTGTCTCATAGATGTACTGTTCCTGCTGCATGCCTTTTTTACAGATACAGTCAGTCTTTGTATAGCACGATAGTTGTGTTCCTAGAAACCCTCGTGCAATGCAAAATCGTGCAATATAAAAACAGGCCCTGTGGGAAAAATAGGGTTAGGTGCCGACCACCCAAGATTGAACACACATTTGTAACCAAAACATTACCAAACATAAATTACCATAATAAAATACGTAAGTATTTTATTATGACTATTATGTAATAAAATATTGCTACTGCTTTTGCTTCTATCGTAAGCAAACTTGTTTTTTTGTTTGATTTTCTATCCAAACAAATTCTTTGTGTCTTAATCTAATGGATTTTAATTACACTTTGAGTTGTTCCTGCTATGAAAGTTGTTATTTTCTCTGCATTCTTTGTAATTCTCGGCATTGCTCATTTAGGCCTGTAGCACATGCAATATCACATGGTCTTTCATTTCGCTCAAAGCGTTTCACAATTTCATATTTTTTCTCTATCGACAGAGGCGGACTGGCCATAAGCCTTACAAGGGAAACCACGGTGGGTCGGAGGCCAGTGTGATTTTGGCCATAAACGCTAGTGTGAGACCATTACAAATTTTCCCGGGTAAGAATTTTTGACCCAGTCCGCCTCTGTTTATCGATATTGCTTTTCTTTTTCTCTCTGAATCTGTAGTGTCTTCACCAGGATGCTTCCTTTTCATACCTTTTAAGAATTTTACCCATTTTTAGGGAATCACACCTGATACACATAAACAAAGCTGCGCACATGTAGCAACTGAATAAACAACACCATAAAGGCAGAGACACACTATGAACACCTCACTAGCTCACATTTTACTAAAGCACATTTCTGGGGGGTTACTACCATAAAACAACTTCCAGTTGCATTCCTGTAGTGGAATCTGTTATAAACTTGGTAGCAAACTCTATCTAATTGCATTTGCGATAATAGCGATAGCTGGAATTGTGTGGGTTTTTACGTTATTATGGTGAAATGTTTCCCCTTCACTGATATAAAAAACAAATATATTTTCAGAATCTTCTTTTCATTCCTATTGTGTTGCGTTCAGTTGGAGTGATTCCGCGTTCGACTGCCATTTCTTGTAAACACAAAGGCGAATCGTGCATAAGTGAATTCGGTTTGTATTATATACAATATCGTTCCCCTATTTATAAATCATGTATGATTGAATTTGTTAGTGTAAACACGTATTATAGGAGGACTGACTGTACTTCAATGGGCACTGTTCTTCTGAATTGGCTTCTATAATTCCTGCTGTCTCTTTCAAAATAGTCCGAACACGTGATGCCAACATCCATTTACTGTCCATCTTCAAACTCACAGAACCAACTTTTTATCTTCCTTGTTTATTCATTAAACTGCTGTTTTCTGGAACAACCTTCCTTCATATGTATTTCCTGAAAATTACAGTCTACAGAAGTTCAAATCTGTCAACAAATATCTTCTTTCATCTTCTAAACTTCCAACTCATGCATGGTACTAAGTTCTGTAGGTTCTAATACTTCTCGTGTTTGCGGTTTTCATAGGGAAAAAAAAAAAAAAAAAAAAAGGTATTAATCATTTTACTTTACAGTTTTACCTCACCTCTAATTGGCTTTGCAATTCACCCCATAATTGTCTTAATTCATCATAACTTTTAGGATATTAACATTCTTTTCGCCTATTACAAAACTTTTTTACAATACTTCCTTTTTTTCTACTATCTGTACCGTTCTAGTCCTTGGCACTTTGTTTACTTTTCACCTCTATCTGTACAAACTTTACCAGTCTTATCTATTCTGACATACTAATATATATATATATATATATATATATATATATATATATATAAAAGCTGTTACATTTCTTGTGCCAGATATTTCAAATAAGAACCCCTGACTAACCCTTGATGCTGCTATATCTCAGCTGCTATTTTCACCCCTGACTGCTGTTTAGCAGACAAGTGTACATTTGATGGGCCTCATTTTGCAAAAATTAGACAAAATGCCATTTTGTCCGTAATATACTTCACTGACTATGATATAGTAGTACTAGGTGCCAATATCAATCTGTTTGATATCATGATTTAATAATTGCCCATGTTATCATATGAGTGCTGCATGTGGTACAAGAATGTGGACTTTTGGAAACTCAAAACATTTTTCCAAGGCTCCAGATCCCATAACGAACAAGTACTACACTACTGGTCTCATACGCATGAGTTACATGCATCCGAAACCTCTGTTGCCAATATGTGGTCAAAGTTCCAAATAGTTTTTGGGCACCTTATAACTAAATAATTTTATCAATACTTAGAAATATGTCAAAAACAAAATCTAAAGAACTAGATAAAACTTACACTAGAGGATCGCTGTCGAGCTAGTAAAATCTTGTCCTTCAATTCCTTCAAATTTAATTGCATCTGATTATGCTTTTGCCTGACTCTCTGAGAAGACGCCTTTGCATTATCTGCACTCTTAGAACTGTCTCTAATATCTTGCTGAGCTTGTTCAACTATAATATAGACATTTTTGAGAGCAGTTATATTTTTGATCCAATACTTTGAATCAAAAATGTAACTTTTAAATATAATAATATTTTCAATAATATCATAATTCAATGAGTTCCTGATGTAGAATATTTTACATAAACTATATTATACATTTAAAATTATGATAGATACATAAAGTGACTAGACAGCCTGGATTATGTGGGACAGACTTGGATTTCAGTCGTTTGCTCTGAATTGCAAACTGTCTTGGATTGGACATGTAGCCTCCATACTTAATGGTAAACATAATGCAATTACATTTACTGGGAACCAATGGTACAATGGAAAGAGTTTTTTCTATAGTAAATAAGCTGTGGACATCAACAAAAACACAGCTGACCGTAGAAATGCTGAAAGCAATACCACAAGTTAAGTGCAATTTTTTTTAAAACTCTTGTGAAGGATTTTATGAAGAAATAGCAAATAACAAAGAATTATTAAGAAAAATTTACCTAGCAGAAAAATATATTAATTATATTATTTAATTTCTCTTGTTTTTATTGTTAAAAGTAGGTAGGTATGTATCTATTATTATTATTATTGTTTCACAGAAAAAACAACCTTTTTTTTACTAAACAAAAATCGATTAAAAGCATGACTCCTCCCTCTAATTAAATTAAATTATTTTATATAAGTAGCTTATAGACCTAGTCAAGCTCCTTGGTTTATTTTGAATTTAGATAGCGAGATTTTGAAAGTTAATTAATACTTAGTGTCCGTAGATTTATCGTTCATAACTTGCCACCATTGTTATACGATACAACGTACATCCTAAACTAGATAGTGTAAGATTTAAGGTAAAACTAGATAGCGAAATACATAGCACAGTATAAGAAGTCTGTCAGCTTAGTATAGTATGGTATTATCAATTAATCAGTAAAATTTATTAATCTTGTTAAACTTCATTGTCAATTAAATTGTACTTTTTAACTAAATATATATAACAACTTATATTTTACAAATGAAACATTATTAATTAATACATATAACTTGATAGGAGACACGGAAGTTATATAACGAAACTCCGAGATAATACTCGATACTGAAAAAAAAAAAAAATATATATATATATATAGTGTTATAACTGCATTGGGATATAAGTTTAGGGTTATAATTTGTACTAAAATTTTATTTAAAATTGAATCAAAATCGCTACTCAGACCAGAGCAGCAAAGCAAAAAAGGCTCAAGCTAATGGGAGTGCTGTGGCTCAGGTCAGAACTGAGGGGAAACAGTGGTCCACTGAATCACAGCTTTTTAAAATGTACTGCATGTTTGATGTTTGTGGTGCAATCAGGGACAGGACATGATATTGTCGAGGGGAATGTCTTTGTGTGTGTGTGCACAACGTAAGGAGTGTGAGGAAATCAGGTGAAAAATCAGCGTTATGGGCCTATATGAGAGCTTGAAGGATCTAAATTGAGGGGCCCATAAAGCTCTCAGCTGCCCACATCAATGCCAGAGCTTGCACTTGGTCATCACACAACACAGTGGCAACCCCCAAGGCAGAATGCGCTGGGCCCACAGGAACTAGTAGTTGTTGGTGACTATTGTCAGGGAAAAGGGGAACATGGTATGTAAAAAGGATAGGTGAAACAGGACCGGGGTATGTCTGCCAGGGGCAAAGGTTGATGACGTTGTAGAACGGATATCATCTTTTAAGGGCACAAAAGGTGATATAGTTGTACACATTGGCACTAATGATATTAAGAGTAGGAGACTGGCGGAATTACTTAACAAGTACAGGTCACTGCTGAAAAATAGCTGTGAATTAGGGTTGAATTTGAAAGTGTCTGCAATTCTGCCCAGACACGATAGGAGGGAGTATATGAGCCTTGTCAATCGATTCAGCCCTGGAGAGATAATGCAAGGCTCAAGGGGTAGAGTTTTTCTCGGTCTGGTCTGTGGTTGTTAAGAGGAGAGACTGCTTCTACAGGGATGAGATAAATAGAAAGGTGCAAGAATATTTGATGATGCTATCAAGTAGTGTTAGGTGGGTCATAAAACTGCTAGCTTGGGGGGGGGAATACACAGACTAATAGATTAACAATAGCCACAGACAGAGGTGAAAGCGCTTCTTGTGCTGCTTCTATTGGAATGACCAGAAGCCTTGAAAGCAAAGTGCTGGGAATTTCAAGAACTGGTGGAAGTGATCATGAAACAAGTAAATACATTGGCTGTGTTAGGTTAGCTAAGAATAGGAACAGGTGCATGTATACTTGCATGTACACCAATTATAGGAGTTTGGTAAATAGATTTGATGAATTTGAGGTGTTGGTCAAAACATCAAAGGCAGATATTGTTGGGTTATCAGAGATGTGGTATCACACAGATATAAGAAATAGAGAAATGGAATTTGGGGAGTACAATGTGTACAGAAAGGATAGACAGGATAGGAAGGGAAGATGGGTTATGATATTAGTTGTTGTTGTTGTTATTTGGTTTTTTAGGAGCATTAGCAACTAAGGCCATATTGCTCCGGTGCGGTGGTCATTCCCTGACCTTTCCGCATGTTCCGTATTTGGTGGTGACGGGCTCGAACCCCGGTCTAATCAAGAAGGGTGTGCTACGCACTGCTGCTCCTTCCCACCTGGCTACGGAGGCGCCTATGATATTAGTTAAGAAACACAAAATCCAAGGTAGTACAGCCAGTTGACAGGGCTGGACAATGCAGTGTCGAGCCAGTTTGGTGTGACATAAGCGCTAGGAAATCAAAATGGAGAGTAGGAGTGTGTGACACTTATTCAAGGTAGTACAATACCATGGCAACTTGTGAAGGTATTCACAAATGAGATATAACCAAAACGATGCCAATTTAATTAATTAATTCAACTGCTTCGGTAGATGGCTAGGTTAAAATGATGCTTTTGCATTAACCTATATGTTAGTCATTCTACCTCGTAGCATAAGGTCTTTAGCCCTTAACTATTTTATAGTCTATATCACTGCACACCATCAGGCATCTCTCATATTGTGAAGTTATACTTCACAACTGGGTTATCACTATTGCAACACCAGGGTAACTGCCCACCCACCGAGGAGAAGCCATCAAAGCTTTGAAACGGTGCCGTCTGGGTGGTGGTATCTGCCAAGAATAAGTGACAGTAGTCTTCTCCACTGGTGAAGTGTTACTTATTTGAGGTAGTACAATACCATGGCAACTCGTTGTGAAGGTATCCACAATATGAGATATAACCAAAACAAAAACAATGTCAATTTAATTAATTTAACTACTGTACTTCGGTAGATAGCTATGTTAAAATGATTCTTTTGCACTAACCTTTATGTTACTCTATTTATGTATAAATATAGTGTAAGCGCATCAGAAATACATAGCTAAATCTGAATAAATCAGAATATTAGTAAAACGGCATCGTTTTAAGTTATATCTCATATTGTGAAGACCTTCAAAATGAGTTTCCATGATATTGCACTACTTCGAATAAGTAATGCTTCACCTAAGGAGAAGACTAATGTTACTTATTCTCAGATGGATACCACCACCCAGACGGCACACCGCTTCAGGGCTATTCTGTATTTGTGTGGGATAACTCAACTATCCAGTTGTCCCTATTAGACTTAGAAAAGCAAAAAGGTAGAGGGAAAGTAATAGTAGGAGTGGAAGAAGAAAAGAAACGGTGTAGAAGAATGAAAGGGACTGTAACTCCAACTCAAACTCCTCAAATAGGCAACGCTTCCCCAGTGGAGAAGGCTGTTGTTACCTATTCTTGGAAACTCCGGATATCATCAGGCTCCCCCTGGTGCCGTTTCAGGGCTATTTGGCCCTTCTTCGGTGGGTGGGTAGGTACCCGAGTGATGCAATGATGGCAAAACAGTTATGAAGTATAACTCCACAATATAAGAGATGCCTGATGGTGTATCATGTATCCAGACTCTAAAGCATTTAGGGCATAAGCCTCAAGCTATGAGAGAGTCAGGACTATGTATAAATATAGTGCAAGTGCATCAGAAATACATAGCTATATCTGAATAAATCTGAATATTAGTAAAACAGCATCATTTTAAGTTATATCTCATATTATCATATTGTGATATAACTTAAAACGATGCCGTTTTTACTAATATTCTGATTTATTCAGATATAGCTATGTATTTCTGATGCGCTTGCACTATATTTATACATAGTCCTGACTCTCCCATAGCTTGAGGCTTATGCCCTAAATGCTTTAGAGTTAATCTATTTATTAAATATTTGCTAATATGTGTTTATAAAAGTTAGGTGCAGCTCTAACAGATGGCTACTCTGTATATTCAGAGACAACTTGGAAAAATTTATCTGAACATTCCATTATATGATGACCAAAACGTTCAGATACTTTTACAGATCCTAAAATGGGAAATAGTTCTAAAGAAGGAATGCCACTTTGGTAAGCTTGGTTTGGTTTTTTTTTTTTTTTTTTTTAGGAGCATTAGCAACTAAGGCCATATTGCTCCGGGAATATGCGGTGGTCATTCGCTGACCTTTCCGCATCCTCCGTATTTGGTGGTGACGGGCTCGAACCCCGGTCTAATCAAGAAGCGTGTGCTACGCACCTGTTGCTCCCTCCCACCTGGCTACGGAGGCGCCACTTTGGTAAGCACTTCGGAACTTCAGCACCCCAGCATTTTTAATCTAAATATACAGTAAATAGCGTTATATGAAATTTGAGAAGAACAATGCAATGCAACAAATATTTTTATTAACAGGTCACACACATAGTATAATCATCCTCTATTCCCAATATTCAAAAAAAAAAAATAAAAATAAAATAAAATAAATAAAAATAATTACTTTATTTAATACAAGTATTAAAACAGAGCCTGAGCCATCTAGGCCCAACCATAACCTAAGGCCTTTTGTTCATGGGAAAATAACTATTTCCAATAATCATTTCAATAATAAATGAATAAAAAACGACAAAATAGCTTTTAACTTTGAAGTTTAACCATAGGCGGAACTTTGAGCTAGACAGTTCCACATTTTGCTCCCAGTGGTTGAGTCAATGCTGGTCAGTGGGTTGCCAATAAGAATTTTTTATATTTTTAAACAATCGTATTTTTAAACAATACGAACTGTTTGCTCCGCAGTTTCTTTGACTTTGGTCCTTGAGACTGTCAGAGATATTCTCTCAGATATGCTACACAAGCTGTACTTGCTACCTGGGAATCTAAACGCTGATGGAACTGATTCGGGTGACACTCAAGTCAAGTGGATCCAATTTCGGCAAAGTCCAGACAGCCCGTGACAGCCAAATCCTCTGCTTGCACCTTCCCGATGGTGGGATTGTTAGTAATCCTGTGTATAACCCCCATGAACAAGCACACTGTGGGTGACCACCCACTTGTGAACCAACATAAGCAGGGGTCGAGGTGTGGCACCCACACCACATGGAGGAATGCTGCCCCTCTGTGTTACCAGGCAATACTAGGTGGTAGATGATTCTCATCAAACGGTGCAATTCTACCACTTTGCTTATTTGAGTGCTTGAAGTGGTGGAACCCATGTTTAGTCTCCAGAGCTAAGTTCCGGTCAACTTTTCCCCATCTCTTCCACCATGCAGTATGACTGATGACTTTTGAGGTTATGATGGACATCATGGTGAGATCCAATCTTCCTTACATTTCGAGATCTCGGATCACCTAGTGTATAATATTGCTACCTCTACCTCTGCCAGATAGTGACAGGAGGGAGTCCGAGTAGTGTGTATGCGGAGGGGGGGGTATTGTCGAAGCCACATTATGTCAAGGATCTGGGTATATTCTTACCATGTGTATGCCATATCCAAAACTTTCATTACTTCATACAGCATGTCCTCCCCCCCCCACTTTTTCTTACTATTGAATACACCATGAATTGTCAAGCTAATAGAGTAAGCTTATCTGTGAAAAGATCTAAACCTCTCAAACACTTCCTAGTTCATTTCACAAATATACGTGGACTCAATTCTAATCTCAACGATGTCCATTTCCACTTGCACTCTGCCAAACCCCATGTACTTTTTCTGACAGAATCTCAGTTATCGGTTGATTCAACTACTGCTCATCTGAGTTGCCCAAATTATTTGCTGTACAATTCCTTTCACCTAAAAAGGGGTCGAGGTGTGGTATTTGTGCATATGTTCGTTCCGATATCCCCTGCCAGAGATTTGGTAATTTGGAATCTCCTCTTTTCGATGTTCTGTGGCTTAAAATCTCTCTATCTCATTCTGTCAAATTAAACTCTGTTGTCTCTACTGTTCTCCCAACTCCACTAATCACTTGGAGCTCTTTGACTTCCTCTCTTTAAAATCAGCAAGGAAAATTACCTCACTGTTAGGAAAGTTATACTGGAGAAAGTCAAGTTGTAATGTTCACAACTCCAGCTGGATTCCATTTTCTAGTCACACCGACCCAGCTGCCCAAGATGCTGAGGCTTTTGCAATTACTAATGACATTGCACAGATTGTTCATTTACCGAAAAGAATACCGGACAGTCTTAACCATACAGCCAACACGCTAGATTTTTTTCTCACAAACAACCCTTCTAATTACACTTGATTAGAAGTGTAACTGCACTGGGATGACCTGTTGCTTGGCATGCAAAATGGGATGACCTTCAAGATTTGTTTTCTTCTTTTCCTTGGTCGGACTAATGTTTCAAAACTTCTGATGTCAATGTATGGTCAGATCGGGTCAGCGAAATTATTCTTGTAGGAATGGAATCCTTTATCCCAAACTCCACTTTAAAATCTCATCCTTAATCTAAACCTTGGTTTTCCGATAAATGTGCTAAGGCCATTCAGGAGAAGAATGTTGCATATTCTTCAATTTCATTTTCTGCCTACACCAACGCTAGCAACAATTGTAAAGCATTTATTAATCACTCCAAACTAGATTTTGAACATACTGAGAGTAGAAAACTTGCTTCTTGCCCTAATGGCAGCTGAGTATTCTGGTGTCTTGCCAAAGCTATTGGCTGCAACTTTTGCCCATCTCTGTCAAAACCAGATGGTTCTGTTGTCACTTCGGCCAAGGATAAAGCTGACCTGCTAGCATCCCATTTTTCTTCCAACTCATGTATTAATGATCTTGGTAAAACACCTCCCACCATTCCTAACACACTGCATTCAATGCCTCCTGTGGTCTTCTGTCAAAAGGATGTCAGAAGAATTTTGACAAATCTTGATGCAAAGAAAGCTCCAGGTCCTGATGGTATTTCTCCAGTTGTTGTCAAAACTTGTGCTGCTGAACTTACTCCTGTCCTTTGCCACCTTGTTTCACTTTCTTATTCCAAATAGGTGTTTTTCCTTCTGCTTGGAAATTTGCTCATATCCAGCCAGTTCCTAAAAAGGGTGACAAATCCCTCCCATCCAATTATCATCCCATTGCAATTAATTCTGCTCTTTCTAAAGTAATGGAGAAATTAATGAACTGTCAACTCAAACTATCTAGAAACCTTCCATCTGATCATTGATCAGATGGAAGGTTTCCAGTGTGGATTCTGCCAGTGTCGATCCACTGGTGATATTCTGGCCTATGTTACCCATTTATGGAAGAATTCAATGGAAACGTTTGGTGAAACACAAGCAGTTGCTCTTGACATATCAAAGGCTTTCGATCATGTTTGGCATAAAGGTCTTCTAAACAAGCTTCCATCTTATGGTTTGCCAACTGTTTTTTGTAATTGGTTATTCAGTTTTCTCTCTGATCGCTCACTGAGGGTGATGGTAGATCGCTCTCTGTCTTCTAACTTCTCCACTAATGCTGGTGTCCCCCAAGCTCCTATGCTTTCCCCCACTCTTTTGCTCTTGTATATTAATGACCTTCTTCCATTGACTGGCAATCCTATCCATAGTTTTGTTGATGATAGCACATTGCATTCCACTTTCCATTTTGAGAAACCTTGTCGTGCTCAATCAGCTTCAACTTCTCGAATATTCGCTACCAATTCCTTAAATGCCGATCTCCAGGTAATTGTCCAGTGAGGCAAAGACAACTTAGTTGATTTCAACCCTTCTGACACTCAGTCTTGTTTCAAATACAGATATATACAGTTATACCCAGTTATTTATTAACAAATAAAGTACAAATAAAATAAATAAAAGTACAAAAACCAGTAGCTTTCGGAACACGTGTCCCTTTATCAACTGATAAGTTAATATAAAATTTGAATACATTACAAGCAAAGTGTGGCACGTTAATCATGCGTCATTGTTGTAGCACGGACGTGTGCTGCTTTACGCCAGTGATCATCCATCAATAAAACGGTTGTCTCTAGGATGGGATGTAGACGCATGCCTTTCTGGCGATTTAATGCCTTAGGATTGTTTATTATGTTTAGTGACTCTAGCCATAGGCCGTGGCGAAAGTGTCGCGCGTGGTCCACTATCTCAAAGTCGCGCTTGGGGTCAAGAGATCATGGTTGGTAGCCCAAAAATGTTCTGCGACCACGGACTGGTCAGTTTCGGCAAGCCGGATTGCTCTGTCGTGTTCTGTGAGGCGATCCTGGAGACGTCTTGATGTCTCACCTACGTAGCAACTGTTACAGGCCCTACAGGTGATACGGTACAGTACTCCAGGCCCATTCGTTACTACTCAGTCTTGTATTTCACAAAAATGATTCTTCTGCTCCTATTCCTATGCTTATCTTTGGTGATAATCCGATTTCTAGGCAAGTTGATATATCTCTTCTGGGGATTACCCTGACTTCTAATCTCTCTTGGCACAAGCACATTACAAATATTGCTTCCTCTGCATCTAAAAAAGTTGGTTTTCTCTTTCACTCTCGGCGTTACTTTTCTTCCAAACAGCTGTTCACTCTGTACAAAGTCGCAAATCTGCCCTACCATGGAATATTGTTCCCACAACTGGGGTGGTGCCCGAAAACCTCTCTCAGGCTTCTAGATTCCATTCAGAAGAGGGCAGTTAGGTTAATTAATGACTCATCTCTAACAAAGTCTTTCCACTTGCTGTCTCATAGACGTACTGTTTCTGCTGAATGCCTTTTCTACAGATACTTCCATGGGCACTGTTCTTCTGAATCGGCTTCTGTAATGCCCGCTCTCTGTTTCAAACAGTCCTAACATGTACCATCACCAGCCAACATCCATTTACCGTCCAACTTTAAACTCACAAAACCAACTTTTCATCTTCCTCATTTATTCATTCACCTGCCATTTTCTGGAACAATCTTCCTTCATACATATTTCTTGAAAATTACGCTCTACAGAAGTTTAAGTCCGATGTCAACAAATATCTTCTCTTGTATTCTCAACCTCCAACCCAAGCATGGTACTAAGTACTAAAGGTTCTAATATCTCTCGTGTTTGGCGTTTTCATAAAAAAAAAAAAAAAAAAGTGCTGATTTCATCATTGACTGAAGGGTGCTGCTACAATGTCGATGAATTTTTATTATTATTAGGATTTGCCTGAATTTCCAATAAGTAAATTATATCAGTGTCAACAGTGCACCAAACTTGAATGATAAAGTTATTAATCTGTTTTCAACAAATTAAAACCGAAAAATAGATTTTATTTTTAAATAAAATTTCGAGATTACCCAAGTCTGTTAATGGTAAATATCCAGTTAATGTTTTGTAGTATTTTTAACTTGCTTATTGTGATTACTATCTATGTCTACATGTCTTATAACCAAGGCAATTTAATGTAACTTTAAGAAGCAGCACCTCTCTACAGAGTCACAAGTCACCACTGTTCTTAAGAATAGTTCATTCCATTCAAATGGATAAAAAGCAGGAATATGCTAATATTTCCATATATTTAGACCATTCTTTTATACATGCTTGCTGGATACTTTTTTAAAATGTGTACAATTTGAGATCAAATTAGAAAAATTCTTTTTTTTTTTAATGTGCATGGTGGTAATGACATCAGCTTCTCAGTAGCATGAGGTTATACAAATAACTTATATACAGGAACTCCCTGAGTTACATAAGGATTGCTTTCCATGGAATGCTACATAAGTCGGAATTTCCCCCGTGCTTTTGCAGCACTCGCAACTGTGCTCACTGAATTGATTGAATTAAAAAAAGAAATGTTCAATGAACATGTAAATAGAATTATTTATTCAATTTTTTATCTCATGCACAGGAAAAGTTACAAAAGTGGGCAATTTGAAAAAAATTTCGAAATTATAAAATTACAAAAAAAGAGAGGAGACAGGCATAACATCAGTAAGTTTTATCTCTCGAGCATCATTGCCAGAATCAACATCTTCAGCTGATAAGTACGCCCCTGGGGAGGTTGAGGGCTATGGAGATTTAGAAGAGGTCAGCCGCTCAACCTTATGAAAGAACATATTAATGGATGACTGGACGGTGGCTTTTTCTTTTCATTGTAGATTTCTTTGTAGCATGCAAGCATACCATTTACCCCTCTGTTAACTTTTAAGAATCTTTCACTATCCAGATCCATCTTCTCAAACCTTGCCATTGCCGATGCAATTTCACGAAATGGCACTGCCATCTCTCGGGTTATGAAGTGTCTCGGTTTCTCATTTGGGTTTATCTTGAGCTTTATCAGCATTTTCTTTTTTCACTATCACTGCCTGCAAGTCAATAAGTCCTTCGTTAGATAATTCCTTCTCTTCTTTCTCTAATAACTCCTCCACGTCTTTGGCATCAACCTCCAACTGAAGTAGCTCTCCAGCCTGTATAATCTTATCTGTAACCTTTTCCTATGATTCATCTTTTTCAAATCCTTTGAAGCCTTTTACGTGCCGTGGGCATATTTTCTTCCATGCACCATTTAAACGCTTTTAGTAATTTCCACACAGGCCTTATTAATGTTTAAGATGGTGTGGTAAATACTGTAAGATTTCCAAAAGTCTCTTAACGTAAAATTTTTCTCATCATCTATTGCAGACAATGCCTGAGCAAATGTTGTGAGTAAATAGTATGCTTTTAAATTTGAAATAACACCATGATCCATAGGTTAGATGAGTGAAGTTGTGTTTGGCAGTAGAAATATGACTCTCATGTTCAAATTGAAATCATCCAGATGCGTAGGAAATCCAGGAGCATTATCTAACAGAAGCAAAATCTTGAAAGGAACATCATTGTCAAGAGACCGCCATAGCCTAGTGGTCAGGTGTGTGGGTGCATAAGTATATGTGTCTTGAATGACTGGGGGCAGTGTTAGGTGAGTCGGAAAACTGCTAGCTTGGGGGAAGACAATGACTAATAGATTAACAGTAGCCACTGGCAGAGGTGAAAGTGATTCTTGCACTGCTTCTATTGGAATGAGCAGCAGCTTGGAAAATGAGATGCAGGATATTTCAGAGACTGCTGGGAGTCATTGGGGTACAGGTAAACACATGGGTTGTGTTAGGGTAGCTAAGAAAAAGAACAGGTGCATGTATACTTGCGTGTACACCAATGCTAGGAGTTTGGTAATTAAATTTGATGAATTGCTCAAAGCATCAAAGGCGGATATTGTTGGGATATCAGAGATGTGGTGTCACACAGATATAAGTAATGCAGAACTGGAATTTGGGGGGTACAACGTCTACAGAAAGGACAGACAAGATAGGAAGGGAGGAGGGGTTATGCTATTAGTTAAGAAACACAAAAAATCCAAGGAAGTGAAGCCAGTTGACATCGCTGGACAGTGCAGTGTCGAGTCAGTTTGGTGTGACATAAGCACTGGAAGATCAAAATTGAGAGTAGGAGTGTGCTATAGGCCTAATGACTCTGATCAGTATAATAAGAAACTGTACAGGGAAATAGAGTGGGCCAGTAAATCAGAGAGTCTTATAATGGGGGATTTTAATTTCCCAGATATTGACTGGAATTTGTGAGTTGGTCACTCACACACTAGCAAGGCTTTGGTGGATTTATTGGATCATTGTTTCCTAAATCAGCATGTTTGGGAGGCAATTAGAGGGAGTAATACTCTTGATTTGGTTATCAGTAGTGATTCTTCATGCATTAAGAATCTGCAGATACAGGAACCACTAGGTGGCAGTGATCACAGCGTGCTGAAGTGGGATTTACTCAAGGAGGTAATTACCATCAGGGGTAAAGGGAAGGGTTATTGCTTTTGTAAAGGTGACTACGATGGTCTGAGACAGTATTTAAATTCTCTACAGGGGGACCAACTGATGATGTTACCAACAGCAAACTCAAAATGGGAACCATTCAAAGAACTTATCTTGGAAGCTACTAGGCTTTACATACCAACTAAGAAATATTGTTCAAGGTTCAGGCCTAAATGGATTTCAGATGAACTAATGAGACATATGGCAGAGAATAAAAATGCATGGGATACATATAAATTAACACGGTTTGACACAGAAGCCTATGATAGATATAAGTTGATCTGTAAACAAGTTACAAAGGAGGTTAGGCAGGCGAAGGCAGATTACGAGAAATCTTTGGCAAGCGATGCAAAGAAAAACAGCAAGGAGTTCTTTATTTATGTAAACTCTAGAAGGAAGGGGATGAATCAGATTGGTCCACTTGATATCGATGGTTCAACTGTTCATGATCCTGCTCAGGTAGCTAACAAACTAAATCAATATTTTGCATCTACATTCACACGAGGAGTTATTCAGGAAGGGGAATGCCATAGATGAAGTAAACACTGGCAGTGAGCTAGATGATCTTGTAATAATTGAGAGTAAAGTGGAGGAGAAATTGTTGAGATAAATACAAGAAAGGCACCTGGGATGGATGGGATCTATCCAGTTATATTAAAGGAGGCAGCAAAGGAAGTAAGCAATCCGTTAGCCATAATTATGAGAGCTTCCTTGGACTCAGGGGAGGTACCCACAGACTGGAGAAGTGCAAATGTAATCCCAATTCACAAAGGAGGATCAAAGGCTGACACAAGTAATTATAGACCTGTGAGTTTAACTTCTGTTCCAGGAAAATTAATGGAAGCACTGGTTAAAGAAGCACTGCAGGATCATCTTGACAAGAATTCAGTTATAGCTCAGACACAGCATGGTTTTGTTTTAGGAAGGTCTTGCCTGACCAATTTGATTGGATACTATGATGTAGTCACAAAAGAATTGGATGCAGGGAATAACTTTGATATTATATATTTGGATCTCAGAAAGGCTTTTGATACTGTTGCAAATGGAAGACTGCTGCACAAATTGGAGCAGTGTGGCATTGGTGGCAAATTGTTGTTATGGATAAAGGGATGGTTGAGTGGCAGAAGACAGAGTGGTAATTAATGGACACTGCTCATCGTGGACTAATGTTATTAGTGGAGTCCCTCAGGATTCAGTGTTGGGTCCATTGTTGTTTTCTGTATTTATAATTAATATTGATGATGGTATATCAAGCTTAATTTCCAAGTTTGCAGACGATACAAAGTTTGGCAGGGTTGTTAAGGACGCTACTGACACTATGCTGCCGCAACAGGATCTGGAAAGGTTGAGCAGATGGGCTGAGAGCTGGCAAATGAAGTTTAACATTGACAAATGTAAAGTACTACATATGGGAAACAGCAACCCCAGAGCAAAGTATCAACTCTGTGGTACTACACTGACAGTGGTAAAGAATGAGAAGGACCTGGTGGTAATTGTGCAGGCAGATAAGAAGTTCTCTGAGCAGTGCAGATGAGCTGCAAGAGTAGCTCATGGTGTCTTATCAATGATATACAGGAATTTTTCTAGCAGGGATAGGGAGGTGATTATTCCCTTGTATAAGGCAATGGTCAGGCCGCACCTTGAGTACTGTATACAGGTCTGGAGGCCTCATTTCAAGAAGGATGTAGTGCTGCTGGAATGAGTACAGAGAAGGGCAACAAGGTTAGTGAACGGAACGAAGGGTTGCTCTTACGATGAAAGGCTTAAGTTTTGCAAATTACAGTGTCTGTAGACTAGGTGAGGTGATCTGATAGGTGTACAAAGCCTTGAATGGTTTGAGCATGCTCAATGCTGATGGGATACTGCCTCTTGTTATTGTTTATTGTTATTGTTTTGGTTTTTAGGAGCATTAGCAACTAAGGCCATATTGCTCCGGGATATGCGGTGGTCATTCCCTGACCTTTCCGCATCCTCCGTGTTTGGTGGTGATGGGCTCGAACCCCGGTCTAATCAAGAAGCATGTACTACGCACTTGCTGCTCCTTCCCACCTGGCTACGGAGGTGCCATACTGCCTCTTGCTCAGAATAATTACCTGTGAGGGCATAAATTCAAATTGAGGAAAGACAGATGTAGGATAGATGTGCGGAAATTTGCCTTTAGCCAGCGGGTAGTTGGTTGGCGGAACAGACTTCCATTCCTTTTTGTGGAAGTTGATAGCCTAAATAATTTAAGGCTCAGCTGGACAGGTATTTTGAATGAACGGAGGGGTGAAGTGGAAGGGTTTTTTTTTTTTTTTTTTTGGCTGATGCTGCATAAGCTTGCTTTCTTGCATCATATGCCTCTACTAATGCTAATGCTAATAATGAAATACAGAATTCTTACAGTTCATCATTATCATTTAATAAAATCAAGAAATTATTATTATTATTTTTTTTGGTAAGGCTGTTACTAAATCATGGTTTAGAAACCTTCTAATATAAAGAGTTAGAGTTTGCCAAATATTTAATGTATGCTCCTATTGTGAACAATACAAAAGCAAATTGCCCCAATTAATAATTTTTTACTATTTTTTTTAGAATTGTTTTAGGTTCTAATTTATTATTATCGTATAAATATATAACTCATAGCTTTAATGCCTTCACAGTAAGCATATACACCCATCAAGCTCTCAGTCCAACTCAATGCCAGAGCTCCCTCTTGTGCATTAGGCTATACACTTGGGCTGGACACATAGCTCGAAGACATGATGACAGATGGACTAAGAAAATAACAGAATGGTACCCAAGAGGAGCTAAAAGAAAAACTGGAAGACAACAATGCAGATGGACAGATGAAATTCAAGAGTTTGTGGGTAGTAAATGGATGGGCATTGCACAAAACAGAAGAAACTGGAAAGTTCCTGGAGAGGCTTTCATCCTGCAGTGGATTGAAAATGGCTGATGATGATGACCTTCGAATAAAATTTATGCTGATGGCCTATGACCTCAGGAAATTATAATACACAAATCTCAAACTATCTTCAAATCTTAAACTCTGCATGAACTGACAACACTCCTTCCAGTTGCTAGCATTTCATCATGTTGTCAAATGCTATAGTAACCTCACAGTATGCTGTACAGAAGTACAGACCTAAGCATTTATAATAGTAACAGTGATGTTCCAACCAGATTATCAGCCAGGGCAATATCAAGGCTTTTACAAAACTGGATGAACAAAAGAAACTGCTGCTTTTCTCCATTACATGAAAAGATACTGGTAATACTATATTAATTGTAGGTGCATTATAGCCAAAGCAGCTTATGTGCCATTAAAACCCCACAACAACAACATATTAATTGTCACCATTACTTTGTTAAAAGGTCCTAGTGCTATTGATTTTTCTGTCCCTGAGAACTAAGATGTGGATGTGATTGTTTCCAGGCTATAATCTTAACAAAGCTCTGATTGTCTAAAGCTAGCATTTTCTGTAAGATATGGAACATCAGTTCAGAAATGTTAAATTTAACTGTTCATCATGCTGTAAGTGCAGACTTTTGATTATATATCACATGGTTACAGTACTGAAATATAACCTCTAATAATTTTTCTTTTTCTATTATACAAATGGCATTTTAACTGATCCAAAATTATTGCTTTTTGATTACCTAGTGGAAAAAAAAAACAAAAAACAACCAAACTTTATTTGATAATCACTTGCGTACCATCCACAGTATGTATACAAAAAATACTTCCAAATTCTAAATCACTACTTTCCCACATTATTTTAATGGAGTAAGTTTAATTCTGCTTATCCTGTATAAAGAGAAATTCTGGCATTTGTTGCTAATGATTACATAGCTTTAGTGGGAAAAATGATGATTTTAATTCTATTTCACTAATGCAAAACAACCAAAATTACTTACTTGTTCTTGTCAAATTTTCCAACCCTGCCACACTGCCTGCTTTCATAGTTTCTAAACGAGGAATTAAATGATTTTCAACTTTATCTTTAACATAGTCAATTTTCCTGTGGGCGTCACTAGCTTTTCCTACAGCCTGTTGTTGTTTAACATCAATTTCCTGGAGGGCATTTCTAATTCCTGGAGAAATAAAAATTAATTCAAAAAATTAATTAATTCTTTTAAAACAGATATTTCTAAACCATCACATGTATGTGCAAAATCCTGTATTTCATTTTGTTTTTATATCGGTCTTCTCTTTCTCTTTTTTTATATAAAAAAAGAGACAGAGAAGTACCATTCATGAGATGAAGATGATAAAGAGATGATAAAGTTGGTTCTTGAATTTGGAATGAATGAATGCTGACTGGTTGAGGCAGTATTCTAGATTGGTTTGGTCAGATGCCAATTAAGAAGAACAGTACCTGTAGAAGTATCTACAGAAATGGAATGCTGCAAAAATTGAATGTGACAGAGTCAGTAGGATCAAAACCTTAGAAATGTCTAGCTGTGCAAGTTTCACCAAATTTTTATTTGGTGAAATAGGTCAGCATATCACCAATGAATTGACACTGAAGGAATTCATTACTGGCAATTACTGATCAGGTTTCGAGTTGGTGCTTGATGGATCTCTCCATTACTTTGCAAAGGGCAGAATGCAATGGGGCGATAACTGGAAGGGAGGACTTTCTCACCTTTCTGGGAAGTGGCTGGATATGAGCAAGCTGAAGGAAAAAACACCAGTGGAATAAGAAAGTAAAAGGGCAGCACAAAAAAAGGAGTAATCTCAGGAGCACAGGTTGGGAGAACAAGTGGTGAACATTCCCAGTCCTAAGTTACTAAAATTATTAAAAACCAGCTTACAGAAAAAGGAAATATCGATAAGTCATGAATATACATTTTGTGGGAAGTTGAAAAATACATGACAATTTTGAAAGTTTCTGATAATGAAAGTTTAATTGATGAAAATGAAAACATAGACAATGTCTGTGTGGTGATGATGATAAATATGAACATTCACAATAACTGTATTATGGAATTTGGGGATGTCATTATCTGAAAATACAATAACAAGCAGCCTTTTGGATGATGACCCTGGTAAATTGCTGCAAGTCTTTCCAAATCAATGAACTCTCTTGGCTTTTTGTGCAATATTACAGTATTTGGGTAATGTCTGATGACAATCTGAAAAGACATACATCAATTAGATGTCCTCTTGCAAGCAAAAACCAAAAGAGACATGGGATTGAACTGTATTACAAAATAAGACCTTATAACTCATTCAGATACTGTGCAGTACTGTCTAAATGGATAATTCTTCACTGGGGCAGTTGGCATTAGTAGAGCCATATGATGCAAGAAAGCAAGCTTATACAGCATCAGCCAAAAAAAAAAAAAAAAAAAAAACCATTACACCCATTAATTTGTTCCAAATGTTTGCCTAGTTTTGCTTTGAATTTATTTAAGCTATCAACTTCCACAATGACAGATGGAAGTTTGTTCCAGTAATCAACTATCTAAGGTTTCTAATCTGAACAAGAGGAAGAATCCCATCAGAATTGAGCATGCTCAATCCATTCAAGGTCTTATACACCTCAATCAGATCACCTAGCAGGTGCCTAGTCTCCAGACGCTGCAATTTGTAGAACTTACGAAGCCTTTCTTCATAAGACAGCACCCATTTGTTCCCCTCACCAGTCTTGTTGCCCTTCTCTGTACTCATTCTAAAATGAGGTTTCCAGACCTGTACGCAGTAATCAAGGTGTGGCCCGACCAATTTCCTTATGCAAGGGGATAATCACTTCCTTATCCCTGCTCGCAAAATTCCTGTATATCACTGCCAAGACCCCATGACCTACTCTGGCAGCCTGTCTGCATTGCTCAGAAAACTTAATATCTGACTGCAGAATTACCCCAAGTCTATTTCATTCTCCACTATCCTGAGTGTAACACCATACAATCGGTACATTTTCCTGGGGTTACTGCTACCCATATGCAGTACTTTGCATTTGTCAATGTTAAGCTTCAGTTGCCACTTCTCAGCCCATCTGCTCAACATTTCCAGATTATGTTGCAGCAGCATACTGTCCATTCCAATCTTTGTATCATCTGCAAACTTTAACATTAAGCTTGATATACCTTCATCAATATCATTGATAAATATACAAAACAACAATGGGCCCAACACTGAACTCGGGGATACACCACTAATACATTAGTCCATGAAGAGCAGTATCCACTGATCACCACTCTGTCTTCTCCCACTTAACCATCCTTTTATCCATTGTAGCAACTTTCCCTTAATGCCATTCTGCTCCAATTTGCACAGTAGTCTTGCATGTGCAAAAGTATCAAAAGCTTTCCTGAAATCCAAGTATATGATATCAAAATTATTTTTTTCATCCAGTTCCTTTGTGACCACATCATAGTATCCAATCAAATTGGTCAGACAAGAGTTCCCCTTAACAAACCCAGCTGTGTCTGAATTATTACTGCTGTCTTGTCAAGATGATCTTGCAATGCTTCTTTAACCAGTTACTCTATTATTTTCCTTGGAACAGAAGTCAATGTAATTAGTCATGTCATCCTTTGATCACCTTTTGTGAATTGGAGATACATTTGCACATCTCCATTACGTGGGGACTTTCCCTGAGTCCAAGGATGCTCTTGTGGCTAAAAGTTTTACTCCCTTTGCCACCTCCTTTAACATAACTGTATAGATCCCATCCACCCCAAGTGCCTTTCTTATGTGTAACTTAAACATTTTCTCCTCCCCTTTGCTCTCAGTTATTAAAATATCATTTAACTCCCTGTTACAGCTTGGTTAACATCTGGCCCTCCCCTCCTTGAATGACTCCTCAGATGTGAATGTAGATCCAAAATAATCATTTAGTTTGGCAGCTATCTGAGAATGATCATCTACAGTCAAACTACTGATATTAAGTGGACCAATCTGATTCATCCCCTTCATTTTAGAGTTTATATAAGTAAAGAAGTTTTTGCTATTTTTCTTTGCATCCATTGCCAAAGATTTCTTATAATCTGCCTTTGCTTGCCTAACCTCCTTGGTGACTTGACTCCAGACTAGCTGATATATACCATAGGCTTCTGTGTCACCTGATAATTTATATGCATCCCATGCATTTTTCCATTTGCCACAAGTCTCATTAGTTCATCTGACATCCATTTGGACCTAAATCTAGAACAGTATTTCTTAGTTGGAACAAAAAGCCTAGTAGCTTCCACAATTACTTCCTTGAATGCTTCCCATTTAGAATTTGCTGTTGGCAACATCATCAGTTGGTTCCACTGCATAGAACTTAAAAAATCTAAGACCACTGTAGTCACCTTTACAAAAGCAAAAACCTTTCCCTTTACCCTGATGGTAATTATATCTTTAAGTAAATCCCACATCAGTACACTGTGATCACTGCCGCCTAGTGATTCTTTTATCTGTAAATTCTTTATGCATGAATAATCACTGCTGATAATCAGATCAAGAGTGTTACTCCGTCTGGGTGCCTCTCTAACATGCTGCTGTTGAAAAAAAATCATCCAAGAAACTTACAAAAGTTTTGCTAGTGTGTCAGTGTCCAATCCACAAGTTCCAGTCAATATCTGGGAAGTTAAAATCTTCCATTATAAGACACTGATTTACTGGCCCACTCTATTTCTCTGTATAATTGTTCATTGTATTCATCAGTCATTAGGCCTATAACAGGCTCCTACCCTCATTTTTGCTTTCCCAGTACTTATGTCACACCGAACTAACTCAATGTTGACTATCCATCTATGTCAACTGGATGCATTTCCTTAGATCTTATGTGTTTCTGCCTTTGATGTCTTGACCAGCACTTTAAATTCATGTAAATTCATGTAATTCACTATACTCCTAGGATTGGTGTACATTCAGTGCTTATAGTTAACTGCACAAAATTCAAGATGTATTCCCAAATTTATACACTTCAATTTAGTTTATGTTAACAATCCCAATGACTACTGCAATTGCAGGAAGGAGGAGCTTTTCAAAATTAAATGTCATAAAAAACTATTTGAGAACAACCATGGGCCAGGAAAGATTTAAGTTTGGCAATCTGGTCTATTAGTTATTTAGGGGGGGGGAGATAATTGTTATTTTTCTGAGTTAAAACAAGGAAAGTTGATTTTGTTCAAGAAATTTGCATTAATTATAGTTCTCAATAAATTAGTTTAATATATAAATTTAGTTACTCTTAGCCCACTTACTGAAATTTGTATTTTTTTTCTCCTTATAAATATAACACACATTGATATGGTAAATGATGCAAGGTAGCTAACTTAGACAATATCAGCCAAAACATAAAATAAAAACCTACCCACCTCATCCTGTCCATCCCCTCTAATAATTCACTACTCTGCATTTTGAAAAAAATTGACTGATGTTTTCTGAGAAAAGGCTGTTTTTGAATCATTTTCTAATACTGATTTCAAAATATGACTTCCGTTTCTTTCAATCACCTGGGGTTTCTTCAAAAATCACGAAAGAAAATTTGATTTTTCACAAATTTTTATAAATTTTAGCAGAAGTTGTGAACTGAAATTATAACAAAATACTACTTTTACCATACTTTTATATTTAAATACATATTGCATACATGTATTTAAATATAAAAACTATTAAAAAGGGCAGTGTGGTAAAGAGTTCACTAAACACTCACCTCTCATTTTAAAAACAGATCTACGATGGGTTGAATTTCCATTTCTTTGATTTTCTTGCAGATCCTTCTATTTACAACCCTTCTTCAGTATCCAGCAATTGCCATCATGTTGACATTCCACCTCCCCTGGTACCTCATTTCCATGTCTTTAATGCCTGGTGAAATCCACTCTGTTCTTCACTAACACTTCCTACATTTTCTGGAATGTAGTTGATGTGGGAGTTTAAAAAATGTACTTTGACACTCATGTTGTAGCCTAGCTTCTTGAAGTTTGCCAACATATTTTCAACTATATCCTTGTAGCCTGAATCCTTGTTGTTCCTTAAGAAGTTCTCAACAACAGTACTGAAGCTAATCCATGCCTGTTTTTTTTTCTTTTATTCATAGTTCCCTCAAAATCTCAATCCCTCATGAGTTTGCAAATTTGTGGTGCAACATACTTTGTTTTAGTATAGGTATATGATGCAAGAAAGCAAGCTTATGCAGCATCAGCCAAAAAAAAAAAAAAAAAAAAAACACACTTCCATTTCACCCCTCCGTTCATTCGAAATACCTGTCCAGCTCAGCCTTAAATTTATTTAGGCTATCAACTTCCACAACAAGGGATGGAAGTCTATTCCACCAACCAACTACCGCTGGCTAAAGGCAAATTTCCGCACATCTATCCTACATCCGTCTTTCCTCAATCTGAATTTATGCCCTCTCAGATGATTATTCTGAGCAAGAGGCAGTATCCCATCAGCATTGAGCATGCTCAAACCATTCAAGGCTTTGTACACCTCTATCAGATCACCTTGCCGGTGCCTAGTCTTCAGACACTGTAATTTGCAAAACTTAAGCCTTTCATCGTAAGAGCAACCCTTCGTTCCGTTCACTAACCTTGTTGCCCTTCTCTGTACTCGTTCCAGCAGCGCTACATCCTTCTTTAAATGAGGCCTCCAGACCTGTATACAGTACTCAAGGTGCGGCCTGGCCATTGCCTTATACAAGGGAATAATCACCTCCCTATCCCTGCTAGAAAAATTCCTGTATATCATTGATAAGACACCATGAGTTACTCTTGCAGCCCATCTGCACTGCTCAGAGAACTTCGTATCTGCCTGCACAATTACCCCCAGGTCCTTTTCATTCTCTACCACTGTCATTGTAGTACCACAGAGTTGATATGTTGCTCTGGGGTTGATATGTTGATACGCAGTACTTTACATTTGTAAAAGTTAAACTTCATTTGCCACCTCTCAGCCCATCTGCTCAACCTTTCCAGATCCTGTTGCAGCAGCATAGTGTCAGTAGTGTCCTTAACAACCCTGCCAACCTTTGTATCATCTGCAAACTTGGACATTAAGCTTGATATACCATCATCAATATCATTTATAAATACAGAAAACAATAATGGACCCAACACCGAACCCTGAGGGACTCCACTAATAACTTTAGTCCATGATGAGCAGTGTCCATTGATTACCAATCTGTCTTCTCCCCCTCAACCATCCCTTTATCCATAGCAGCAATTTGCCTCCAATGCCACACTGCTCCAATTTGTGCAGCAGTCTTCCATGTGCAACAGTATCAAAAGCCTTTCTAAGATCCAAATATATAATATCAAAGTTATTCCCTGCATCCAGTTCTTTTGTGACAGCATCATAGTATCCAATCAAATTGGTCAGGCAAGACTTTCCCTTAACAAAACCATGCTGTGTCCGAGCTATACCAGCGTGGCAGATTATGGTCCATTTTCCTCAGCATGAATTGTTGAGGAGGCTTGCATCCTGCAGTGGGTTGATAATGGCTGCACTTTACCTTTTTTTTTTACCATTACTTAGATGGGCCATTACAGTAACTGTACCAATAACAGTAAATATCCCTTAAATTGGTGAACAACTAGGCATCCTCAGTGTAAACATTGACGCAATGTTGATTGCCAGGAACAATTCATAGTGGAAATAACCAATTGGTCATTTCCATGGGAAATACTGTAATGAGTTTTGGCTATAGATGCCAAAATGGCTTTAATGGCATTAAAGATACATGAACTGAGAAAATAGTTGACACAAAAAAGCAGGGTGATTCTGAAAAAAAATGTTGATTAACTCAAGGTTTCATGGACTCTGCAAGGCCTGAAGAAAAGAAACTTGGCCTATTCAAGTGCCAAGACTTCTTTGTTTTGCAGGTATGCTATGGTTTGAATAGGAATGGTGATGCAAGGGTTATTTCCAATGAAAGGACTTGAATAAGAGTTCAGGGAAAATTCCAGCAGGAGAAAGACAATATGCATTTGGATAATGCCATGGTTCAAGGTCACATCACACTTTCCTGAAGACTGTAAGTGGGAGGTTTCTGGAGTCCAAAGGTCAAGCATGGCCTCAAAGCTATATGGATGGTCAGTCATCATTATGTTAATTATGTGAAATGATGGAAGGAAAATAAGTGTACAATAGCATAGGCTTTAGTAATTGAAAGGGACTTATCAGGGAAAGGAAAAACATGAAAATACCAAGTCTAAATTATAATATTTGCAAGAGTACTATCATAAAAATGGATTAAACTGAGCTACCTCATCTATTATAGATTAATAAAAATAAGAAAACTTACCATAAGCTCACCAATTTTACAAACTGACCAAAGTTTCAATACTAAAGATTTACCTTAGCAAAACAACAGTCTTTACCTAATGTTAAAATAAAGGCAAGCCATTCCACATAGTATCTATTTTGTAAAGAACAAAAAAATGAAAATTTTGGAAGAAAGTGTATGGGTTGGGTGGAGGGGGAAGCAAACATGATACATAATTATTCATGTAAAAATTAAACCCCAATTATTGATTTGGTAATCAATTGACCACAGACCTGAAATCTGAGTTTAATTTTAATTTGATGCTTTCTGATCAAAAGCTTCCTAAATGTGGCAAGATCTTATCTTGTTTTAATAATCTTAGAAGAGCACTGATTCTATGTAGTGTCAGACAGTAGCAAAATAAAGGTGAGAAAGTGCTAGTGTGCTACAGACTGCATGATAGCAATATCTTGGATGAGTATAATGAACAACTAGCCCCAGGGGCTCACATCTTGGCACACCCAGGGTCCTGAGCTGGATATCATCATTCTTCTCTTTCTTGGTGATTTCCTTCTACTGCTCTCTCTCTCAGGGTTACTCAAATTTTTTTTTGCCTGGTGCAGAATAAGCCTCAGGCTTCCTTGCACCATATGGCCAATAATAATAATTATTATTATTATTGTCTTGCTGCACTGTCTCCCAAGCAAGACAGTGGAGCAATTGACACTGTCTCCCATAAGGCTACCACAAGAGAAGGGCAAGACCATCCAGCCCACCAATTGGAAGTGCTTCCTGCGCAACTGTGCTAGTGACCACCCAGGAAGGAAGAAGATGGCAACGCATGAAGTGGAGCATCGAAATGAATATGTACATCATGCGAGCATACTATGAAATAACCAGGCTAGAGACCGATATGACAATGTACAGGTCGCAACTACATACCAAGTGGGTGGAACGATTCCCGGATATTCAGGTCACCAAACAGCGATTAATGGACCAAAGAAGGACCATCATCACAAAGAACCTAATAGCTCTTGCCATCTTGGAAAAATATCAAGCAGGATGTGAGCGACCAACTAAAAAGCACAAAGAATATGGAACCAGAGGAGGAACAGCATACCACAGAACCAGAGGAGGAACAGCAAGAAGAAATACAACCCAGAGTAGCTGAAGTGGAAAGAGATGAAGTCATGATATCCAGAACAGAAGATGAGTGGAAAAAGTCCCTAATAGATTCGAAGGAATAGACCCCAGAAGAACCCACGTGATACCTAAGCAGAGGCCAAATAAAATCCTGTGGAGAGTAACAGACCACCTCAATCGGCAAATAATGCCACATTACCTTGACAACAAAGGTGCAATGCTGGAGGCTATCCACACAGCCATATACTGTGCTGCCATAAGCAGTCACTAGGATTAATGGAAAAGAAACAAGAGACCAGCAGTAGAAGAACCGAAAACAGAAGGAACCGCCAGCTTGGGAAAGAAGACTTCAGCAGAATTAAGTCAAGATAGGTCAATTAACTTAGTACCAACAGGGTAATAGAAGTAAGAAATTGATTGGAAAGGTGAAGAGTATCCTCAAGAGAGACAGCCTCCACAGCAAACATGAGACCAGAAATCAGAGAATAGAAGAATACTTGGACACACTGAAGCAGAACCTCCTTGCACTCAGCAAGAGACTACAATGATACAAAGAGCTCCCAGAGGAAAATAAACAACCGAATCTTCGATGAGGACCAAAGAGCCTTCTACAGGAAACTGGGTGAAGATGAGAAAGCAGAAAATGAGCCACGCGAGAAGAAGACAATCGAGGAGTTCTGGGGAAATATTTGGAGCAGTGAAGTAAGACATAGCAGAGTCACCTGGATAGAAGTAAAACGGAAGAAAACCAAGAACATACAAGAGATGAGAGAGTGGGAGATTTGAGAAGAAGTAAAACAGTCTATAACAAACACCCACAACTGACAAACTTCAGGAATTGATAACATCCACAACTAGCTCACAAAGAAGCTCACCTGCACACACAAGCACCTAGCAGAGCAGTTCACTCAAATGATAAGGCACCCGGACACAATCCCGAAGTTTCTCACTGAAGGAGTCACATATCTGAAGTCTAAAGACAAAGATACAAGAAACCCAGCAAAATACAGGCCGATCATCTGCCTCCCAACGATGTACAAAATCCTGACCAGCTGCATAACAAAGAAGATATCAGACCACTTAGAGTCAGAACATAATGGCTGAACAGCAGAAAGGATGCAAGCGGAGGAGCAAAGGATGCAAGGAGCAATTAACGATAGATGTCACAGTAATGGAGAAAGCCTACAAGAAGCACCGCAACCTATACACGGCCTACATTGATTACCCCAAGGCCTTCGACACTTTACTTCATAGCTGGATAATATAGACCCTGAAGATCTACAAGGTCAATCCGATAGTGACAAACTTCCTAGGAGCAACAATGGCAAAATGGAGTACTATTAAGGTTGAGAACATCACAAGCAGGCCAATCCCCATCAGGACAGGAATCTTTCAGGGAGATGCTCTGAGCCCACTATGGGTTCTGTCTAGCACTCAACCCACTATCCAACATGCTTAATGGCAGCAAGTATGGATATAACCTCAAAGAACCTGTACATATTCACCCACCAGATGTACATGGATGACATCAAGCTCTATGCAGCAACAGAGAAGCAACTCCAGCAACTACTCCAGATAACCGAAGAATTCAGCAAGGACATCAGGATGGAATTTGGTCTAGACAAATGAAAGACCCACACACTGCATCAGTGAAAATTAGTCGGCCGAAACTACCAGCTGCTGACTCGTAAAGAGATCAATGCTATGACTGAAGGAGAGACCTACAAATACCTAGGGATGATGCAGGCTCAGCATTTAAAACAAAAGGAAATCAAGAAGTGCCTGACCGAAAAATATCAGAGACTCAGAAGCCTGCTGAAAGCAAAATTGAATGGAGGGAACACAGTTAAAGCCATAAACACCTATGCAGCTCCAGTACTAACATACACCTTCGGGGTCATAGATTGGACTAGCACCGAGCTAGAGGATATCATGTGAAAGACAAGGACAATGATGACCAAGAGCTGCCAACACCATCCGAAGTCAGCAGTGGAGAGATTAATAATAGCTTGGAAAGAGGGAGGAAGGGGCCTGATAGACCTGATTGAGCAACGGAAAATAACGATAGTTAACCTGAAAGATTACTTCGAGAATAACACAGCACCACTCCACCAGGCCATAAGGAAGATAGATAAGTGGTATACCCCACTCAACCTAAGGGAGGAACCTCCTCCCACCCAGATGGCACAAGAAACGAAGCTAGAAAGATGGGCAAAGAAGACACTCCATGGCAGACACTACAATGACCTCCATCAAGATCACATCTATAACATTGCTTCCAATGCATGGCTCACAAGGGGGATGCTCTTCCTGAGACTGAAGGATTCATACTGGCCATCAAAGACCAGGCAATAAACACCAGAATCTATAGAAAATACATCGCAAAGGAGCCCGGAATGTCAGATGACACATGTTGATGATGCCACCTGGCCTCAGAAATGATCCAACACATCACTGCGGGGTGCAAGGTGATCACCCAGGCTGAGTACACTCATAGGCATGACCAGGTAGCCAGGATAATACATCAGAAGCTAGTGAGGAAATACCAGTTGACCAAAGAAAGTGTACCATACTACAAGTAAGAACCCCAGGCAGTATTAGAGACCTGAACTCACAAGCTGTACTGGGACCACGCCATAATAACGGATAAGACCATCCCGCAAAACAGACCGGACATAACCTTTGTGGAAAAGATGGAAAAGGCTATCTACCTGACTGCTAGTGCTGGGCACCACTATGTCAATGTCCAGAAAACCCATGAGGAAAAAATTAGGAAGTACACAAACCTGAGACATGAGGTCAAGGAGATGTGTAATATGCAAGAAGTAACGACCATCCTGATCATAGTGTCAACCACCGGTATGGTGCCAAAGATTCTACATAGCAGCCTTGGAGCAATAGATCTCCCAGAGAACACCTACAATGAATTCCAGAAAGTCGCAATCCTGAACACATGTAGGATAGTCAGAGAGTTTCTCGACCAACAGTAACATCAGACATTACAACCACCCTGTGTACTTGGTAGCAGTACCCGTCATGGAGTGGAATCCCCCAATCAGGGAGAAATAATATAAGAGCAACAACAATAATAATAACTATACAGAGAAATAGTGGGCCAATAAATCAGCTTGTCTTATAATGGGGGATTTTAATTTCCCAGATATTGACTGGAACTTGTGGATTGATCACTCACACACTAGCAAGGCTTTTGTGGATTTATTGGATGATTGTTTTCTATGGCAGCATGTTCGGGAGGGAACTAGAGGGAGTAATACTCTTGATCTGATTATCAGTGGTAATTCTTCATGCATTAAAAATCTGCAGATAAAGGAACCACTAGGTGGCAGTGATCAGTGTGCTGATCTGGAATTTACTCAAAGATGTAAATACCATCAGGGGTAAAGGGAAGGGTTTTTGCTTTCGTAAAGGTGACTATGGTGGTCTGAGAATTTTTAAATTCTATACAATGGGACTAACTGATGATGTTACCAACAGCAAATTCTAAATGGGAAGCATTCAAAGAATTAATCTTGGAAGCTACTAGGCTTTTCATACAAACTAAGAAATATTGTTCAAGGTTTAGACCAAAATGGATGTCAGATGAACTAATGAGACATGTGACATAAGAAAAATGCATGGGATATATATATATATATATATATATATATATATATAAATTAACAGGTGCCACAGAAGCCTATGATAGATATAAGCTGGTCTGTAATCACGTCACAAAGGATGTTACGCATGAAAAGGCAAATTATGGGAAATCTTTGGCAATGGATGCAAAGAATGTTTGTCTTTGCATCCATTGCCAAAGAGAGTTCTTTACTTAGGTAAACTCTAGAAGGAAGGGGGATGAATCAGATTGGTTCACTTGATATCAATGGTTCAACTGGTGATGATCCTGCTCAGGTAGCTAGCTAAGTGAATGAGTATTTTGCATTTACATTTACACGCAAGGAGTTCTTCAGGGAGGGGAATGCCATACGTGTATTAAACTCTGGCAGTGAGTTAAATGATTTTATAATAACTGAGAGCAAAGTGGAGCAGAAACTGTTGAAGATAAACGTAAGAAAGGCATCTGGGGTGGATGGATGTCTCCAGTTATATTAAAGGAGGCAGCAAAGGAAGCAAGCAAACCCTTAGCCATAATTATGAGAGCTTCCTTGCACTCAGGGGAGGTAACCCCAGGGGCTCACATCTAGTGAGCATGGGCTTGGCACACCCAGGGTCCTGAGCTGGATATCATCATTCTTCTCTTTGTTGGTGATTCCCTTCTACTTTTGTGTGTGTGTGTATGTGTGTGTGTGTGTGTGTGTGTGTGTCTCTCTCTCTCTCTCTCTCTCTCTCTCTCTCTCTCAGAGTAACTCGGAAATTTTTTTTTGGCTGGTACAGCATAAGCCTCAGGCTTTCTTGCACCATATAACTAATAATAATAATAATAATACCCATGGACCTGAAATGTACAAATGTGACCATAATTCACAAAGGAGGATCAAAGGGCAGCAAGTAATTACAGACCTGTTAGTGTAACCTCTGTTCTGGGGAAATTAATGAAGACACTGGTCAAAGAAGCACTGCAGGATCATCTAGACAATAGATGATCCTGCAGTGTTGATTGTTGTTTTCTGTATTTATTAATGATATTGAAGAAGGTATATCAGGCTTAATGTCTAAGTTTGCAGAAGACAGAGGTTGTCAGGGTTGTTAACGACACAAATGACAGTACGCTACTGCAACAGGATCTAGAAAGTTGAGCGGATGGGTTGTGGGGTGGCAACTGAAGTTTAACATTGACAAATGTAAAGTACTCCATATGGGTAGCAGTAACCCCAGAGTAACGTATCAACTCAGGGTGGTAGAGAATGAAAAGGACCTGTGGGTAATTGTGCAGTCAGACAAGAAGTTTTCTGAACAGTTCAGACCGTCTGCAAGAGTGGCTCATGGTGTCTTGTCAATGATATACAAGAATTTTTCTAGCAGGGACAAGGAGGTGATTATTCCCTTGTATAAGGCAATGGTCAGGCCACACCTTGAATACTGTATACAAGTCTGGAGGCCTCATTTTAGGAAGGATGTAGAGCTGCTGGAACAAATACTGAGAAGGGCAACAATTGGGAAATGGAACAAAAAGCTTCTCTTAAGAAGAAAAGCATAAGTTATGCAATTACAATGTCTGGAGACTAGGCACCTTCGAGGTGATCTTATTGAGGTGTATAATGCCTTGAATGCTTTGAGCAAACTCAATGATGGGAATCCTCCTCTTGCCTAAATTAATTGCCTGAGGGTACATAAATTCAAATTGAGCAAAGACAGTTGTAGAATAGATATGGAAATTTGCCTTTAGCCAGCGGGTGTTTGATTTCTGGAACAAACCTCCATCTGTCATTCTAGTAGAAGACAGATGAAAGTTTGTGTCATGGATAGCTTAAATAAATTTAAGGCAGAACTAGACAAACATTTGGAGCAAATGGATGGGTGAAATAGGAAGGGGTTTTTTTTTTTTTTTTTTTTTGGCTGATGATGTATAAGTTTGCTTTCTAGCATCATATGCTTCTACTAATTCTAATATGTACTATAAGAGTCTCTATATGCAACTTGAATAGGCAGTAAATCTAAGTGCCTTGTTATGAAAGATTAAGTAACCACTCATTGATTGGAAATTGTTGATGACGTGATCAGTGAGACAAATTGTTTTTAATCAACTTGATGATATTTATATAAATATAAAGAGGATGGTGAGAATAATAAACTAGAACGATATCTGTGCAGTGAAAATGATATTATAAAAAATAATATTTTTGATTATACAAACTGATCTCCTACAAACTGAAAATCCATTTCAGTTTGTAGGAGAGATATAGATGACAACCGGAAAGGGAAACTACTAACCTTTAAAGCAGATAATGGGCTCCACAGTACCAATGATATGTAACCATGAGGTTACTGACAGACTCAAGGGTAACTCTCCCCCTCCCCAGATTTAAAAAGTGTCACTGCCTTGTAAGTGACACTTTTGCAGAAAGTGTCACTGACAAGGCTTTTTAGTGACAGAGAAGATAATGAAGTCTATGGTAAAGGGTATATCACAGGATCATCTAGAAAGGTATAATATCCCAAATGATCATAACATGGCTTCGAAAAAGGAAGGGCTTGCCGAATTTGATAAACTACAATGACACACAGAAACTGGATGCAGGAAACAATTTGGAAAATCCTAATTTTAACCAAGCATTTTACACAGTTCCACATGTAAGGTTTCTCTACAATCTGGAATATATGGGATTATGGGCAAAACCTTGAGTGGATTCTAGAATGGTTGAACAATGGATGGCAGACAATTGCTGTAAATAGTCTCTCTTCAGAGTGAGTCAGGATTATAAGCAGGACCTATCAGGGTTGAAGCCATTCTTCTTTCTGACTTCCTTGAATAATATTGAAAAGGGAATAAAAGATGTAGCATTGAAATTTGCAGCTGATTTGAACATCAGGAGATGGTATCATTAACCACCTCCTGATCTCCAGGCTGAACTCCTTTAGAATTATTTGGATAGGCAACATATATATCAAAGTTTTGCTACTTTAATGCTGTAAAATGAAAATGAAAGGTCCTAACATCTATAAAATAACAATCCAAGAATAACTAAAGGAGAGGAGGTAAGGAATGCTAACAGGTGTAAATGAGGAAACAGATCTGGGTGTTATACCATTAGACACGGACATCATCATACAGTTTGTTTGTTATTTGGTTTTTAGGAGCATTAGCAACTAAGGCTATATTGCTCCGGGAATATGCAGGGGTCATTCCTTGACCTTTCCGCATCCTCCATATTTGGTGGTGACTAATCAAGTCAAGTCTAATCAAGAAGCGTGTGCTATGCACTGCTGCTCCTTCCCATCTGGCTACAGAGACACCATCATCATACAATGTAAGCAGGTGTCCACTAAGGTATTCTGTGTCTTTTCAATGGTTCACTGTATGTACCTAGGGAGGAGTTCACAGTTCCATTATAAAAGTCAATGGTGTGGCCACACTGGGAATATGGTCAGGTCTGGAGGCAGCATCTAAAGGAAGCTTTCTCCAGCAGCTTGTTGACAGTGTTCAAGGACAAGCAATTTATCTGATGAGAACAGAAAACAGATGATACATTAAGAGAAACTATGAAGACATAGATTACAGAATTGGTAAAGGTAAATTTGGGAGGGGAGAGGATGGTTTGGTTTGGGATTTATTGCAGAATTAGCAATTAAGGCTATAATTGCACCAAAGGAGAACTGAATATGATAAGAGTATAAGTATTGCTAGTGGCAAATGATGCAAAAAAAAAAAAAAAAAAACTGATACAGTATCAGCAAAAAAAAAAAAAAAAAAAAAAAATGAATCTGCTAAGTAAGAAGTAAATCTAAAATAGATTTACTTCTTTAGTCAGTAAATCTATTATTTCCTCTCCAATAGTTTGTTTGCTTCTTCCTTGAATTTATTCTAACTATTCACTTCCAACAACCACAAAGGATGGAAACTTGTATCAGCAATCAACCACCCATTGCCTGAAGGAAACTTCTGCACATTTATTCTACAGTCAATCCTTCAATTTGAATTTATGCCCCCTCATATGCATAGTTTGAGCAAGAATGCCATCAGCACTGAGTTTGCTAAAGCCATTCAAAGCCTTAAATATCACATCCAGATCACCACAGGTGCCTGATCTCCAGAACTGAAGCCTTCTAGTAAAATCACCCCTTTGATCCCCTCACCAGTCTCATTGCCCTTCTCTGTACCCATTCAGGCAGTTCTACATACTTCCTAAAATGAGGCCTCCAGACCTGTATCCAGTACTCAAGGCATGGCCAGACCTTATATAATGGAACAATCAGCTCCTTATCCCTGCTAGCAAAATTCCTCTATATAAATGACAAACCCACACGAGTTGTCTTAGCAGGATGTGTGCACTGTTCAGAGAACTCAACTGACTACACAGTTACCACAGGTCTTTTTAATTTTCCCCTAACCTGAGTGTAGTATCAAACAGTTAATAAGTTAGCCATACAATCCCTAAAGAATGGTAGGGCACCAGGAGTGGACCAAGTCACCACAGAAGCGATCAAAGCCGGGGGAGATGTACTGCTTCGCCGACTACACTCACTCCTCAAAACCATCTGGTGCACTGAACAAATTCCGCTAACATGGAGGAAAGCCATTATCGTACCGATCCACAAGAAAGGTGATAACCAGGATTGCAAGAACTACCATGGCATCAGCCCCTCCTTTCCATCATTGGAAAGGTCTTTATGAAGATCATCCAGTCAAGGCTGAAAAAACATCGCGAGCAAACCAATCGAGAAGAACAGGCGGGATTTAGACCCGGGCGAGGATGCTGTGATCAAATCTTTGCCATCCGTCAGCTGATGGAGGAGAGGATCCAGTATGGACAGCGAACCGTCATTGTTTTCATTGACTTTAAGTCTGCTTTCGACTGTGTCCATCGGCCTGCCTTATGGAAACTACTAGAGGGCGAACATGTACCTCAAAAAGTCATCACACTCCTCCAAACTGCATACAACGGTTTAACCAGCCAGGTGCGTATTCAGAATGATTTATCTGAGGAATTTACCATCCAAACTGGAGTCCGCCAAGGGGATGTAGCCTCCCCGTTGCTTTTCAACATCGTGGTCGACGCCATTATGAGGCAAGCATTCAGAAACAGATGGGGCATACAATATGACAAGGATCACTATGTGACTGACCTGATGTTTGCCGATGATAGTGCTATCTTTGCTGGTAATGACTCTGAAGCCACGGACATCCTCTAGGACATTGCCCACATTGCCCGGCCATACGGTTTGAAGATCAATGCTGATAGGACAAAGGCCCTGACAACAGATGGGTCGCAAGCCACCATCTATCTCGAAGGCGTCCAGATCGAGCAAGTGCAGGACTTTAAATACCTTGGGTCGCTGGTCCAGGAGAAGAAAGTTGCATCCACCATGGAAATCCACAGCAGAATTGGACAGGCGGCCACTGCGTTCGCCTTGCTCAAATGATGTCTGTGGAAGAGGACCAACGTTTCCTCAAAGACTAAAATCCGACTCTTCCGGACTTTGATCCTGCCCATTCTCCTTTACGGATCAGAAACATGGATTTGTCTCAAGCTAGATTTAAACAAACTTGAGGTATTCCAAATGCGATGCCTGCGGCAAATTTTGGGCATCTCACTTCATGACCGCATCACTAATGATACCATCCGCACCAAATGCCAACAGCAACCAACCATTGCCGACCAAATCCAGAAGCGAAGGCTTAGATGGTTTGGCCACGTACGTAGAATGGGCATGAACAGAATACCATCCACACTCCTTTGGAGACAACGACCCACCCAATGGGGCATCCAACGGACCGCGCCTAGGAAAATGTGGGCCAAGCAAGTGGAAAATTACTCGAAGAGCCGACGTCTCGACCTTAACCAGGCCAGGACTGACGCCATGGATCGTAAAGTATGGAAGAACATCACAGAGCAAGTCCGAAACCCTGCGGCACCTACAGCAGCATACTGGTTGCGTGGCCAACCGCCTCCCTCAGCTGCCAGCTAAGGACCAAGAAGAAGAAGAAGATACTCTGGATTACTGCTACCCATATGCAGTACTTGGAATTTGTCAAAGTTAAACTTCAATTGCCATTTCTCAGTCCATCTGCCTAATTTTTCTAGACCTCATTGGAGAAGCATACCTTCATTACTGTCATTAACTACCCTGCCAACCTTTGTGCCATCTGAAAATTTAGACATTACTTCTTTAGTCAGTAAATCTATGACTTTGCTTGGAACAAAAGTTAAGCTAACAGGTTTATAATTACTCATCCTTTGATGAGTAATTATAAACCTTTGTGAATTGGGGATACATATCTCTAGTCCATAGGACCTTCCCTTGAATCCAAAGATGCTCTCATAATTATGGCTATGGATTTGCTTAGTTCTTTTGAAGTTTCCTTTAATATAACTCGATGGATCCCATCCACCCAAGGTTTTTTTTTCATGTTTAAATCCAACAATTTTTCTTCCACTTTTGTCTCCATTATTAGAAATCATTTAGTTCCCTGTTGGAGACTGATAAACTTGTGGCATCCACTTTGCTAAATAATTCCTCACATGTGAATGTAGATAAAAAATACCTATTCAGTTTGTCAGCAATGTAGTGCTTAAATAAGTAAAGTCTTTGCTGTTTTTCTTTGCATTCTTTGCCAAAGATTTCTCATAATGTGCCTTGGTTTGAATGACCTCCTTTGTGACTTGATTACAGACTAGTTTATATCTACCAGAGGCTTCTGTGTCGCCCAATAATTTATATGCATCCCATGCATTTTTCTGCATGGAACTGATGAAACTCATGGCAGAGATTCATCAGTTCATCTGACATCCATTTAGGCTTATACCTTGAAGAGCATTTAATTGATACGAAAAGCCTAGTAGCTGCTATGATTAATTCCTTGAACGCTTTCCATTTAGAATTTGCTGATGGTAACATCAGCATTTGGTCCTACTGTATAGAACTTATAACAGTCTTAGGCCACTGTAGTCTCCTTGACAAAAGCAAAAAACTTTTGTCCTTTATCCTTAATGGTAGTTAAATCTTTAAGTAAATCTCACATCAATACAACATGATCACTGCCACCTAGTGGTTCTTTTATCTGCAGATTCTTAATGCATGAAGAATCACTGCTGATAATCAGATCAAGAATACAGTTTTCTCTTTTTTGTCTTTCTAACATGCTGCTGTAGAAAAGCATCATCCAATAAATCCACAAACTCTTGATAGTGTTTGAGTGACCACCCCACAGGTTCCATTCAATATTGGGAAACATATTAGATATATTAACAACTTCATCCCATTATGTTCCTCCAGGGCCTAGGCCATTATGCACTAATTCTCAAGGTCCGAAGGCCATGTATACAGCCTTTGATTTTAAAGTATGTATTCATAATCAACATAATAATAATAAATAAAATAAAAAATATAAATAAATAAATAAAAAATAAATAACAATAAATTTTTCTAAAATTTCCAAATAAATCTTGGTTCAATATCAATAAAATTTTGCATAAATATGCACTATAAAAACAGAGCCGGTATATTACCCCGTTGGCACTAAATAGCACATTGTGTTATCCAGTGCCTTCGGCTGCTATTCCTATACCTTGTGACGAAATACCTCTATCAGTTAACAACATGGCCCTCCTTTTAAACACATTATTAACAAAAGTTGAGAAACATTTAAAGGGCACTCGACTTACAAACAAATCCGGCAAGGTATCCAAATCCAAATTAAAGGTCTCCTGTTCAAGTGTGCTGTGCAGATCTTCATAATAGGGACAATAGAGCACGACATGAAGGCCAGTCTACATCGCCTCACAGAAGCCCAAGCCAGAAGAGACCAAACCAAACTGACTCAGCCTAGACATTAAGCCATGCCCAGTCAGCAGGAAACAAGCACTCAAGTTTAACTGCAACCACGATCTTAATTTCCATTTCACAATTGTTATGGAGGGAATAAAAGCATAGGTTTCCCTGCCTTTATCAGAGTCATTCCATCTAGTTTGCCAAATATTCATTAACTCATCATGTATCCTCCACCTCTCGACCGCAAGCAGCTGCCCTCCCCCAGGCGTGACCGAATACCTAAAATCTCCACGGAGATGCCTCTTCTAAGACAGTACCTTAAGCCTGCGTGGATTACCAATAAATCCGCAGGCATCTTCCCAGATGAACCTTTGGGCAGACATTAAATGCTTTCTAATTACAACATTAATCACTTTATGATACCAAACCCTCTGAGGTCTCAATATTGGGAAAGTTAAATTCCCCCATTATAAGATATCCTGATTTACTGGCCCACTATTTCTGTGTATAGTTGTTCATATCAACTGGATGTACTGCCTTAGATTTTATGTGCTTCTTAACTAAGAGCATAACCCCCCTTCATTCTGTATATATTGTAATCCTCATATTCAAATTCTGCATCCCATATATCTGAGTGACACCACATCTCTGACATCTCCCCAATGTCTGCATTTGATAAGCTGACCAGCAGTACAAATTCATTATATTTATTTACTATTCTTATTCATAGTTACCCTAACATTGCTCATGTATTTCCTTGTTCCAAGTTGACTCACAGCAAGTCTTGAAATCACTGACATCTTGCTTTCTCAGCTGCTACATGTTTCAACAAAAGCAATACAAGAATCACTTTCACTTCTACCTGCAGCTATTATTAATCTATTAGTCTCTATACTTGAAGCTTTAGTAATATAAAAAAAAAAAAAAAACAAAAAAAACAAACCCAGAGAATATCAGGTTCAGGTATTGCATTTAACGTTATCTATAAACAAACAACAAACATATGTATTACATATATTAAATAATGCATATTCTTCAAAATTTCCTTCTCTGAAATAGATAATTATAAATGTATAATTACCTTTAGGTAATGCATCTAATTCCCTGTTAATGATATCATTGGACCTCTGGCCTTGAACTACATTTTCAGCTACTTTATCTAATTCTCTTTTCTTACTGTCTAACATTTCTTCCAAATCTAAAAATAAAAAATTCTGTTAAAAATGGAAAAAGTAAGTAATCACTTTAGATTAAAACTGATTTTTCATTCACATTCATTAGGCTAGTAAAAAATTAATTGAAAAAGCATTCTGAAAGGCTATTTGCTTTTTTCAATTAATTGTGTGTGTGTGTGTGTGTGTGTGTTTTCCCTGAAAAATATGAACTAACTCATGGAGAGAAACTCTTACTCATCCCACCTCTACTTGAAAAAAAAGGAGTGAGATTATGTTATCGAGACATTTTATAAGATGATTTGCAAGCACACATACATACTTTTTATATGAAAAAAGCACCCAGACCAGTAAAAAAAAAAAAAACATACAGGAGATGGTACTTTCGCATTGTTACCTTGGTAAGTTTATTCCATTACCTGGATTACACTGTATTCAAGGTTAAATTATTTTGTTACTATAAATGTGAAAGTTTTATTTTGCTATAGATTTTTATTATTCTAATGGTCAGCTACTTAGTTTTATGCAGTTCATATGAAAGTTCACGACATTTACCATTGAATCTGAAACAGACAAGGTAATTATAAAATAATCTCTGGGGGTGGGGAATTTCAAGCCATGCTTTGAGTATGTGCTTATTTATTAATATTTGTGAATGGAAAAGCAATCATTTATTCCTGAAAACAATGACAGGTAATTTTAATAAAGGGACGCAATGCAGCAACTGTGCTATGGGAATACTGATCTCTGTGTAATATTCATCATTATCCATGTTGCAGTAATGTGAGCAACATGATAAAAAAATTTGAGGCCATAAGTTACTAGTAAGGATGACCACATGAAAGATGACCCTGAATCATTATGAGAGTTGTTGCTGAATTCTTTGTTGTAGGAGCAGAAGAGAATTCATAAGGTTTGCTATTGTACATGCTGTTTCTCTTCAACTGTAAGAGCCTGTCTATGGAAAGCTTTTCTTGATTTCGTGCTACAATTTCTTGAACAATAGAAGACAATAAGGAAAAGCTCAATGATGTCCTCTAAACAGATGAAATAGAATTCACTTTGTTGGGTGCTGTGAACAAAATTTCATTTGGTCAATTAAAAAAAGGCCACTTTTATTACTTATTTTTTTTTTTGATGTAATCCTATCTTTTACATTTATTTATGTTTCACTCTCACTATCTTCTGGACCTGAATTCCAGAGAAGTTTGACTTTTGTAAGCCAAAATTAGACACCAATGTCTGACTAACACTGTCTTCCTCTGATTTTAAAAGTTTCCAGCATTTTCCTTACTAGAATATTTCAAGACACTTTGTACATAAATGAACTTGAAACAACTTTGAAAAACATACAGATACATAGTCCACAGTTTCACATTAAAAAATGAAGAGTCCACACACAATATACAATTATATACAGGTATTTTGACTTGTTATAACTGCAATGGAATATTTTTTTTTTTTTTTTTTTTGATTTGGTAGTTGTTGGCGCATCAGCTTCTGTGGCCATATTGCACCTCACAAGGTTTTTGCAGTACTTTGATTCAAGCCCGAGGCGGGAATCGAACCCACGACCTTTGGGTAGCCGGGCAGGTACTTTACCCACTCGGCTAGCCCGGTCGGCAACAATGGAATATACCAACTGTATATGACTGAAACTTTAGTAACATAAATTAAATTAAAATAATAAAATTCATAATGCAGGGATTCTGCTTAGTATTAGTATTTAGTATTAGTAACGGCCGTATGGTGCAAGAAAGCCTATGGCTTATGCTGCATCAGCCAAAAAAAAAAAAAAAAAAAAAAAAAAATCCGAACAAAACAATGATAAAAACAAAAATTAAATAAATAAATAATAATAATTAATAATTAAATAAAAATAATAAAATGAAATTAAAAATTAAATAAAAAGGAAATTAATCCTATCATCATATGCGCTTCCCTTACCCGAAAGTACTATCCAGATGACCTTTGAATTTCCCCAAACTGTCGGCCTCTACCACCCATGAAGGCAACTTATTCCAGTAATTTATAACTCGCTGGCTAAAATAAAACTTCCTGCAGTCCAATCTAAACATTTCCCCGCGTAACTTGAATTTATGTCCCCTAGTTCTAGCATCATTTATAATCTTGAAAATTTTGTCCTCATTCATTTTACTGATGCCTCTCAGAGCCTTAAACACCTCGATCAAATCTCCTCTAAGGTGTCTAGTTTCCAAACTCTGCAACCCACATATTCAAAGTCTTTCTTCATAAGGACGCCCTTTTGCCAATCTCACCAGGCGAGTTACCCTTCTTTGCACCCTTTCAAGAAGCTCGATGTCTTTCTTTAGGTGCGGTCTCCATACTTGAACACAGTATTCCAAGTGTGGTCTAACATAGGCCTTATATAATGGGATTATCACGTCCCTATCTCTACTTGCAAAAGTTCGATAGATCATCGATAGGACACCATGGGCCTTCCTTGCAACCTGTTTACAATGCTCAGAGAATTTCATGTCTGACCGTATCGTAACACCCAAGTCCCTTTCCTCCAGTACTGGGTTTAGTTGAACTCCACCAAGTGAATAAGTTATTTTGGGATTACTGTTTCCCAGGTGTAATACCTTACACTTTGTTGGATTAAAGCACAGCTGCCATTTTTCTGACCATTCTTGAAGTCTATCTAGGTCTCTCTGAAGAAGCTCAGCTTGACAGTGATCATTAACTACTCTACCAATTTTAACATCATCTGCAAATTTAGACATCACGCCCTCTATCCCTTCATCAATGTCGTTTATGAAAATTAAAAACAACAGTGGTCCTAATACTGATCCTTGGGGAACCCCACTTCTCACATCAACCCAATCTGAGGAATAGCCATTTATCACAACCCTCTGCCTCCTGCCCTGAAGCCATCCTTCTATCCATCTAAGGATTTTCCCAGTGATTCCAACCTGTTCCAGCTTATAAAGCAACCGCTCATGTGGGACTGAGTCAAAAGCTTTGCTGAAATCTAAATAAACAATGTCGAAATTATTCCCTAAATCCAGCTCGTGAGTGACCCTTTCGAAATAGCGAACCAGGCCAAATTGTATCATTTGTGGGCAGCCCCTATGCAAGCACTGTCTAGAATTTAGCATTAGCATAGGCACATAATGCAAGAAAGCAAGCTTATAGGCGCCTCCATAGCCAGGTGGGAAGAGGAGCAGCAGTGCGTAGCACACGCTTCTTGATTAGACCGGGGTTCAAGCCCGTCACCACCAAATATGGAGGATGCGGAAAGTTCAGGGAATGACCACAGCATATCTTGGAGCAATATGGCCTTAGTTGCTAATGCTCCTAAAAACCAAACAACAGTAACGGCAAGCTTATATAGCATCAGCAAAAAAAACAAAAAAACCCCTCATTTCACCCATCCACTCGCTCCAAATGTTTGTCAAGTTCTGCCTTGAATCTATTTAAGCTATCAACTTCTACAACAACAGATGGAAGTTTGTTTTGCCAATCAACCACCCGCTGGCTAAAAGCAAACTTCTGCACATCTATCCTACAACTGTCTTTTCCTCAATTTGAATTTATGCCCTCTCAGGCGATTATTCTGAGCAAGAGGAAGAATCCCATCCGCATTGAGCATGCTTAAACCATTCAAGGCTTTATACACCTCAATCAGATCACTTCGCAGGTGCCTAGTCTCAAGACACTGTAATTTGCAAAACTTAAGCCTTTCTTTGTAAGAGCAACACTTTGTTACATCCACTAACCTTGTTGCCCTTCTCTGTACTCATTCCAACAGCTCTACATCCTTCTTAAAATGAGGCCTCAAGACCTGTATACAGTACTCAAGGTGTGGCCTGACCATTGCCTTACACAAGGCAATAATCACCTCCTTATCCCTGCTAGAAAAATTCTTTTATATCATTGACAAGACACCATGAGCTACTCTTGAAGACCATCTGCACTGCTCAAAAAACTTCATATCTGCCTGCACAATTACCCCCAGGTCCTTTTCATTCTCTACCACTGTCAGTGTGGTACCACAGAGTTGATACATTATTCTGGGGTTACTGCTTCCCATGTGTAGTACTTTACATTTGTCAATGTTAAACTTCATTTGCCACCTCTCAGCCCATCTGCTCAACTTTTCTAGATCTTGTTGCAGCAGTGTACTGTCATTAGTGTCATTAACAACCCTGCCAACCTTCGTATTGTCTGCAAACTTGGACATTAAGCCTGATATACCATCATCAATATCATTTATAAATACAGAAAACAACAATGGACCCAACATTGAACCCTGAGGGACTCCACTAACCAAACTGGTGTCTCCTATTGTAGGACATTCAAACTTTACCATCAAAGACAGTAGGTACTTTGTGCAATTTATACATGCTCAGGAAATTGAAGACTGTGAGGCTATAGTGTTATTTTATGTGGTGTTCTTATTGCATGCATCCCCACTGAGTATGGTGTGAAGTGTGTACACATGACATCGGAGAGGGATGGCACCTTAAGGGAAAGACTTCCTTAAGTATGGAAGATATTTGTAGCAGTGTCAAATTATGGTGTTTATAGTACTACCATGTTATATCAAGATACTAAGTATAAGCATGTCGACGGCACAGCTATTGGCTCTCCAATTAGTACTATTGTTGCCAACTTAGTCATGGAAGAGCAGGAGTCTAGAATTTGATGGGTCTGTTCTGCCTCTCTCCAGGCATGCATGGAAACACTATGTCAATGATACATTCTCCATTATACAGAGGGGAGGACAGGATGTTGTTCTCAGCTTCCTCAATGGTTTCTCCCCTTTCATTCAGTTCGAAGGTGGAAATAGATGGTACCCTCCCTTTCCTTGATGTGTTTGTTTGTAGGGATGGCCCTAGTGCAAGGGTCCTCAAACTACGGCCAATGAAAGAATTTTATCTGGCTCGAGGATATTTCAATTAGATCATAAAAATTAATGTTTATATTAGATCACAATAAAATTTATGAAAAACACATTTTATAGATTATTTTAACATTTGTTAGTTGATTAATACTGTTGATACCTCTGTGTCGTCTTTTAGATATTAATTCTGTTATTTCCACTCAAAGCTATTCTTTGAAACATTGTTAAAGTAATCTGTTAATCTTGACCCCATCATTAAATAGCAATAGGTGCTAGAGACAGTAATTAGGGATTTCCTAATCCCTTGCCAACCTGCACATGAACCCTGATTTGCAGAGTATGGGAGCAAAGGTTTCTACTATACAAGAACCCCCGGATCCAAAATAAAACCATGACATTATCCTATTGGTTAATGGAGTTAATCCCTCTACTATAAATTAACTGCTAGTAGCCTGTTTGCACAAAGTAGTAGTAGTAGTAGCATGTGATGCAAGAAAGCAAATGTATGAGCTTATGCAGCATCAGCCAAAAAAAAAAAAAGAAGAAAATCACACCATTCCCTCCAAATGCCTGTCCAGTTCCTCCTTAAATTTATTCAACCTATCAACTTCCACAACGACAGATGGAAGTTTGTTCCAGCAATTAACCACCCGCTGGCTAAAGGCAAATTTCCGCACATCTATTCTACATCTGTCTTTTCTTAATTTGAATTTATGCCCCCTTAGGCTCGTAATCTGAACAAGTGGAACGATCCCATCAGAATTCAGCGTGCTCAACCCATTCAAGGCTTTATATACCTCAATCAGATCACCGCGCAGGTGCCTAGTCTCCAGCCACTGCAATTTGCAGAACTTAAGCCTCTCTTGGTAAGAGGATCCCTTCATTCCCCTCACCAATCTTGTTGCCCTTCTCTATACACGCTCAAGTAAATCTACATCCTTCCTAAAATGAGGCCTCCAGACCTGTACGCAGTACTCAAGGCGTGGCCTGACCATTGTCTTATACAGAGGGATAATCACCTCCTTTTCCCTGCTAGCAAAATTCCTATATATCATTGACAAAACCCCATGACCTGCCCTGGCAGCCTGTCTGTATTGCTCAGAAAACTTCATATCTGCCTGCACAATTACTCCCAGGTCTTTTTCATTTTCTACCACCTTAAGTGTAGTACCACACAGTTGGTACGTTTCTCTGGGGTTACTTCTACCCATATGCAGTACTTTGCATTTGTCAAGGTTAAACTTCAGTTGCCACTTCTTAGCTCATCTGCCCAAATTATCTAGATCCTGTTGCAGTAGCACACTGCCATTACTGTCATTAACAACCCAGCCAACCTTTGTATCATCTGCAAACTTCGACATTAAGCCTGATATACCTTCATCAATATCATTGATAAATATACAAAACAACAGTGGACCTAACACCGAACCCTGTGGGACTCCACTAATAACATTAGTCCAAGAAGAGCAGCACCCATTGATTACCACCCGCTGTCTTCTCCCACTTAACCATCCTTTTATCCATTGTAGCAACTTACCCTCAATACCATTCTGCTCCAATTTGTACAATAGTCTTCCATGCGCAACAGTGTCAAAAGCTTTCCTGAAATCCAAATATATGATATCAAAATTATTTTTTGCATCCAGTTCCTTTGTAACCACATCATAATATCCTATCAAATTTGTCAGACAAGACTTTACTTTAACAAACCCATGCTGTGTCTGAATTATTGCTGCAGTCTTGTCTAGATGATCCTGCAATGCATCTTTAACCAGCGACTCCATTATTTTACCCGGAACAGAAGTTAAACTAACTGGTCTGTAATTACTCGTGTCACCCTTCGATCCCCCTTTGTGAATTGGGGATACATTTGCACATCTCCAGTCCGTGGGAACCTCCCCTGAATCCAAGGATGCTCTCATAATTATGGCTAAGGGTTTGCTTAGTTGCTTTGCCGCCTCCTTTAATATAACTGGATAGATCCCATCCACCCCAGGTGCTTTTCTTACGTTTAACTTCAACAATTTCTCTTCCACTTTGCTCTCAGTTATTACAAGATCATTAAGCACCCTGCTACAATTTGATAACCTTCTGCCATTTTCAAACCTTAATAACTCCTCATGTGTGAATGTAGATGCAAAATACTCATTTAGTTTGTTTGCTATCTGAGCAGGATCATCAACAGTCGAACCATCGATGTCAAGTGGACCAATCAGATTCATCCCCTTCCTTTTAGAGTTTATATAAGTAAAGAAATCTTTTCTGTTTTTCTTAACATCTTTTGCCAATGATTTCTCGTAATCTGCCTTCGCCTGCCGAACCTCCTTTGTGACCTGATTACAGATTAACTTATATCAGCCATGATTACAGATTAACTTATATCTGAGTCGCTTGATAATTTATATGCATCCCATGCATTTTTCTTCTCTGTTACGAGTCTCATTAGTTCATTTGACAACCATTTAGGCCTAAACCTTGAACAATATTTCTTAATAGGTATGAAACTTTTAGTAGCTTCCACGATTAATTCCTTGAATGCTTCCCACTTAGAATTTACTGTTGGTAACATTGTCAGTTGATCCCACTGTACAGAATTTAAAAACTGTCGGAGACCACTGTACTCGCCTTTACGGAAGCAAAAACCCTTTCCTTTACCCCTGATGGTAATTAAATCTTTAAGTAAATCCGACGTCAGTACACTGTGATCACTGCCACCTAGTGGTTCTTTTATCTGCAAATTCCTAATACACGAATGATCACTGCTGATAACCAGATCAAGAGTATTACTTTCTCTGGTTGCCTCTCGAACATGCTGCTGCAGAAAACAATCATCCAATAAATCCACAAAAGTCTGACTAGTGTGCGAGTGCCCAAGCCACAAGTTCCAGTCAATATCTGAGAAGTTAAAATCCCCCATTATAAGACATTCCGATTTACTAGCCCACTCTATTTCTCTGTACAATTGTTCATTGTACTCATTCGAGTCATTAGGCCTATAACACTCTCCTACTCTAATTTTTGCTTTCGCAGTGCTTATGTCACACCAAACTGACTCAACAGTGCACTGTTCATCTATATCAACTGGATGCACTTCTTTTGATTTTATGTTTTTCTTTATTAACAGCATAACACCTCCTCCCTTCCTATCCTGTATATCCTTTCTGTACACATTGTACTCCCCAAATTCCAATTCGGCATTCCTTATATCTGTGTGACACCACGTCTCTGATATCCCAACAATATCCGCCTTTGATGTCTTGACCAACACTTCAAATTCATCAAATTTATTTACTATACTTCTAGCATTGGTATACATGCAAGTATACATGCACCTATTCCTATTCCCAGCCACTCTAACACATCCCATATACCCACCTGTTTCACGATGACTGACATCCGTCCCTGAAACCACCAACACCCCTCGCTCCAGGTCGCTACTTATTCTAATAGAAGTTGTGCAAGAATCACCTTCACCTCTGCCTACGGCTACTGTTAAACTATTAGTCCTTGTATCCCCCCAAGCTATCAGTTTTCCGACCCACCTAACACTGCCTTGATAGCATCAGCATATATTCTTGCACCCTTTCTATTGAAGTGTATCCCATCCCTGTAGAAGCAATCTCTCCTGTTAACAAGTAAAGTCCAGGCTGAAAAAAATTCTACCCCTTGAGCCTTGCACAATCTTTCCAGGGCCGAATTGATCGACAAGGCTCTCATCATATACTCCCTCCTATCATGTCTGGGCAGAATTGCAGACACTTTCAAATTCAACCCTAATTCACGGCTTTTTTTCATCAGTGACCTGTACTTGTTAAGTAATTCTGCTGGTCTCCTACTCTTAATATCATTAGTGCCAACGTGTACAACCTTTTGTGCTCTTAAAAGATGATATCTGCTCTACAACGTCATCAACCTTTGCCCCTGGCAGACATACCCTGGTCCTGTTCCATCTATCCTTTCTACAAAGGATGTTTCCCGTTTCCCTGACAATAGAGTCACCAACAACTACTAGTTCCTTTGGGACCAGCGCAATCTGCCTTGGGGGTTGCCGCTGTGTTGCGTGATGACCAAGTGCAAGCTCTGGCGTTGATGTGGGCAGCTGAGAGCCTGATGGGCCCCTCAATTTAGATCTTTCGAGGGCATCCACCCTGTCCTTCAAACTCTCATATAGGCCCATAACAACGCTGAGTTGTCGCCTGATTTCCTTACACTCCTTACATTGCGCACACACAAAGACAACCCCCATGGCAATATCATGTTCCGTTCCAGATAGTTCGGCAAACATTTCACAAGTTTCACATTTTTTAAGGCTGTTATGCGTTGGAGAATCGCCCCCCCTCAGTTCTCCCCCGAGTCACAGCACTCCTGCCACTTTGTGCCCGTTGCTTTGCTGCTCTAGTTTGGGGCATGATATTTTAAATTAATAAGATCAATAAATTAAATTAAATTAAATGTCAATACTATGCTATCTAATAGAAACAGTGAAGCGTATTACTGTTTCTATAATTATACGTTAGAGCTACCTAACTACCTCAATTAAAAATTTGAATTCCCTATCACTATATACAAAAACAATGCCTGCAATATTCGAATGAAATAACGGTTTTATAAAGTATTACGTATATCTACAAAAACTGTTTATACAAATTAAAATAAAAATAACCAGCGTAATTAGAACTATAAGACAACGTATTAAGTACAATATAAAATAACAATTATGTAAATAATAAGCAAAAACTTATCGTTTTTTTCGGAGCCTGTAACTCGCAACTGTATTTTCTAAAGAGAGTCAGCGCCCTGACTCTGGTGGCATCAGAAAGAGGAGGCTGTCGGCAGGTATGAACATAATCTCTTTGTATTACATTAGAGCAGTGGTTTGGTTTTCAACCAGGGTGCCACAACAACATTCCAGGGGTGCCACGTAATTTGGGATTAAGTTACTTAAACTTATTATTATTTTTTAATTTATATATTTATTTCATTATAAGAAAGGTGTACAGTATTGTTTTAATTTTGTGGTGATCTAAAATTGATGTTTACTTAGTACCTCTATATAAAGAATAAAATTATATACTGTGTATATATAATTTGTATTATGAAATGTAATTTTTATAATTATATTATTGTAATAAATATCATATAACATATATATTTTTTAATATTATATATATATATATATATATATATAGAGAGAGAGAGAGAGAGAGAGAAAATTGAGTAGGGGTGCCACAAAATAAAATAAATTACTTAGGGGTGCCATTATTAAAAAAAAAGGTTGAAAAACAATGCATTAGAGGAAGGGCCTTTACAAATGCAGAATTTGTAAAACGAATTTGTTTGGCAATTGCAGAAGAAGTATGTCCTGAGAAAGTAAAAAAAAATTGTGCCAGTAAGTTTATCTTAATCAACTGTAATGGGAAGAATTGAAGGTTTGGGAGCCGATGTTAAAAATCGACGTAGAAAAAGTTTGTGAATTCACACATTTTTCAATAGCAATTGATGAGAGTGAAGATACAAGCCATACAGTTCAAATACTAATTATCAAATACTATATCCGAGGTTTAAATCAAAATTTTGCAGTAACTGAAGAG